>NC_142053.1:5552274-5891441 GCF_982192425.1 Myodes glareolus
GTGTATATGGGCTCACAGAGACTGAAACAGCAAGCACAGGACCTGCATAGAACTTCACCAGGTCCTCTGCATATGTTATATTATGGCTGTTAGCTTGCTGTTCTTGTGGGAAGTGATAGTGTCTATGACTTTTTGTCTGACCTTAAGAATTTTCTTCCTATTGGGTTGTCTTGTTCAGCCTCTAAAGGAGGCCTTTGCCTTGTCTTACTGTATTTTTTTGTCATGTTTAGTTGTTGTCTCTTGGAGGCCTAATCCTTTCTGAAGGGAGATGGACAGGGAATGGATTTGAGAAAGAGGAGAGTTGGAGGTAAACTGGGAGGTGAGAGGGAGGGTTAGGATATACTGTATAAGAGAAGAGTCTATTTCCAAAATAAATAAATATATAAATAATAATATGTTTACATCATTCTATGAGAACTTATATATGAAAGATATATATTTAAAACTAAGTACAAAAGCATGATTTCCAGGTAATTGTGACATTAGGTGTTCACTATCTGTCAAGATTTAATATGGGAGTGCTGAGGAGTTTCATCCAGACTGGTGAGTATGTGCTATCCCAGGGCAGACTGTCCCAGAAGAGAGCACAGCCCCCCCAACCCCAGTTCTTGCTGCAGCGGATCCTGTGTTCCACTCGACCCTGCCCTGCCCCCACATTCGCCCTTTTGTATGTGGTATCCTTGGACTACCAGGAGACCCTGTGTCTGTGCTGAGGAGTTCCATCCAGACAGGAAAAGTTCCTACTCCTGCACTGAGGAGATCCACCCAGAGAGTCAGTCACAGCAGACTGGACTAAGACACCAAGACTCTCCTGGCTCCATTTGAAGGAAGAGATGGGCAGTCACCAATGCAAGAATTCCTCCAACAACCTGAAAGGCAACATGAAATCATCAGAAACCAGGGATCACGAAACAAGAAGAAATGAACACCCTACTCCAGAAGAAATAGAAGAAATTGACTTTAAAAGGAACATTATGAAAATATTAGAAGACCTTAAACAGGAGGTGAAAAACTGCCATAAAGAAATAGGGATGACAGACAAAAAGGTAGAGGAAATGGATAAATCTCTCAAAGATAGCCAAGAAAAACAAGAAAAAGCAATCAAACAGGTAAGGGAAACAGTTCAAGACTTGAAAAAATGAAATGGAGGGAATGAAGAAAACACAAACCGAGGGAAGGCTGGGTATGGAAAATCTGGGTAAACAAACAGGAACTACAAGAGACAAGTATTACCAACAGAATACAAGAGATAGAAGAAAGAATCTCAGACATTGAGGATACTAAAGAGGAAATAAACTCACTGATTAAAGAACAAAACAAATCCAACAAATTCTTAATACAAAACATCCAGGAAATCTGGGACACCATGAAAAGACTAAACCGAAGAATAATAGGGGTAGAAGAAGGAGAAGAGTTACAACTCAAAGGCCCAGAAAATATATTCACCAAAATTATAGAAGAAAACTTTCCCAACCTAAAGAAGGATATTCCTATGAAGGTACAAGAAGCATACAGAACACCAAGTAGACTGGATCAAAAAAAGCATCCCCTTGCCATATAATAATCAAAACACAAAACACACAGAATAAAGAGCAAATTTTAAGAGCTGCAAGGGAAAAAGTTCAAGTAACATACAAAGGGAAACCTATCAGAATTACACCTGACTTCTCAATAGAAACCATGAAAGCCAGAAGGTCTTGGATAGATGTGCTACAGACACTAAGAGACCATGGATGCAAGCCCAAACTACTATATCCAGCAAAACTTGCATTCACTGTCGATGGAGAAAACAAGATATTCCAGGACAAAAACAGATTTAAACAATACGTTGCCACAAATCCAGCCTTACAGAAAATACTAGAAGGAAAATCACAAACCAAGGAAACCAACAATACCCATAATAACACAAGCATATGACAATCCTCCACCAGCACAGCTCAAAGAAGAGAAACACACAAACTCTACCACCAGAAAAAACAACCAGAATTAACAACCACTGGTCATTAATATCACTTAATATCAATTGACTCAATTCACCTATAAAAAGGCACAGGTTAAGAGAATGGATACTAAATCAGAATCCAACATTCTGCTGTTTACAAGAAACACACCTCAAACTTAAAGATAGACACCACCTCAGTGTAAAGGTTTGAGAAATGGTTTTCTAATCAAATGGACCAAAGAAACAAGCAGGTGTAGCTATTAAAATCCACAAAATTATTACAAAAGTATTAATTATCTACAAAATTATCTACAAAAATATTATTATTAATATCTAAAAAAATTGATTATAAACTAAAATCAATCAGAAGAGATGAAGATGGACACTTTATACTCATAACAGGAACAATTCATCAGGAGGAAGTCTCATCCTGAATATCTATGCCCCTAATATAAAAGCACCCACTTATGTAAAAGAAACATTGCTAAAATCAAAGAATACATGAAACCACACACTCTAATAGTAGGAGATTTCAACACTCCACTCTCACCAATGGATAGGTCAATCAAACAAAAACTTAACAGAGAAATAAGAGAACTCTCAGATGTAAAGAACCAAATGGAGCTAAAAAACATCTATAGAACATTCCACCCAAACAGAAAAGAATATACCTTCTTCTCAGCATTGCATGGAACCATCTCAAAAATTGATCACATAATTGGTAACAAAGCAAACATCCATAGAAACAAAGAAATTGTAGTAACCACTTGTGTACTATCAGATCACCATGGAATAAGGCTAGAATTCAACAACAATTCTAACACCAGAAAGCCTACAAATTCATGGAAACTGAACAGTCAACTACTGAACCACTCCTGGGTCAAGGAAGGAATAAAGAAAGAAATTAAAGTCTTCCTTGAATTCAATGAAAGCAAAGACACATCATACCCAAACCTATGGGACACTATAAAAGCAGTGCTAAGAGGAAAATTCATAGCACTAAGTGCCCACATAAAGAAAACAGAGAAAGCACACATTAGAGACTTAACAGCCCACATGAAAGCTCTAGGAAAAAAAAAGAAGCAGATTCACCCAGGAGGAGTAGAAGACTGGAAATAATCAAACTGAGGGCTGAGATCAACAAAATAGAAACATAGAAAACAATCCAAAGAATCAATGAAACAAAAAGCTGGTTCCTGGAGAAAATCAACAAGATTGACAAACTCCTATCCAAATTAATCAAATGGCAGAGAGAGAACATGCAAATTAGCAAGATCAGAAATGAAAAGGGGGACATAACCACAGACACAGAGAAAATTCAGAGAATCATTAGATCTTACTACAAAAGCCTGTATGCCACAACATTGGAAAATGTGAAAGAAATTGACACTTTTTAAGATAAGTACCATATACCAAAATTAAATTAAGACCAGGTGAACAGTTTAAATAGACCTGTTAGTCGCGAGGAATTAGAAGTTGTCATCAGAAACCTCCCTACCAAAAAAAAAGCCCTGAACCAGATGGTTTCAATGCAAAACTCTACCAGAACTTCCAAAAGAAGCTAATACCTATACACCTTAATGTATTTCACAAAATAGAAACAGAAGAGTCATTGACAAACTCCTTTCATGAAGCTACAGTCACCCTGATACCAAAACCACACAAACACTTAACCAAAAAAGAGAATTACAGACCAATCTCACTCATGAACATCGATGCAAAAATTCTCAATAAAATACTGGCAAACAGAATCCAAGAACACATCCAAAAAATTATGCATTATGATCAAGTAGGCTTCATCCCAGAGAGGCAGGGTTGGTTCAACATACGCAAATCTATCAATGTAATCCATCATATAAATAAACTGAAGGAAAAAAAAAAAACATATGATCATTTCATTAGATGCTGAGAAAGCATTTGACAAAATTCAACACCCCTTTATGATAAAGGTCTTGGAGAAATTAGGGATACATTTCTAAATATAATAACATATAATAAAAGCAATATACAGCAAGCTAACACCTAACATTAAATTAAATGGAGAGAAACTCAAAGCCATCCCACTAAAATCAGGAACAAGACAAGGCTGTCACTCTCTCCGCACCTCTTCAATATAGTGCTTGAAGTTCTAGCAATAGCAATAAGGAGATCAAGGGGATTCAAATTGGAAATGAAGAAGTCAAACTTTCATTATTTGCAGATGACATGATAGTACACATAAGCGACCCCAAAAACTCTACCAGAGAACTCCCACAGCTGATACACACCTTTAGCAACGTGGCAGGATACAAGATCAACTCCAAAAAATCAGTTGCCCTCCTATACACAAAGAACAAAGAAGCAGAGAAGGAAATCAGAGAAACATCACCTTTCACGATAGTCATAAATAGTATAAAGTGTCTTGGGGTAACTCTAACCAAGGAAGTGAAAGATCTATTTGACAAGAACTTTAAGGTTTTGAAGAAAGAAATTGAAGAGGATACCAGAAAATAGAAGGATCTCCCTTGCTCTTGGATTGGGAGGATCAATATAGTAAAAATGGCAAATCTACCAAAAGCAATCTATAGATTCAATGCAATCCCCATCAAAATCCCAACAAAATTCCTCACAGACGTTGAGAGAACAATAATCAACTTTATATGGAAAACCAAAAAACCCAGGATAGCCAAAGCCATCCTATACAATAAAAGTACTTCCGGAGGCATTACCATCCCTGACTTCAAACTCTATTACAGAGCTACAGTAATAAAAACTGCTTGGTTTTGGCACAAAAACAATGGAATCGAATCGAAGACCCAGATATTAATCCACAAACCTATGAACACCTGATTTTCAACAAAGGAGCTAAAATTATACAATGGAAGAAAGAAAGCATCTTTAACAAATGAGTGCTGGCATAACTGGATGTCAACCTGTAGAAGAATAAAAGTAGATCCATTTCTATCACCATGCACAAAACTCAAGTCCAAATGGATTAAAGACCTCAATATTAATCTGACCACACTGAACCTGATAGAAGAGAAATTGGGAAGTAGTCTACAACACGTGGGCACAGGAGGCCTCTTCCTATGTATAACCTCAGTAGCACAAACAATAAGAGCAACAATGAATAAATGGGACCTACTGAAACTGAGAAGCTTCTGTAAAGCAAAGGACACTGTCAGTAAGACAAAAAGGCAACCTACTGACTGGGAGAAGATATTAACCAACCCCTCATCAGACAAAGGTCTGATCTCCAAAATATATAAAGAACTCAAGAAACTAGACTTTAAAATGCCAATTAACCCAATTAAAAAATGAGGCACTGAACTGAACAGAAAATTCTCAACAGAAGAACTTAGAATGGCCAAAAGACACTTAAGGTCATGCTCAACCTTCTTAGCAATCAGGGAAATGCAAATCAAAACAACTATGAGATACCATCTTACACCTGTCAGAATAGCCAAACTCAAAAACACCAATGATAGCCTATGCTGGAGAGGATGTGGAGTGAGGGGACCACTCATCCATTGTTGGTGGGAATGCAAACTTGTGCTGCCAATTTGGAAATCAGTGTGGCAGTTTCTCAGGAAACTGGGAGTCAACATACCTCAGGACCCAGCAATTCCTCTCTTGGAAATATACCCAAGATATGCCCAATCATACTACAAAAGCATTTGTTCAGCTATGTTCACAGCAGCACTAATTGTAATAGCCAGAACCTGGAAACAACCTAGGTGTCCCTCAATAGAAGAATGGATAAAGAAGGTGTGGAACATATGCACTTTAGAGTTCTACTCAGCGGTAAAAAACAATGACATCTTGAATTTTGCATGCAAATGGATGGAAATAGAAAACACTTTACTGAGTGAGGTAACCCAGACCCAAAAAGAGGTATATGGTATGTACTCACTCATAAGTGGATTCTAGCCATAAATAAAGGTCATTGAGCCTATAATTCATGATCCTAGAGAAGCTAAATAAGAAGATGAACCTAAAGAAAAACATAGTTATCCTCCTGGATATTGGATGTTGACAAAATTGCCTGGTTGGGAGCACGGGGGTGGGGGTGAGGTAGGGATAAGGGGAGATGGGGGGAGAGAAGGGAGATGGGGAGGATGAGGAGAGTTTGAGGAAATGGGATGGTTGGGATGAAGGAGGGGTGGATGTGGGAGCAGAAAAGTATATATCTTAATTAAGGGAGCCATTTTAGCGTTGGCAAGAGACTTGACTCTAGAGGGGTTCCAAGGTGTCCAAGGAGATGTTCCCAGCTTGTTCCTTGAGCAGCAGAGGAAAAGGAGCCTGAACTGGCCTTGTCCTATAGCCACACTAATGAATATCTTGCATATTACCATAGAACCTTCATCTGGTGATGGATGGAGATAGAAACAGAGACCTACATTGGGCACTGGACTGAGCTCCCAAGGTCCCAATGAGGAGCAAGGAAGTCAGGACCGCGAGGCGTGTGTTCACCCACTGAGACGGTGGGACAGATCAATTGGGAGACCACCAAGGCCAGTTAGAATGAGACTGGTGGAGCATGTGATCAAACTGGATTCTCTGAATGTGGCTGAAGGTGGAGGCTGACTGAGATGCCAAGGACAATGGCATTGGACTTTGATTCTACTGCATGGACGGGCTTTGTGGGAGCCTTGTCTGTTTGGATGCTCACCTTCATGGACCTGGGGGGAGTGGGGAGGACCTTGGACTTCCCATAGGGCAGGGAACCCTGACTGCTCTTTAGCCTGGAGAAGGAGGGGGAGGGGAATTGGGGAGAGAGGAAGGGAGGGAAGTGGGAGGAGGAGAGGAGGTGGAAATTTTTAATAAAAAAAGATTTCATATGGATCATTCCAATGCCAAGAACAGTAATAAAGCAGCATGAAAACTAGTCCTGGTTACTCTCTTTGACTGCAAATACTGTAAGATACTTGCTGCTTGCTAGGTCCTATTTCAAGCACTTCATATCAATTTTTAAATATTTGTTCTGACACTATAAGGGGAAATGTTGACCTTATGCTGTAGATGAGAAAACCAAGGCATAAGAATGTTAATTAATTTCAGCAAGAACATATAAATTACTAAATAACAAAGCATGAAATGCAATGAATAAATTCTGATCTATAAAACCATCCAACAAAGATTATGTTCTGATTGGGAGCTAGTTATGTTTTGAAAATAAATTGTTCCTCAAAAGCTCATGTGATTATTCTCCAGGTAGTACGATTTTGGGAAGCTGTAGAACTTTTTGGATATGGAGCCTAGGTGACAGACTAGGTCCAGTGGAGTGCAACTTTGGAGTTATGACAAGTCTATATGATCTTGAGCTTCCTGCTCCCTCAACCCCTGGAATATGAACAAAATGATACAACAAGGTCTTACCATTATGGAGCTCCCCCTATCATGAAACTGTATGCATCCTGGCAGAAATAAAAACAGTCTAAAGAAATACTCATGCCTCTCAATTTGACTATCAGACTATTGAAAATGGAACCCGAGGAAATAGGAACTATCCCAGGTATGTCATGCTGGGAGAAGAAAAGGGCATGCATCACTCTAAAAGAGATTTGACACAGTTTCAACCACTTGTCAGGCCATCTTAAAGAATGAAATTGAGTCCCAGACAATGATGAGTCAAAGGTAGTGGAAACACACCTTGATGTGGACTGCCTAGATGTGCATATTCCTGGTCTTTAATTTAAACTTTAATCTCACTTCAGAACCCTAAAGATGGGCTTAGGGGTACACTGAATCTCTGTGTCTCTCTTCATAATATGGCTACATTGAAGAAATTTCCCTTTTCTGCTTTCCGTCATTGATTTGGCTCTTTTAATTGGCATATTGAGGATGTGTGGCTGAATATGGCTTGGGGGAACAGGCTGTGTCCTCAAGTTTAATAGCAAAACTACATACTTCCATATTTTGCTCCCCAACAAGAAGGACTGTATCCTCTCCAACCATAAGCCAAAATAAATCCCTCCTCTCATAAATTGTTTCTATCTAATATTTTGCCACAGTAATTACTAAGTGACAGTTATGAGACCTTCCACATTTTACCAGTTCATGTCCTAAGAAAATCTAAACTAGGAGCAGTGGAGTTTGGGAATTTTACTGGTGTGAATGACAAATTGGTGGTGATTGGAGCAGGTGGTAATGAGAAAAGTGCACTAGTAATCTAGCTAATCAAGAATTAGTTCGTTGATAAACATGATCCACCATCAAGAGAGAAGACTGGATATACATCTCAGTTTCTATATGTATTGCGCTGGTAGAAAACAAATTTAACTTGCCAACAAGGAGAGATGATACAAAATAAGCTCATAAAATGTCCAAAATTGTGGTATTCTGTTCATTGAAACTTCTGCTGAGACAAGACAAGGGATCAAAAATGAATTTTATGCACAAGGAAGAGAATATGAGTGTATGGAAAAAAAGAGCTCCATAAAAGCAATGGTGAGAGATGAGGTTGTGTGGAATTGCTGTGTGGTTATGTAGCAACTTACTTGTACCCTTCACCCCAGCAGTGGCTCCTTTCTACGTTCCTGTTTTCTAATATTACTCCAGGATATGTACTGATTATTTACTTCATAGTTTATATTGCTAAATATAAATGGTCCTTTCTTAAAGAAAAAAAGATACGTGTGAGGTTCTTTCATCAGAAAAGAAACATTTTTCAAGCTCCTCTGGCAACCTGGAAAGGTGTCCCTGTTGCAATGTTTCCCTCTCTCAGTAGATGAGCACTACAGTCTATTTGATACCTCAGGAGAATTGCTCTTCTATTGGCTGATCAAAGAAATGTACTAGTTGTTAATACAAGCTGCCGGATTGTAACGACACTTTCCCCAATACCACCTGCTCCAAACACCATCAGTTTGTACCCCAGTACTTATGTGCTTCTTTTGTGGGCCAGTTCCATTTTATTCTTGCATCTATTTTTAGCATATATTCAGTCTTCTGGTATCTTCCACAACCTGTGGTCTCTACTGGAATTTAGGCTTCACCTTTCCAGTTCCATATGATGGCCTCATAGGGCATCCTTGAAGGAAGTTTAACCCAGCCACACACTGCCTAGCTCTAATGGCTTTCGAGAATCATGATGAAAGTTTTCATTACTCTATAACTCTTGCAGTTTGCATGCATGTAAAATTAGCACCATGTGAATTAGTCTGTCAAATTTTGTTGTCAACACAAGATATAACCTAGCTTCCATTTCTCATGGTCATGTGGCTTCTGTATACATTATTCACAATGTTTACTTTATAGACATAAGAAACTATGAAAAGTTTAAAGACTAGTAAAATAAATGTGATACATATATATAATTGAATTTTTCAGCCACAAAGAAAAATAAAACTAAGACATTTACAAAAAAATGGATGGGTGGAACAGGAAATCATTAGGATAAATGAAATAAGTCAGATTCACAAAGACAAGAACTGCATTTTTCTTCCATATGATGAACACAGATTTATATTTTTATATATTTATATGTGTGTATGTAGATATGTATATAATTGAATTTATAAATCATGGAAATATAAATAGGTTCATGAGAGAGGTGGAAGATAGCTTAAGGAATAAATAGAAAGCTTACTGGCATGCATGTAATAGGAAGGAAGAATGGTGGACTAACTAGGAAGAGAAGGAACTACCGGAAAGGGAGAGAGGGTATGAGAGAGGGAAGAGGAATAAATGAAAACACAGAATTCACACGCAGACACACACTCACACACACACACACACACACACACAATGATGACGTGATTAAACTCATTACATATTGACTTAAAAAAACTACAACTTCTGTTCATATAGTCAAGATTTTAGAAGCCCAGGGGATAAATATGAATGCTATATACAGTTCAATATGAGCAAACAAACTACATTTTAAAAATTCTTCCATAGTTTGGTTTTTGTTTGAAAATGTTAGATTGGCATCGTGTGATTCATTATCACTGAAAATGTTACATTCAAATTGTAATTTGATTCATATTAAAGTAATTAATATAGCAGAAGCAATGATTGTCATATAATTGTAAGGATGTAATATAAGTCCACAGAGTTCAAAAAACTATGAAAGAAGACATCAGTGCATAAGGACTTTGAAGGTGATAATAATTGGAAGAAAGGGCAATGATTTAAGAAAGTTAAAGAAGTTATAAAAAAAACCCACAAAAAGAGATACCAGTTAAAAAATAAGCCAGTTAGCTTCCAGTAATTCTTTAGAAAACTAGAAACTTAGTATAGTGATATTTTGTTTATGTTTTAACAAATAAAGCTTGCCTGATGATCAGAGTGCATAGTGAAGCCCCTAGAGACCAGGGAGTAGTGGCACACACCTTTAATCCCAGGACTCGAGAGACAGAGGCAGAGGAATCTCTATTAGCTCAAAGCCACTCTGGGTTACACAGGATTGAATCTATCTAAAAGACAAACAAAGCTCACACAAGGGTGACCACAGCACTTGGAGGTCACACACCTTTAATCCCAGTGCTAGGGAAGTGGAGACAGGAATGATATGGCTGTGTGGAGAGAGGAATATAAGACAGGAGAAGATAGGAGCTCAGTGAAGTCTGAGGTTTGGTGGAGAGAGATGTAGTCTGAGGACAGGATCACTCCCGTGGTCTCAGTAAGCATCAGTAGAGGTGAACGGTCTCCCTAGTGACTGGCTGCTCTGATTCTCTGATCTTTCTCTGAGCTTTAACCCCTTGATATTTGACTCCAGACTTTTATTACAAACAATTAGAATGTGTGTTACAACTCAGCAGCCACAGAAGTTTGAGTTAAGATATGGGAAAAGAGAAATTCAAAATTTGCATAAGGAGCAGTAGACTCCCATGACTCGTTGACATCACATAGCTAGCATAATAACTATTTTGTTTGACACCATTGTCCTGAGGACACAAGAGATGTATCCTCTGACAATTCTTTTTTCCCCTCCTTCCATTCCCATCCCATTCCCCCACTCACCCTCCTTCCTCCCCCTCCCTCCTTAAGATAGGGCAGGTAACCCTGCTCTGTGAGAAGTCCAAGGCCCTCCCCCATACATCCAGGCCTAGGAAGCTTTGCATCCAAATAGACTAGGGTCCTAAAAAGCCAGTACGTGCAGTAGAAACAAGTCTCAGTGCCTTTATCAACAGCTTCTCAGTCAGCCCCCATTGTCAGCCACATTCAGAGAGTCCGGTTTGATCACATGCCCATTCAGACCCAGTCCAGCTGGATTTGGTGAGCTCCCATTAGAACAGGCACACTGTCTCAGTGGGTGAACCAACCCCTAGCGGTCCAGAGTTCCTTGCTCGTCTTCTTTCTCCTTCTGATCTTCAACTGGACCTTGGGGGCTCAGTCTGTTGCTTTGATAAGGGTCTCTGTTATCTCGAATATCACCATGGAATCTTCATCGGGCGACAGATGGAGATAGAGACAGAGATCTCTGACAATTCTTAATCCGACCCCACTCAGGGCACCTTTGGTACATCAACTTTAGCAAAAGGTAGTATAAAGATAGTATAACAAAATGACACAAAATACAAGAATCTATTGAAACTCTAGATATGGAAGGACAGATCCCAAGCCAGTCTACCCAGATTTGTACAGGCAGACTAGCAGATCCCATTTGTTCCTGAATAAGTGACAGTAAGCAGAAGAAAACCATCAATTTAGTAGCTTTTGGATTTCCTCCAACAAAAAGTTACTTATAGCTAGTCACTCCACAGTAAAGTCCCCTAAGTGTCAAACTCTGCCTTCACATCCCTTACTTGCAATTCACATAAGAGTTTCTTTCTTAACTATGAAATATTCTTCCATGGATTATGAGACATTTAAAGGAAGTCTTCAAGATGACAGAAGCCAAAACAAGCAAACTAGAAAGTGGAATTCAGAGAAAAAAAAAGACATGATCCAATAACAGAAGAAAATCCAAAACAAAACTATAACTAAAACTTTCAAAGAGATAAGAGAGTAATGTATAGCCAGATGCATGAACAAAGTGCTACAGAGAAGAGGCAGAATTCAGGGAAACTGATGAGAACTGAAACTGTGATAACCAAATTGCAAAAAGAGAGAAAGATTAAAATAAAAAAACCTTCCCAAAAGTAAAGCATGAAAATGAACAGATGAAAATATAAGATGGACAATTGAATGAGTCTAACACTCAAATAACCAAATTTATAGGAAAAGGGAAGTAAAAATTACCTAAATGATAATATAGGAAAATGTCTCTGAAAATAATGACATTACCACATCCAAAGCTCCCAAGGAAGGATTAGTTTTAAAAATGCATAACAATATGCACCAAGTCATTCCATTATAAATTTGCCAATAGCAGGGCTTAAAAGATCTCCAAAACATTTTGAAGTAAAGGAAAACTTTTACACAAAGGACCAGAATTCAGACTGGCATCACACTTGTATTGGGCTGTTTGATGCAGTCACACTGTGTGATTGGAACTGAAACTCTCTATGTAGCAAAATGACTTCAAATTCATGATAATCCTCCTGCCTTGGTTTCTCAAATGCTGTAATTACAGGCATGAGCCACCACGCCTGGCAAAAACTGGGAAACAATATAGCATTGTTTTCACAAAAAAGTAACCTAGAATTACATATGCTACTCAGATGTTTACTAAGAGAAATGATATTGTTCTGCCAAAATGAGGATTATTTCATTCTCATTGACAACATGTTTGGTCCTGGTCTTGCTTTTGCCAATGAGCTATAAACACAGGTAGTACTATGGGTCACTTCTGAAAAGAAGCACCAAGAACCATCACTGGTTCTATTGTACTCCTTTTCCCTGCCACAATAATTTCTTTTTGGGTAGGAGGGCTGCTTCCTTACCCTTACCTGGACACTAGAATGTAAAAGATCTGTGTAGGACTTTAAGGACCCATGAAGAACATGGTCTGTGGGTCAGAAAGAAACACTGCCATGCAAATCTTTGAGGATTTGGAACTGTTGGCCACCATGGTATAACTTAGTATAAGTCTGACAAGCACACTTCTAGCACAGTTTTACTTAGGAAACTATTAGAACATACGCTCCAGCAAAACAAGCAAAAGAAAAAGGAGAAATACAGGTGTCACAGAAAACTTAGGAAGGGGGAAAAGTGAAGTCTTTGGATATTTATTTATTAGGCCTAGAGAGCAATTAAACAATATTAAAACTAGAGGCTGGAAGACTCCAGAAAGAAAGAAAATACCACTGATACAGATCATCTGATATAGAAGAGTACTTAGGAAAAAAATTTCTAAAGATCCCTCAAAACATCTGAGATGGATTATAGAGAAAACAAGGAATAAATATAAATGCTAGGCAAATAAAATTATGCAATTATTAGTTGTGGGGAAAATAAAATACTGAAAAAGGAAAATGTAAACACCATGTATTTTTTGGCTTGGTAAAGTAAACTTTTTTTAAAAAAAGATTTATTTATTTATTATGTATACAGTGTTCTGGTGCCTGCAGGCCAGAAGAGGGCACCAGATCTCACTACAGATTTTTGGGAGCCACCATGTGGTTGCTGGGAATTGAACTCAGAACCTCTGGAAGAGCAGCCAGTGCTCTTAACCTCTGAGCCATCTCGCCAATCTACAATAACATAAACACTGGTGATGAATTTGAAAAAAATATCATTTACTCATTTTCAGAACATGGTCCTTGAATGAAGCTATGTGAGATTTCTAAGAGCTTGTGAGGAAAACTCCAAGTAACAAGAGTCTATAACGTCTTCTCCTCCATAACATGGGATATTCTTGGAATGTGCTTTCATGCCCCTCCCAGCAGATCGGAATAGATTTTACTTTAGATTACTCATAGCAACTAGCTGTTGTTATTTATTTATATGCTTCTGTGTGTGGGGGGGAAAGTCATTGTCACTTGTAGCTTGTCCGTGTAATTGGACACTTTACCCAAGTGACTCTTCTTAACCTTCAAGGTATACATTACCTGATGCTCTGAATAAAGTCAAATATTGTATGAGACTTTAGCCTGCTTCATTTAATGCCCTGCTCTCAGGTTCACAACACCAACTAGAATTGTAAAGAACTCACTACCATGGCACTTGGGAGGCAGAGGAAAGTGGATCTTTGTGAGTTCAAAGCCAGTCTAATCCACATAGCAAGACCCAGAACAGCCAAGGATACATAGAGAGACCCTGTCTAAAATACATACATACGTATATACGTACATACATATTTTTAAAAGTAGAGACTGGAGAAATGACTTGGCGATTAAGAGAATTCTGTTCTTCCAGAGGACACAATTTGGTACCTAGCACTCATATGGTACCTCACAACTGCCTGTAACAACAGTTCCAGGTGCTCAGCATCTCCCTCTATCCTCTGCAGAGACTAGGCACACATGTTACACATACATATAAAATAAAAATAAAATAAATTGTAAGTGGAGTTTTCTGTCCCACCAGCAAGCTCCCAAATAACCACACAGAGACTTATTATTAATTATAAATTCTTGGCTGATAGTTTAGGCTTGTTACTAATTCTTACAACTTAAATTAACCCATATTTCTTATCTACACTCTGCCACATAACAGTACCTTTTTTTTCAGCATGGCATGTTTAACTTGCTTCTCTCCTGGAGACTCCTCATGACTTCCCCCTTCCTCTTTTCAGTGCCCTCTCAGTTTGGTTCTCCTGCCAAGCCTCTTCCTGCCTAGCTATTTGCCAGTAAGGTTTTTTACTAAACCAATCAGAAGTTGCTTTGGCAAAGACACATCTTCACAGTGTACAAAAAGATTATTCCATAACAATAAATATTTTAAAAGTTAATTCAATTATTAGAAAAAAACAGTCACCTTCCTGACTGAATACATTGTCTCCTTTATATCATACTAAACATTAGATTAGCATTATGGACAGTAATAACAAAAATAATGAAAGTATTTCTATACAAAGATCTTTCACAAAGCTATTTAATGTGAGGGGTCAATCAAAACTTTTGTTGATCAAAGTCAAAGAGATTGCTCAGTGGATAAGAGTGTTTACTGATCAGTCATGAGGACAGGAGTTCAGGTCCTAGAACCTAAGTAGTAACCTGGGCATCTCACAAATGTCTTTAACTCTAGCCTGAGGGATCCAACATGTTCTGGTCTCCACACATGCACAGCCATTAGCACCCACACATTACATGTAAATACACATACATACACATGCATGTGTGCATGTACACAGGGGATGTAGATTAAAAGAAAAAATAACTTTGTAAGATGAGATTGTCATGTATTGGTGGCTGAATTATTAGTAAGAGTCAGATGTAAGAACAAATCTTTTGAGGGGAGACTGTTGTTTTTGTTTACTTGTTTGTTTTTTAAGATAACTTGATAACCCACATTGAATCATTTTATTTAAAAAAGTTGAACTGGTATGGGTGCAAACTCCTGTAATCACATCTTTCATGGAGTTGAGGTAGGGAGTGAAATTAGAGGTCAGCCTGGACTACAGAGTAAGATTCTGTATCAAAAGATTAAAAAAAACCATAATGAAATATTATTAAACAAGAACATGACTGTGAGAGAGAAATATTGTACTGACTGCTTTTGTTGTTGAATTTTTACTTTAAAGCATTATTTGTATTATTAAAGTGACAAAATAATTGAAACTACTCTGTATTTTTACCGTCCAGAGAAGATACAGTATAGCAAACCATACAACACCAGAGCTGGCCATGAATTTCTTGTCAGTGCTTAAGATTCACAATGGAGACAAAACCATGTATATTCTCTTTTTATTTTTTCATTAGAGGAACAAAATTATCTTTCAACACTTGAGAAAAGTTCCTCTAAATTAAACACTTACTCCAGGCTTTATGTGGGACTTTTATTTCGAGAATCATAATCTCAAAAACAGCAATCATAAAAACAGTGTGCAGATGGATGAATGTATAAAAAATAATTAATTGATACTTAAAACCAATTGGTTAGAAGAACTTGAGTAAGACAGTTTTTAAAAAAAATCACATTATATACTAGCAAACATTTTCCCAAGGCTTTTGAACAAAAGTAGTTGAGAATAGCTTTCTCACAGTAGGATACCTATTCTTTGATGTCCTCTCGCAGAACTTTCTCTCCCTTGGAGAGTTTCTCTGCTCATGGTTGAAGGAATGAATTAATACTTCCATGTGGAGTAGGAAATAAATCTAATCATGCTTGTGCTACAATTATTGCACCATACTCATGTGGAATATTGGGAGTTGTGAAGGCAGAGACCAATGGCTGCTGGGATTACAGTACAGTATAACCAATAGCTCTGTCATGTCAAGCATATTTCTACTAAATGACTTGAACTTTGTCTGCTCACATAAGCCTAGTTAGCACTTGATTATGGCTACTCATTAAGTGAAATGTGAAATCTTATTAATAAACCAAATTGGTCCTAAATGTCTGAATTAGATGTGAGTTGTTCATATTTGAATTTTTGTACATTCTGCAATATCACATATTTCAGGACAATAATACAATCCAAATCTAACACTGTTCTTTCTAAATCCTATATTCAAATTCAGACCTTCTCTCTACTCCCTAAGCTGGAGACAGATCATGTGAATCTCACATTGATGCAGCTCTCTGGCTCACACTTTACTTTGGGGTTAGGAGCACTATTTCAGTCTTACTGCTTTTCTCTTTCATTTCTAGTCTTTTAGGAGCATCTCTCGTTGCTTCCTGTCAACATTGCTACTAATCCACTGAATAAATCATATATGTAACTGCTCTCAAAGTTACCATGCCAGAGTCTTGACCAGGAACTTTCTACTCAGCTCTAGTGTTCCAAATGAGCTATACTATACTGGTTGCTTTTATTGTCAATTTGACACAAACTAAGAAACCTGGGGAAAGGGAACATCAGTTGAAAAATTGCCTAGACCAGACTGCCCTGTGGGCATGCCTTTGAGGCATTTTCTTCCTTACATATATTTTTGTTGATTTTTATTTTTATTATTTTTCATATATTTTGATCATGTTTTCTCCTCCCCAAACTCACTCTTCTTTGCATATTTCTTCCTACTTCCCTTCGCACCCAACTTCATCCTCTCTTTCTCTCTCTCTCTCTCTCTCTCTCTCTATCTCTATCTCTATCTCTATCTCTTTACTTTCTTTCTGAAAAAATCCAACCCCCCCAAAAAAATAATAAAATAAAAATTCCAAAACAAAATATTGAGTTTGTTTGGTGTTTGCCAACTACTCCTGGGCATGAGGCTTTCCCTAGAGCATGGCAAGTGAAGGCCAATGGATGCTCCCCACAATCTATTACTGAGGATGACATGTACTTATGTCATCAAACACAGAAAAGTCAATCTGGTGCCCAAGTAGAAGCTTCACCCCTACTGATGAATGTTCATGGTACTGGCAAGTACTATGTTTGCTAGTAGAGAAGAAAGGTAATCATCAGTGTCACCCAGTTACAAGACCTGCACCCTACAACAGCAATCTGCCTACAAGTTATACTGGTACAGTAGCAGTGCAAATGTTATGAAAGTAACCAATCACTTTCTGATTGGATCTACAGCCCACTCTATGGGATAAACCTCATACCTGACACTGCTAAAGTGAGCAAGAGAATAAGACTGCATAGGTCATAGGCCTACCTAGGGGAAAACATACTGCTATTATCCTGTTAAAGAAAGAGCAATAAAATGACATATTGCTACACCCATAAATCAGTGCATCACTACCCCCTTAGGGAAACTGCTGTTTGCAGTAGCTGGTAATTAACACAGAATGTTGAGGCATTCTCTTGACTGCCATTCAATAAAGGATGGACCAATTCACTTTGGGTGGAATCATCCCTACACAAGTAAGTGGTCCTGGGGAATATAAAAAAGTGAACTACACATGATTCAGAAAGGAAGTCAAAGAGTAATTTTCTTCCATGGTTCCTGCTGTTCCTGCTTGAGTTGTTGGCCTGATGTCTTTCAATAGTGAATTGGGACCTGGAAGCACAAGATGAAATAAACTCATTCTTCCCCCAGTTGCTTTTGGTCATAGTATTTATCTCAGCAATGGAAAAGAAAAGGAACTAAAACATACTGTTCCACACAGTGTTTCAAAAATGTAACAGTTAAAGAAAAAGAGGCCAAAATTTGAAAGAAAACAAGAAGATAGGTACATGGGAGGGTCTGGAGAAGAAAGAGTGACATGGTAAATGATGTAATTATATTACAATCTAGAAAGTAAAAGTTATTTGAAAATTGCCAATGGCAACCTTGATCAGTACTATATGGGCTAAATAATGAAAAGCAAAGCACAACAAAACTAAATGAAACAGAGGTGATGTTAGATTTCTCTTTTTTTTTTCAAGAGGAAAACATCATTTCTCAAACCATTGTTTTAATATAGTAAGGAGCCTTGAGGAAATTTTCCAACTATGAAACAAAATTACAGCACATGATTCTAGGCCTTTCATATGTTCTAAGCTTAGAGAAAATGGTTCTGCTGTAGATAGGATTCCGTTTCTCTCATGAGCACTGGGAAATCAGAATGTGGAAGATTGTAGCCATGTTTTGTTAACTAATGGGTTCATGATGCTCACTATGCTAAAATGAAGCAGATAAAAAGAAAATAAAACAAACCTTCACCCATCAGTAGAAAAAGTGGAAAACTCTGTGGAAATATGGTCCAGGAGATAACTAAAAGGTCAAACACACACATAGCAATCATGTTATAATACTCTTACACACTCCTGACACTGAATATGGGGAGCTTATCAATATAGATGTCATTAGTAATTTAAAACAAAGCATGTTAGGTATAATCTACATGCAATATGAAGCAGGTTTCTATGTAGGTTTTTTTTTTTTAAAAAAAAAGTTCTCTACTTTAAAGACTAAAACATCTGCTGACATGAAACTTTGGGTACCTTGTTTAACCCAAAGTCTAGAATCAAGAAAGAAAAAAAACATGACATCTCCAATTATATATGGAATGCAGTGAGGTAGAGAGGAGCTACAGTGTAGGGGAGAAAGAACAACAGGCTAAAAGTAGCCAACAGTGATGTGTACATTTGGGTTTGTCTGTCCTACTCAAAAGCCTCGAAGAAATCTAACTCACAGAAACAGTGGAAATTCAAGTGATTTTCTAGAAGGGGCAAGGGCAAATGTATGAGGAAAACATGAAATGTCACTCAAAAGAGGGATCTTGCACAGGGAATGCTAAGAAAACAAGAGAGGGAAGTTATTATATATATATTTGTTTGTGTATAAAGCAATTGCAATTTTTTTCTTTGACAAAGGTGGAAAATATTTGGAGAATGATCAATAGCCTTCCTCAATAGCTTTTCTTAGAAAAAGGTAGTAGTCCTTTCACTGACTTCTGCTCAGCCATGTGCAGATGACAATTGCTGCTCTACATTCCTCCCATTGACAATTTGCTCTGGGGAATCTCTTTCACACTGGACTACAGAGCAAAAAGGGGAAAATGTCAAAAAGCTAAAAATCAGCCAGCTTCTGCTAATAAATCCACAGTCAGCTGTTTGGTATCTCATAGCTTGTTATTTCATAGGAGACTAGCAAATCCCCCTGTGTACTCTTTGGTTAATACTTCCAGGCAAACATGGGCAGGAACTTGGACTCAAACTCAAGTGAAAAGTGAGATACTGTTAAGACCCTGTTGAGATCAAGCTGTGCCCTGACCTAAGTTATGCCATATTGTGCAAAACAGTTATTTTCAGACTGTGCCTTGTTCTAAGAGACTCCATTTTATAAGAAGCTTTTTTATGTATTTTAAAATTTTTTTTAAATTATACATACCAACCCCAGTTCCCCCTCACTCCCTTTTTCTGCCCCATACCTTCCTTCTTCCTACTCCAATCCATTTCTCAGAGGGGGTAAGACCTTCCTTGGGGAGTTAACAATGTCTAGCATACGAAGTTGAGGCAGGACCAAGTCTCCTCCTGCCTCCCGTATCAAGGCTGAGCAAGATATTCCATAGGGAATGGGCTCTAAGAAGCCAGTTCACACACTCAGGATAAGTCCTGGTCCCACTGTCAGCCCCCCCCCCCCGCAAAACAGATCAAGCCACATAACTGTCATCCACATTCAGAGGTCCTAGTTCAGTCCCATGCAGGTTCCCCAACTGTCAGTCAGAGTCTGTGAGCTCCCACTATCTCTGGTCACCTGTCTCGGTGGTTTTGCCCATCATGATCTTGACACAATGGAGTATTACTCAGAACAATGACATCTTGAAATTTGCAGGCAAATGGATAGAACAGGAAAAAAAATGCATCCTGAGTGAGGTAGCCCAGACCCAGAAAGAGAAATATGATATGTATTCACTCATAAGTGACTAACTATTAGATGTAAAGCTAAGGATAACCAGGCTACAATCCACAACCCCAGAGAAGCTAGGTAACAAGGAAGACTCTAAGAGGGACACACATGGAGGACCCCAGGAAGGGGAAATATTTAATATCTCCTGGGTAAACTGGGAGGGGGTTGAAGTGAAGGGATATGCAATGGCAACACGAGGGACCAAGAAGACCAAGTTGCCGGAGGGATGGAGGAAGAGAAGGAAAGAGGTATCTTGATAGAGGGAGCCATTATGGGATTAGGAAGAAACCTAGTACTAGGGAAATTGCCAGGAATCCACAAGGATGATCCCAGCTAAGACTCCTAGCAATAGTGGAGAGAGTGTATGAATGGGCATTCCCCTATGATCAGATTAATGACTACCCTAATTGTCATCATAGAACCTATATCCTGTAACTGATGGAAGCAGATGAAGTGATCCACAGCCAAGCACTCAGTTGAGCTCCTGGAGGTCAGTTGAAGAAAGGTAAGAGGGATTTTTAAGCCATTTAGGATGCAGGAGGACTGTGAATAACACTATCTATTCAGCACTAGAAAATAGACTAGGATTAATCCTATAAATGTATTGGAGTGCAACTCCCCACCTGGACCCCATGAAATGATGGACATTTAGCATTCCAATGACAATATCCCTGCCAACTAGTCATCCCTTCCATAGATGTATATGTCAAGGGACCTACAGAGAGGCAGAGAGAAAGAGTTCAGCATTATAGGAAAAGGCCTACCACAGATTAGGCTGGATTCCAGCATTCCAACAAAACAGGACAGTGTTCAATGAGGTCCAAGTATACCCAAGCATCACTATAATGTAAAAACAAAGGTTTCAAAGTAAGCCTCCTAGGGAAATGCTTTTCAAGGTCATCTAACACTTAAAGCTTCAAACTAATCTAGTATTAGATACCTATGGGATGAAAGGGGGATTCTGTTATCCTGCCAACACAGTTCACTACCGATAGGAGGCCCTGGGTCTTCCAGCTGCTGACTTTTTCTAATCACTCAGGATTAGAAAATAAGGTCTATCTCACCATCTCTTTCTAACAAGGAACCATGAATCCACTGTGTGGGGCATCCAATGCCATGTAAGGGAATGGAATTCAGCCTTCGGTTCAGTGACCCAGAGCATGAGCTCACATTATATCAATATCTAAATGATACCAGTAGATAAAAATCTAGCATTAATATTTCAGTGTCAGTGGCCTCAGAGAGAGCTTCAACATATGGACCAGATGGAATCACTCTCTTAGATTTAGTTCCCATCTCTCAGTAAACTCCTGCATCACCAAAGGAATAATTGCTGCTCAGTGGAATACTGCAGAGTTCTAGCCAAAAATATAAAGTCACATCAATTTTAACCAACAAATATGAATTTTTGGAAGAGAAAAGAAGTCTCTTTCCAAAGGCAATTATTTGTCTTTTCAGAAATGTTTCCTAATATAAAATACAACATCCCCCCCCACTTGTGGAACTAAAAGCATAAAAATCACAGCAATGTGTCTGCATGACAGAGGCTGGAAGGAGTCAGGGGTGTAGGGGCGGGAAGTGGCAGAAATGGCTCAACATGAAAGCTGCAAAACTGTAGAGAGGACAGCCACACATTCAAACAAAAAGCACAGATGAACACACATTCACAAGGAGACAACAAGCAGTGGAATAGTTACTTCCTCATGCACGTTTGCCTCTTCACTTATAAAATCACTTTCGAGGGCCTGGAGTTAAAAGTACTTGCTACTCTTCCAGAGGACCTGAGTTGGGTTACCAGCACACATTTATTAGCAGCCCACAACCACCTGCCACTCTACCTCGAGGGAATCCAATGTCCTCTTCTGGCCACACTCATATGCATCTAACTACACACACGCATGCCCAACATGAACCTGTATACTGAAGCTCTGTCATAATTAGCTAGAAGGGCAACAGCTGCCCTGGAGCCTTCTTCAGATTACACACACACTTAAGAATAAAGTATTTCCCTTTTAAAACCATCTTACCTACATTTTTTCCCTATTGATCTATCTAGTGAGTTACCCAGATAGGGCAAGGACTTTCAGGCCTGCTTACAGACGAAGAAGCTAAGATGTAACATCTAGGACAGCAATCTATTTGGTTTATTTCCAGGTTTGCTTCTCAGCAACCATAGTATCATCCAGGTGATAGTAATGGACACAGAATTACACACTTGGCCCCTCCAATAGTCACCATGCCCTACCCCTGAGCAAATCAGATACCGATTTTAGATGATCAAATAAAAATCATGTCCTGGTTATAGGATGTTATGCAAAGAGTTTTCATGTCTACATCCACATCCAAGTTCACATCCACCTGTTTTATGATACAGGCCAGCAGCTGTTTCAATTGAACCATTATTAGGCCTTGAGAGTTTACTTTTTTTTTCAAAGTTTATTAAATTATGAAAGTTTCCATTTCCGCCCCTCCTCCCAACACCCTCTCACTCTCCCACTCCCCCTGCTCCTCCCTCTCCATCCCTAAGAGCAGTCAGGGCTTCCAGCCCTGTGGGAAGTTCAAGTTCCTCCCCCCTCCCTCCAGGTCAAGGAAGGTGAGTATCCAAACAGACTGGATCCCAACAATCCAGTATATGCAGAGGAAACAAGTCCCAGTGTCATTGTCAGTGGCTTTTCAGAAAGGCTTCAAGCCAGCCACATTCAGAGAATCCGGCCACATTCAGAAAATCTGGTTGGATCACATGCTCGTTCAGTCCCAGTCCAACTGGCCTTGGTGAACTCTCATTAGATCAGTCCCCTTGTATCAGTGGGTGATCGCACCCCTCGCGGTCCTGAGTTTTTTTTTTCATGTTCTTCCTCCTTCTGCCCCTCATTTGGACCATGGGGGCTCAGTCCGGTGCTCCAGTGTGGGTCTCCATCTGTATCCTCCATCGTCAGATGAAGGATATAAGGTGATAAGCAAAATCTTTATCAGTATGGTTATAGGCCAAGGCCGGTTCAGGCACCCTCTCCTCTGTCTAGAGAACAGTCTGGGGATCTCTCCTTGGACCTGGGATCCCATTTATAATCAAGTCTCTTGTAAACCCTAAAATGACTCCCTTATTTGAGATATATTCTTCCCTGATCCCATATCCATCCTTCCTCCCTCTCCCATCTCAGTCCCCTGAGTTTTCCCCATTCCTCCCCTACTCCCTTCTCTCTAACCCTCTCCCCTTCCAACAACCCTCCCACCCCCTCCCCATGCACCCGAGGTTACCTGGGACTCTTGTCTATTTCCAATCTCCAGGAGGATAAGTACATGATTTTCTTCAGGTTCACCTTCTTATTTAGCTTCTCTAGGATCTCGAATAATAGGCTCAAAGACCTTTAATTATGGCTAGAATCCACTTATGAGTGAATACATACCATATTCCTCTTTTTGGGTCTGGCTTACCTCACTCAGTAAAGCATTTTCTATGTCCATCCATTTGCATGCAAAATTCAAGATGTCATTGTTTTTTACCGCTGAGTAAAACTCTAGTGTATATATGTTCCACACCTTCTTTATCCATTCTTCTATTGAGGGGCACCTAGGTTGTTTCCAGGTTCTGGCTATTACAAATAGTGCAGCTATGAACATAGTTGACCAAATGCTTTTGTGGTATGATAGGGCATCTCTTGGGTATATTCCCAAGAGTGGAATTGCTGGGTCCTGAGGGAGGTTGACTCCCAGTTTCCTGAGAAACCGCCACACTGATTTCCACAGTGGCTGTACAAGTTTGCATTCCCACCAACAATGGATGAGAGGTCCCCTCTCTCCACATCCTCTCCAGCATAGGCTGTCATTGGTGTTTTTGACTTTAGCTAATCTGACTGGTGTAAAATGGTATCTCATAGTTGTCTTGATTTGCATTTCCCTGATCGCTAAGGATGTTGAGCATGACCTTAAGTGTCTTTTGGCCATTCTAAGTTCTTCTGTTGAGAATTTTCTTTTCAGATCAGCACCCCATTTTTTAATTGGGTTAATTAGAGTTTTAGTGTCCAGTTTCTTGAGTTCTTTGTATATTTTGGAGATCAGGCCTTTATCTGATGAGGGGTTGGTGAAGATCTTCTCCTAGTCAGAAGGTAGCCTTTTTGTCTTACTGACAGTGTCCTTTGCTTTACAGAAGCTTCTCAGCTTCAGGAGGTCCCATTTATTCATTGATTCTCTTATTGTCTGTGCTACTGGGGTTCTACCTAGGAAGTGGTCTCCTGTGCCTATGTCTTGTAGACTACTTCCCACTTTCTCTTCTATCTGGTTCAAAGTGGTCAGATTAATATTGAGGTCTTTAATCCATTTGGACTTGATTTTTGTGCATGGTGATAGATATGGATCTACTTTCATTCTTCTACACGTTGACATCCAGTTATGCCAGCACCATTTGTTAAAGATGCTTTCCTTCTTCCATTGCATACCTTTAGCCCCCTTGTAAAAAATCAATTGTTCATACGTTTGTGGGTTAATATCTGGGTCTTCTATTCGATTCCATAGGTCGATTTCTCTGTTCTTATGCCAGTACCAAGCTGTTTTCAATACTGTAGCTGTGTAATAGAGTTTGAAGTCAGGGATGGTTATACCTCCAGACGTTCCGTTGTTATAT
Source organism: Myodes glareolus (assembly GCF_982192425.1). NCBI lineage: Eukaryota > Metazoa > Chordata > Mammalia > Rodentia > Cricetidae > Myodes > Myodes glareolus. The sequence goes on from NC_142053.1 coordinate 5,577,086, forward strand.
AAGATTGTTTTGGCTATCCTGGGTTTTTTGTTTTTCCATATAAAATTAATTATTATTCTCTCAAGGTCTGTGAAGAAGTTTGATGGGATTTTGATGGGGATTGCATTGAATCTATAGATTGCTTTTGGTAGAATTGCCATTTTTACTATGTTGATCCTCCCAATCCAAGAGCAAGGGAGATCTTTCCATTTTCTGGTATCCTCCTCAATTTCTTTCTTGAAAGACTTAAAGTTCTTGTCAAATAGGTCTTTCACTTCCTTGGTCAAAGTTATCCCAAGATAGTTTATGCTATTTGTGGCTATCATGAAAGGTGAAGTTTCACTGATTTCCCTCCCTGCTTCTTTATCCTTTGTGTATAGGAGGGCAACTGATTTTTTGGAGTTGATCTTGTATCCTGCCACATTACTAAAGGTGTTTATCAGCTGTAGGAGTTCTTTGGTAGAGTTTTTGGGGTCGCTCATGTATACTATCATATCGTCTGCAAATAACGAGAGTTTAACTTCTTCCTTTCCAATTCGAATCCCCTTGATCCCCTTATGTTGTCGTATTGCTATTGCTAGAACTTCTAGCACTATATTGAAGAGGTATGGGGAGAGTGGACAGCCTTGTCTTGTTCCTGATTTCAATGGAATGGCTTTGAGTTTCTCTCCATTCAGTTTGATGTTAGCTGTCAGCTTGCTGTAAATAGCTTTTATTATATTTAGGTATGATCCTTGTATCCCCAGTCTCTCCAACACCTTTATCATAAAGGGATGTTGGATTTTGTCAAATGCTTTTTCAACATCTAATGAGATGATCATATGTTTTTTTCTTTCAGTTTATTTATATGATGGATTACATTGATGGATTTGCGTATGTTGAACCAGCCCTGCATCTCTGGAATGAAGCCTACTTGATCATAATGGATAATTTTTCTAATGTGTTCTTGGAATCGGTTTGCCAGGATTTTGTTGAAAATTTTTGTGTTGATGTTCATGAGTGAGATTGGCCTGTAATTCTCTTTCTTGGTTGTGTGTTTATGTGGTTTTGGTATCAGGGTAACTGTAGCTTCATAATAGGAGTTTGGCAATGACTCTTCTATTTCTATATTGTGAAATACCTTAAGGAGTACAGGTATCAGGTCTTCTTGAAAGTTCTGGTAGAATTCTGAATTGAAACCATCTGGCCCTGGGCTTTTTTTGGTCGGGAGGTTTTTGATAACCGCTTCTAATTCTTCGGGACTAACAGGTCTATTTAGATTGTTCACCTGGTCTTGATTTAACTTTGGTATATGATATTTATCTAAAAACAAATCCATTTCTCGTACATTTTCCAACTTTGTGGCATATAAACTTTCGTAGTAAGATCTAATGATTCTCTGAATTTCCTCTATGTCTGTTGTTATGTCCCCCTTTTCATTTCTGATCTTATTAATTTGGGTGTTCTCTCTCTGCCATTTGATTAGTTTGGATAGGGGTTTGTCAATCTTGTTGATTTTCTCCAAAAACCAACTTTTTGTTTCGTTGATTTTTTGGATTGTTTTCTGTGTTTCTATTTTGTTGATTTCAGCCCTCAGTTTGATTATTTCCAATCTTCTACTCCTCCTGGGAGAGTCTGCTTCTTTTTTTTCCAGAGCTTTGAGGTGTGCTGTTAAGTCTCCAATATGTGCTTTCTCCGTTTTCTTTAATTGGGCACTTAGTGCTATGAACTTTCCTCTTAGCACTGCTTTCATTGTGTCCCATAGATTTGAGTATGTTGTGTCTTTATTTTCATTAAATTCAAGGAAGACTTTAACTTCTTTCTTTATTTCTTCCTTGACCCAGGGATGATTCAGTAGTTGACTGTTCAACTTCCACACATTTGTAGGCTTTCTGGTGTTAGAATTGTTATTGAATTCTAACTTTATTCCGTGGTGATCCGACAAGACACAGGTGGTTACTAATATTTTTTTGTATCTATGGAAGTTTGCTTTGTTACCGAGTATGTGGTCAATTTTTGAGAAGGTTCCATGAGCTGCAGAGAAGAAGGTATATTCTTTCCTTTTTGGGTGGAATGTTCTATAGATATCTGTTAATATCTTTGATTCATTACCTCTAGTAATTCTCTTATTTCTCTGTTGAGTTTCTGTTTGATTGACCTGTCCATTGGTGAGAGAGGTGTGTTGAAATCTCCTAATATTAGTGTGTGTGGTTTGATGACTGCCTTGAGTTCTAAAAGTTTTTCTTTTACATAAGTGGGTGCTTTTATATTAGGGGCATAGATATTCAGGATTGAGACTTCCTCCTGATTAATTGTTCCTGTTATGAGTATAAAATGTCCATCTCCATCTATTCTGATTGATTTTAGTTTGAAGTCAGTTTTGTTAGATATTAGAATTGCCATGCCCGCTTGTTTCTTAGGTCCGTTTGCTTGGAAAACCTTTTCCCACCCCTTTACTCTGAGTAGATGTCTATCTTTGTGGTTGAAGTGTGTTTCTTGTAAACAGCAGAATGTTAGATCCTGTTTTCGTATCCAATCTCTTAGTCTGTGCCTTTTTATAGGTGAATTGAGATCATTAATATTAAGTGATATTAATGACCAGTGGTTGTTGATTCCGGTTATTATTTGTGTGTGTGTGTGTAGTAGAGTTTGTGTGTTTCTCTTCTTTGAGTTGTGGTTGTGAAGGGTCGCTATATGTCTGGGTTATTGTAGGCAGTGATGGCAATGTTCGATTCCTTGGGTTGCGATTTTCCTTCTATTACTTTCTGTAAGGCTGGATTTGTGGCTACGAATTGTTTAAATTTATTTTTATCCTGGAATATTTTGTTTTCTCAGTTGATAGTGAATGATAGCTTGGCTGGGTATAGTAGTCTGGGTTTGCATCCATGGTCTCTTAGTTTCTTCAGTACCTCTATCCAGAATCTTCTGGCTTTCATGGTTTCCATAGAGAAGTCTGGTGTAAGCCTGATAGGTTTACCTTTATATGTTACTTGACCTTTTTCCTTTGCAACTCTTAAAATTCTTTCTTTAATCTGCATGTTTTGTGTTTTGATTATTATATGGCGAGGGGATGTTTTTTTCTGATCCAGTCTATTCGGTGTTCTGTATGCTTCTTGAACCTTCATAGAAATATCGTTTTTTAGGTTGGGAAAGTTTTCTTCTATAATTTTGTTGAATATATTTTCTGGGACTTTGATCTGCAGTTCTTCTCCTTCTTCAATCCCTATTATTCTTAGATTTGGTTTTTTTTATTGTGTCCCAGATTTCCTGAATGTTTTGTGTAGAGAATTTGTTGGATTTGCTGTTTTCTTTGACCAGAGCATTTATTTTCTCTATGGTATCTTCAGAATCTGAGATTCGTTCTTCTATCTCTTGTATTCTATTGGTTATGCTTGATTCTGCAGTCTCCATTCGTTTGCCTAGGTTTTCCATATCCAACCGGTTCTCGGTTTGTGTTTTCTTCATTGCCTCCATTTCAGTTTTCACTTCTTGAACTGTTTCCTTTACCTGTTTGATTGTTTTTTCTTGGTTTCTCAGGGTATCATTCACGGATTTACTTATTTCTTCAAACTTTTTGTTATATTTCTCATCTATTTCTATACTCATTTCTTCAAACTTTTTGTTATATTTCTCCTCCAATTCTTTAAGGGAGTTATTCATATCCTGTTTAAGGGACTCTATTGCTTTCATAATGGCAGTTTTTTCTACTTCTTCTGGGTTAAGGTGTTCAAGTCCTTCTATTGTAGGGTCGTTGGGATCTGGTGTTTTCATGTTGTTTTTCAGATTGTTGGATGAGGTCTTGCCTTGGCATCTGCCCATCTCTTACTTCAAATGCTCTCTATTGGAACTTCTGGTACCGGGTCAGGTTCCCTTCTTGGGCAGGGACTTCACTGACAGAATGCCCACCTTTCCTCAGACAGGCTATTGAAGCACAGGCACTCCCTCTTTCCAGGATGCGCTTACAATGTAAGCCCAGCTTGCAAGGCAGGTGAGCTGGGGAAATTTTATGGCCCCGGGGGGAAGGGAGAAATATAGGAATTTATACTTGGATGGGGGCTGGGATGGCAGGCAGGAGGGGGGAGCCAGCACTGCAGGGTGACCTGGGCATCTATGGGGTCTGGAAAATCCCGAGTTCCTCCTCACCGGGACCCTGCCACGGCCCGCAGCAAACTCACCCCTCTGATGGCCCTCTACTAGAAGTCAGGGCCCCTGCTGGTCAGGAATGTCGCTGAGCTGGCACCTGGTCCACCTGTCCTCAGGGAGGCCTTTAAGACCCAGGAACTGCCTCCAGCCGGGGTGCGCCTACAGCCCAGGCCCAGCTTGCAAGGCAGCTGAGCTGGGGAAATTTTATGGCCCCGGGGGGGGAAGGGAGAAATATAGGAATTTGTACCTGGATGGGAGCTGGGATGGCAGGCAGGATGGGGGAGCCAGCACTGCAGGGTGACCTGGGCGTCTATGGGGTCGGGGAAAGCCCGAGCTCCTCCTCACCGGGACCCTGCCATGGGCCCGAAGCAAACTCCGAGAGTTTACTTTATAGTATATCTTCTACAGTAAATGAATGGCTCACTATGGTTTCCTAAAATGGTAATGGTCTTACCACTACAATTTCCACCACACTCCTAAGAAGAGCTAGAAAATATCTCACTCAACCCCCATCCCCTTGACTATTTAGGGAACCTCTCAACAGTGTCACTCACAGAATAAGATATCTAAGTCCTTTCCTTAGGCCTCACTGTTAATAAGGTTTGCTATGGCCCTGCTCCAGACACATGGTTCCACACAAAGAAAGGAATCTCTGGGATCAATAGGATTTGCTGACCCAAAATTCATGCTTCCTACTTCTAGGCAACTCCTAAATACTCAGGACTGGGAAGGGCCTGCCTATGTAACCCAAACTTGCATTCAGACCTGAGTGATCTTTCCTAGTTCTGCCTGCCTAAGCCTAAAGAAGGTTGGTTCCAGGGCAGCTGTTGCCCTTCCTTACTAATGATGACAGAGCTTCAATGTACAGACTCAAGTTGTGTTTTTCATACTCTAATGAGTATGTGAATGTCTACCATCTTATTATACTCCAATAATATAGCTCAGCAGCCCTAGAATTGGGCCTGAGAGTTTGAAGTTCAAATAAACTTTCAGAAAATGTTTATTTTCTAGCCTGGGCTCCACACTTTGAGGAACAAGACTGGTGTATACACGAAGATATGAAAGTCTGTTAGGGTAAGGGGCACAGCCACAAATTTGAGAAGCTGGGGTGTTGGTTACTTAGTACTTTGCATCTTGTCTCAGGTCAAAAAACTTACAGGAGACCTTGTTTTTTCTTTTTCTTGTTAAAAAGAGACATCAAAAAGTGTGCCAGCCATTTCTAGGCAACGTAGAAAAACAGTCAAGCGAGAGGTACAATTTCTCCTTGCTTCTAAGTGCCTATATCTCTCCTATCATGGCCTTCTATGCCATAAACTAGAAGACTTCCCTCTGAAAGATGTCATAGTGATATGTATTGTTATTTTTTAATATCATTTGCTCCTTTACATGGATTTCCATGAGCTGTTTTAAGACCCTGCTGTCCTGCCGTCAGAAACAGAAGTTAGCGTTAGCAATCACGGGCTTACTCACTTGGAATGTTCTAATGACTGATACACACAAGTTGTTCTCAAGCCTCACTTGAAAATCATCACTGAATCAAATATTGCTTTATGAAGGTCAGATTTTCTTCCTTATCTCACTGATCAGCATGCAGGCACAAGAAAAATCAAAGCAAAACAAAAAGATCAGGTGAAAGAAAGAAATCATGACATGGCATTCTAAAGAATGAGCTCTAAAATCTACAAAGTGTTTAAATACTGTCTCTCAGTGAAACTGCACAATCATTTCAGTAATGCCGAGAACAGGATCTGAGACCTGATTCCACAGTAATTCAATCTGATGTTAAATAGGGCCTTTCCCTTTTGTCAACCTCAGACATGGCATTTATGCAGCTTTTGTCCAACTCCAATGGTCTGATGTTTTAGAGCTCCATATTTAAGTGAAGTGTTGTGGTCTTATCATCTGTCAAAATCGATAGTAGAAGAAAATGAAATGCAACCTTTCTATTGTTCCTGCTGGAATAATTCTGTACTTTTGTTCAGAAGCTCAAATGTTTTAATAATATTCTGTTGGATTTGCAGTAGGAAAACGAAAGGGAAATCAATCTTGAAGAAATTATGTGTCTGTAATCTTTGAATATCTCTTACTCATTAAGGTTCCAGCTATTTCTGCACAATGTCAATCCTTATTGATTTCTGAACTAAGTAAGGGAATAGCATTTCCATACTTCTGGGAAGGATGTGATCTTTACAGAATAAGAAGAAGAAAGCAGAGAGTAGGATGAAATATTCAAAGTAGTCGAGATATTGCTAGCTAGATATGCAATGATGAGTACACTGTCCATCTCAATGGAGGCAGAAATTAAAGGACAGATCCAAGAGTCACTTGAAGACACATGGAAGGACTCTATGATAATTAGGTTTTAGTGTGTGTGTGTGTGTGTGTGTGTGTGTGAGTGTGTATGGTGTATGCACTCACAATAGAGACAGAGACTGTGGTACTTTGAATGACAATGACTCCCATAGACTCAAGTATTTTAATGTTTCATTCCCAGTTAGTAGAACTGTTTAGGGAGAATTAGGATGTGTGACCTTCTTGGAGAAGGTATGTCACTGGGGGATGGATTTTGAGCTTTCAAATGTCCAGGACATTCCCAATTAGCTCTCCCTTACTGCTTGCTGCTTGTAGATAAGATATAAACTCTCAGCTACTGCTCCAGCAGCATAACTGCTTGCCTGTTGCTGCCATGCTTTCTTCCATAATGGTCATGGATTCACTTTCTGAAACCATAAGCAAGCCTCCAATTAAATGCCTTCTTCTGTGGGTTGCCTTGATCCTGGTGTCTCTTTACAGCAATCAACAGTAACTAAGACATATGCTAATGTATACTAGTGCCATGAGATTTGAGAGGCATGATAAGTTATAAATTGGAATACTAGCTGAGATGTCTGTGGTCTTTGGGGTACAACTGTGCAGCAAATATTTTGATATATCCACATAAATCACATAGGACGAGGCAAAGTAAAATGCAGCCATGATGTTAATTTGGAAGTCTTCAACATATAGGGGCAGATCCAATATTAGCAACTCTACCACCTTGCCACATTTACTCATTATAGTATTTAGTATCTCGCTTCCTTTCCAAAATATTGAGAATCTCTTTTTACTTTGTTAGGCTAAAAGATACATAGGTGAATTTTTTTAAAAAGTGATGGATATGTTTACTAATTTATTTCTTTATAGCATTAGTATTCTTAAATCATAACATCTCTTTGTACCACATAAATATATGTAGCTATGATTTGCCAATTTGTAATCCAAATTAAAAATTGAAAATAGTAGATAAAAATTAAACTTCCTTTGCATAGCTAATAGTCTAGAAGTGGAAACAACAAGAAGAAGGTATAGGTGTGCTTTTAAACTATAATAAATTATAATAAATACTGGGAAACAAAACATGGGTATAGTGAAAAATATTAGAATAAAGGGGAGCCTCTTAATATTTAAACGGTAGTAATAAAAAAGGTAGTACATTAAGACATGATCATAAGATTATACCCAAGCCAAAGCACTTGATACCTATGAAATGGTGTTCAACAACTTTATGTTGTCAATGATGGGGCTATATACATATGGTTACATTGGCTTAAGTGAAACTAAATAAAAATACTACAGAGCTCTTCATTCCATTAGCAGTAACTCTGTCTCGCATTGGACCAGCACATTGAAGCTTCTTTCTGGACAAAATCACCATGCTGCAGGGTTTCAGTCAAATGCAATTATTGAGGAAGAAATTCTTAAAATACTTCTTTTAATGAGTAAATAGAGAGTTGCTACAAGCTGTAGGGCCAAGGAATCTATTTAACCTTTGAGGAAAGTGTAAGTAGATTCTGCTTTGCAATTCCTTCTTGGTGGGTTCACAGCTAAAATGCCTAAGAAATTACTTACCTGGATCTCAATAACAATTAGTTCCCTACCTTTGATATGTTCAACTGTGAGGTTTTTTTTTTTTTTGACCTATCTGCATAGGAAGATTGAGTTTACCCACTTACAGTTCTAAGTATTTATTCTTTACAGGCAAATGAAAGTGTGTTGTGGGTTCAACTGTTCCTGGCCAGTCTTGCATATTTTAAGTAGAATGCTTAGGATGTATCCGCTGAGTAATTGATGTATAAATCTTAGTTGGCAAGGAGAGGCAAATGAAAGCCAACTTTTCTTGTTATGGGCATAGATTTAGCCATAGTGAAGTCTTTCTGCTTTAAAGAAGCTTAAATGTCAAAAATTCCAAAAGCCAGAACTGTCAGTGTTTGTGGTGTAATTAAAAAGAAAATTAACAAATTATTTTAATTTGTTGAGCTTATAATCTTGCTGAAAATTGTGATGTTGCAGTATTACAATTTGGGTATGGGACACCATGCAAATTAATCTACCAGCACTCACCAACTATTTTCCTTTTCGCTCATTTGTTAAACTATTCATAAATGTGTGGTCCGTCTGTAGTAAGCTATAATTAAGGTTGCTGGTTTTTTTTTTTAATAATGAAGGACTATTTTTTAAAATGAACATTTTAAAGTCCACTAGCAGCCCTTACATCTTTTATTCCATACTGACAGAATCCACGGGATGAACCATTCAGAAGAGGTATTCAATCTTACTGCAGTCCTCAACAAATGAGCCATGTAGGATTTTGGCAAAGGATGAAAGCGCTCCAGCTTGTGGTTGGTGTGTACTAGGAGTCTATCAGCTTCATCAGAGTCCCTGGAACACAGAGGACTTCTGGATTAATACCAATATGTAAGCTGCTGCACCTGCAGGAGTTGAAGAGCACAACTCTTCAATTCTGTTTGCTTCACTTCCTTTTAGTTCTGTAAAGGCTAAAAAGTTGTCTTTTATACCTTTTGTATTTGACCACAACAGTGAAGGAGAGGATTTGACTGTAATTGGCCTTCATTTTGTTTTGGATTCTGGTGCTTTAGATTCACATGAGCCTCATGAATATCATGCAAGAATTCTAACCCTGGGATGCATTCTTAGGCATTTTTAGTAATTTTATTTTGAAACAGGGTATCACTAACTTATCCAAGCAGTCCTTAAAGTTGCAATCCTCTTTCTAGCTCCCAAATAGAGTCTAAGATGGCAAGTATATACCACCACACCCAACTATAGCAGATTTAGACTCTCTTAAGCTTAGCACAAATATATTGTCTAGTCGAGGATGCATTTCCTTTTTCTCAGGTTAAACAATGCACATTCCCAAGGCCACAGACTTTATTCTCTGTGTTAGAACTCACCATTGATTTATATGCTACATACCTGTGTCTCCTCAATCTCTACTATATATGGCATGGCACTAAGGCCCTGGGACTTTCATGGAAAATGAAAATAGAACATTAACTAAAATTCATTATTTCTGGTTGTCCAGCACCAGGAAAGACTGTTTCTAACACACTGTATCACCCTGGCACCTAAATTTAGGCTACTAGCAAGTGTCTAAGCAATGAGTTGCATGGAAACTTAGCATATATAAGATCAGATTTGTGGAGCTGTAAATGAATGAACACTGCAAGGCTCTTACAGACATGATAGTTTATTGAGATTTGAAGCTTCCCTATGCACCAGATAGAAGCTTAACAATATGCTCTTTAAAAGATTGGACACCATGATGCAAACAGGGGTTGGCTGACTTAGGTTTGAACTATAGCCTTTTGTTCCTTGTGTCACTACCCCTTTCCCAACTGCCTGAGATTTATGTCAAGACAACATTCCTAAAATTTGTCCATTTGATTTTTCTCAAAGAGCCTTGCAAATTATTTCTTCTTCTTTCAAAATCTTTCCTTTCATATTTTTATCCTTGAAATTTCCATCTTATTTCCTCCCCATGCTGTTGTTCTATTATGCTCAGACTCAAAATTCTAGGCCACCACAGCAAGATTATTTCCTTTCTTTTAGTCTACCAGTTACTACAGATGAAAATCAGGTATGTGGAATGAAGTGAAGGATAAAAGAGTATTTAGATATCTTTATTTTCACATCAACTACCTCTTGTCATAGCTGTAGTACACTTCCGTGACAATGCATAGTCAAAATTTACTAAATGGAGCTAGAAATATCACTCAGTGATCTAAGAACTCTGGCTGAGCTTTCAGGACACTAGGATTCTAACAGCAGCACCCACATGATGGCTCACAACTGTCTGCAGCTCCAGTTTCAGGAGAATCCAATACCCTCTTCTGGACTCTATAGATACTGCACTTACCTGGTGCACAATCACACATACAGGCAAAACATTCATACACTTAAAATAATAAACTATTTTTAATTGGTTAAAATCCTTGGAAATATCTTTAGGGCTTTTTGAACTGTATAGATGAAATGAAGTTCTACGTCCAATTAGGAATATATATATGTATTTTCCTATATCTTGGCTTTCTAAAATTATTTACCTTTATATGATGTATAGTAAATATTTAGTACAGTAATTTCTAGATATGTAATTACTATTTCTCAAGACAATTGTTTCAGTGATTGTTTTTTAAATCTTTGGATTCACCTAAACAATCATTAAGATAATAATTTATCAAAAGCATGAGTGGACATATTTCATTTAGAGAAAGTTAGTGAAAAAATGTGGTCTCATTTAGCAAATGACTATTATACCAGAGACTGTCAATGAAATGAATACAGAAAAATATGCTAAGATCCATACCATTTTTACTTTTTAATTAGTTTTTAATTTTTGAGAATTTCTTACACGAGTACTATATTTACATCTTTTCCACCCCTACTCATTCCCTTAAAATTCCTCTCACTCTCTTAAATTCATGACCTCATCTTCAAATATTATATACAGCTTGCTGAGTCCATATGTTTACAGATGACCACCTGAGATTGAATAACCTATCAGGGACCTTTCCTTGGAGAAAACTGGTCTGAAGGCTTTTAGTGGCCGTCAGCTCTTCATCTAGAAGTGGGGCCTTGTGAGATCCACCTCCATTCATCCTGCATTCAACCAGTGTGGCCAATGTATACGTCTTGTTTAAGCAACCATACCATTGATATTGCATGGTTACAGCATTCCTGCCAAATCTAGAAGACACTGTCTAGCAGTAGGCATCCCGAATGGCTATTCCATTTTTTCTGTCCCCTCTTCTACAATGTTCCCTAAGCTTTAGATGTAAGAATTTTATTGTTTATGTAGTAATGCGGGCACCCACATTCACCTTTTCTGTGCCTTTTGGCCAGTTTTGGGTCTCTGTAACAGTGTCTCCTACAAAAAGAAGCTTCTTTGATGAGGGATAAGAGCTATACTTACTTACATGTGAGCATAAGTATTTAGAATACAATTAAAAATATTTTTATTTTTAAAAAAATTTGGAAAATTTTTGGAAAAAGTTTTTGGACTTTGGAAAAATTGCAATACTGGGTTCTGCTCTAAGGTCTGTGAAATGTCCAGCCATGGGTTTTTTGCTAGCTTTATAGCACCAGACATCCATTTCTTCCTATTAAGCAGGTCTTAAATTCAATTAGACAGCTGTTGGCTACCCCAAAGACAAAAGTACCACTATTGCTCTACTAGAGATATATCACCCCATTGTTCTGATTTGCAGGATTTTACTACTAAATAGAATTACTGATTGCTGTTCTGCCTTGGCACCTTACATTTGTGATACTTATGAGAGTTAATGCTCAAGGAGGAAGTTTCCAGCTCAATTCCCCCAAATCCTGTGTTACAGTATATGATGTATTAACCAATAAGGTCTTAATGTTCATGTTCTGGGAGATAAGTAAGGGCATCAACAGTGGTATATATGATTTTCAGAGTCTCCTGGACTCCCATGACCAACAACTGGAAGGGAAGTTTTCCAGGTCTCATATTGGAGTGTCTTTAGATAGTTTATGGTGCTTGAGGGAAGCATTATCACCCAGATGGCAAAACTTCACCACACCATTTTAAAATTTGTTTTACTTTAGTAATAGGCTGGCATATTTTATCATCCTTGTATCCATTGAAAAAAATGATAGCAAGTTTCTGAGTAAATTAAGAATGTAAATGTAAATTCTTAAAAGATGTTTAACCTAATTCAGAGAACAAACTTTCTAAACTCTCTAACGTTCATTTACATATGAATAATGTGCTAATTTCAAATGATTGTTACCTATTTATTGCCACATCAATCAAAAATTTCTGTTTGGTAATATTTTGTCAGGTGTTTAAAACTTTATTTCTATTTTAAAATATGAAAGCGTGTACTCCTGAGACAAGATGGTAGAATAGAAGTACCATTTGTATAATGTGAGTGAGAGGTGTGAGGGCAACAGCACCTAAGGAAAATGAGAGAGTCTGAAATAAAACATCAATTTTGGAAATGAAATGCTCAAAAAAAAAACAAGTGACAACACAGGTTTTTACTTTCTTTTAGCCTAGATCAAACAAAAAAAGAAGTATATCAGTTAATAGATACCTCTTTATTTCAGTTATAAAAATATAAATAATAGAAATAACTCTTCTACATCAAACTGTAGCTAAAAAAGGACATAAAGAACATGAAAAGTTGTAAGACAAAAGTGATCTTAAGGACACAGGAAATGATAAATATCATTAGAAAAATCTACAAAATGAGACTTGGTAAAAAAAAAAAAAGAAATGGCTAATAATTTTGTGATGAATAAAGGTAAAGGAAGCAAATACATAATTCAAAACAACCAAAAGGAAAACAATAAAATGACACACATAATACATGCCTTTTAATAATAACTCCAAATATAAATGACTTAATTCACTAATTAAAAGACACAGTTTGGTTGGTTGGATTAAAAATCAATGCCCAACCCTGTCTGCCTTCAAGAAACTCACTTGCAATACATAACCTAATGGAATTTGAAATCATGGAAACCAGCATTTCAAACAAATCTAATTCATAAGCAGGTAGAGGTAGATATTCACATCTGACAAAACAGACTTCAAACCAAAGCAAGTTGGAAGAGACAAAAATGGTTACTACATATTCACAAATGTGATAATCTATGAAGAAGTCAAAATGAGCCAGGCCTGGTGGTGCACACCTTTAATATCAGCACTGGGGAAGCAGAGGTAGGTAGATCTCTATGAGTCTAAAAATAGGGTTGATCTACATACCAAGTTCTATGCCAGGCTAGGTTCATAGTCAGATCTTGTCCCAAAATCTAAAACAAAAAACTTTTTAAGAAGAGGAATTAAAATAATTACAAATATATGTGCAACAAAAAGTGAAGCAAACTATAAAATATACACTACAAAATAAAAAGATATAGAATACAATAAAATAATAGTAGGTGGTTTTAATATTTTGCCTTTGCTGACAGATCATCCAGACAAATATTCAACAATGAAATATCAGAGTTAACTTACAGTACATATCAAATGAACTTAACAGAATCTATAAACTATCCTATCCAAAAGAGATAAAAGTCACATTGTTTTCATCAGCATGAAGTTTTTTTTTTCTGTAGTGGTATTTGGTTTGTAATCTAGCAAATAAAGCTTACCTGAGGCAGAGTACAGAGCTAAACCACCAGAGGCCAAGGAGTGGTGGCATACAGCTTTAATCCCAGCACTCCTTAGGAGACAGAGGCAGGTGGTCACAGAGCAGAGGGATCTCTGTTAGTTCAAGGCCACCCTGAGCTACACAAGTTGACACGTCTAAAAGAGAAAGAGAGCTCACACAAAGGTGATCTCAGCACTTGGAATCACATGCTTTTAATCCCAACACTAGGGAGGGGGAGACAGGAGTGTTATGACTGGTCAGAGTGAAGAATATAAGGCAGGAGGAGACAAGAGCTCAGATGCATTTTAAGGATTCATAGAGATGGATGCAGTCTGAGGATTTAGTCTGAGAGGCAGTCTGAGGTTTTGTAAAGAGGATTTGAGAGACAGGATTGCCCCTTTGGTCTGAGCATTGGTAGAGGTAAGAACTCTAGTGGCTGGCCACTCGGCTTTTCTGATCTTCAGGTAAGCTTTATTGGTTAGATTACAAACAAAATATCACTCCATTTTCTAAAAAAATAACATTTAAGGCACTAAAGCAGATATTAACCAACACCAAAGCACCTTGAAACAACTTCTTCAATCTTATTATGAGGGTAATGGAATGAATCTAGAAAGAAGTATTAAGAAAAAGTTGATCATTTCTCTTGTATAACAGTATGAATAAACCATGCGTCATTGAATAAATAATCTGTGAAGGTTAAAATTCCTAAAAACCAAATAAAGCTATAATTTACCAGATACTTTTGTATATAGTAGAGGTAGTAATCTGAGGTGATTTCATCGTTACAAGAGCCTATACTAAATATCAGGGAGAACATCAATAACTAGTCTAATGATATATGTCAATGCCCGGAGGGGGAGGAATAAAATCTCAAACTCCTCAGGTGTGAAATGGATGCTTAAAAGAAATCCCACACTAGTTCAGAATTGAGAAATAAAGGGTTATTTATTTAGGGGTAAACTCACAAATCAGAATTCTCTGCTTGATTTTAATGGAATATATATATATATATACATATATATATGTGTGTGTGTGTGTGTGTGTGTGTGTGTGTGTGTATTTCTCTACTTGACCAGAGAATAGAGATCGAATTCAGCAATCCAAACGAACAGCTGGACAAGAAGGGGCAGATGCAGGCTCTGCATCAGCATATATATTGTAAGAGGCCACGCCCCAGTAGGCAGGTAACCACAAGCTGTGAGACTTCCTACAGCACTCAGGTATGTATCAATGACTACACATTACATTTTGTTCATTCTCTTAAAGAAATCAGATCTCTCATTTGTCTAGAAGTGAATCTTGAAGCAGAGGAGCAATCAAAATTATGCCAAGATCTAGGTAAGGATTGGAAGTAAATCCTTTACATACAAAACTCTCAGAACATATATTGATCTATATCCACTGATGAATATTAATATTCATAATCTCTTGTATTTTCTAGTCTGATGATAATCATTTCTCCCTCCAAGAAATTTTGAAGTTTGAAGTTTGAAGTTCTTTAATTTAGGTGAAAAAATAAAAAAATATAAATCATGTGTTCCATATTATTTCTATACTCAAAGTCATATAGTGAGAATTTCAGGAGTCACCAGATGAAGTGGAATATGCTTCTCATCTCAGCACATGCAAATCTGAGGTAGGAAGATTGCCATGAGTTCAAGGCTATCATGGGTTATATTATGAGTCTTTGTCTCAACAACAAAAAGACAAGGAAGGGCAATGTGGCTCTGTTGGAGGAATGCTTGCTTTGTATGCATAAAACAGTTTGATTTTCAGCATACCAAAACAGGGAGTGGTGGTGCAAACCTATAATCCCAGCATTTGAGAGGTGAATTAAGAGAATCAGAAGTTCATAGTCTTCCTTGGCTATAAAGTCTGAGGCCAGTCTCTACTAAACAATCCCTTGTCTAAAATCAAAAGAAAAAGATGGTCAGCTCATGGGTTTTCTAAATCATTAACTCCATAAATATTTACTGAGCACGGAAGAACTGTTAAAACATTAGCCTCAATATTTTTTTACTGGAGGACTCACAGACTAGTAAGGAAGACCAACATATAAACAAAAAAGTTGGATAATATAACATGATATAAAGACAGATGAATCCATTGACATTCTGAATAGCTTTTTTTTCTGCTTTGACTTGTGACTTTTTTTTCTTTTCAGTGCTGTGGCTTAATTAAAGTTTCAGTCTAAAAAAATCATTTTGTGTTAGTTGACTGCATGATGGAGAGTGAATGGGCATGCTAAAAAATTAGTCACAGGAAAATAAGATTGAAATAATCTACAAGGAAGACAAACGTTTGTACAGAAAATAGCATAATGATAAAGGCGAGATTAACTTGGTGAATGTTTGCCTTTAGAGAAGGAATGATGGTGAGATTTCTGTTATAACAATTCCAAGTGAGTGTTGTCTTCAGTTGGAAAGATAAAATCAGAATCAAGTTTGTAGTCAGTTAAGATAGAGATGTCTGACAGAATATAAAAAGTTCAAGAAGCCTGTATAGAAGAAGAGATGTCCTACCAATTTTCTGAACTTTTGAAAATATGCCTTGACTAAAAATATATATTTTAGAATTACAAGAGTAAGTAATAATTCAAGTCTTAGACTTACACAAATATAAACAAGCAAGGAAGTATATATTAATCACTTAAGACAGGGTATTTAAGATACAGCTAAAATAACTCAAGATAAAATGAAAGTATAAGAATCAATAGAGTAAGAGATCAAAATCAGAAAAGGATTGAGATCAAGAAATGAATACTAAAAAGAGAAAATAAAAGTAAATTAGTCATGATATAATGACAATTAATGGATTTTTCCATATTCCAACTATTTCACATCTAAATACAATGTTAAGTTTAATATTTGGATCATTTTAAGAAATGGTATAGCAGAAGATACCCGATAGGATTCCCTCTTGCTGCCTACCTCAATGCCCCAACTTCTGCCGTGTGGCACACGCAAGGCAGGCACCAATTTGATGAGCAAGTATACGGTGGAGAGATGAAAGAGAAGCTGAATGGTTTGTGCACTATGAAGAGTGATGGAACAGGAGACATGAGGATGGTGTTAAGGAACAGTCTGATGTGAGTAGCCTGCCTTGCCCTGGAGAGAATTTGCCCTGCCTTTCACCAGGGCAATGTGGGAGAGATGACCCCACCCCTCAAGCAGTGGGGCAGTGACTGACTTGGGTGCAGGAGAGTTGATGGGCTGACCAACTCAGATACCACCCAGGTTCAAATTCAGGGCTTTGAATTGGTCCATGCCTACATCTTCCCCATATATGAACTGCTAGAGTACATGAAGGGGCTGGTCCTGCAGAACGAAATTTGCAGGATCTCCATTACTCAGGGTAGCAACAGGATATACAAGAGGAGTCCCAATGGGGATCCAGTATTGATAGTATAACAGAAGACAGAGGCCTCAAACCAGACCAATGACTCATTGCCACGAATATTTGCAAGTAAAGTCATATGAGCAAAAGGGTATACTGTGTGACACACTGCACTCTCCATGGCGAGATTTCTTGTTTTGTTTTGTTGATTTCTTGTGGATGGGTATTGCAAGGGTGGAAGTAAGATATGGAGAGATGGGGAGATAAGTGGGATTGTGGTGCTTGATATGGATTTTGCAAAGAATCACTAAATTTTTTTCTAAAAATGAATAATGGTATAATAGACATAGGAAATAAAGGAAAGAGAATACATGGCTTAGAAGAACAAATGAGTTTCAGTTGCAGTATACATATTCTGAGATTCAATCTGGATGCCAATGTCTAGTAAGCGGGTGAGGAATTGAAACTGTTGGTAAAAAGGTCAATGTTTGAAATAAATATTGGAAATTACTTACACAAAAAGTATTAGAGGAATCAATGAAATTCCCGTGGAAAAGAATATCAGAAAGGGCAAAGAAGATATACAAATGGCAAATAAGTACCTGAAAATATGTTCAATTGCATTGAGGAAATGCAAATAAAAACATGGGGAGATACTACTTTCTATTTACATAAGTGTTGTAATGGAAAAAGTAATGGAAAAGGCTGATAATAAGAAACATTGCTAAAGTGAAGGAGGAAATTTAATCCTACTCTGCTTGTGTGACTGTAAAATGATGCACACGTGGGAAAATTTGGACAGGTTCTCAGACTTAAAACTGTAGGGATAGGCTGCTCTATTGTTTTCCTGCCATGTTGACTAGAATAATCACACAAAAACCATATTAATTACAACACTGTTCTGCCGATGATGCAGGCATATTTCTAGCTAGCTCTTGCATCGCTGCTTCATAGTGTCTCTCTGACTCCACCTTCTTTCCTCCATCTGCTTGGAATTCCTTCCTTACTCTATTCTGCCCTGACATAGGCCAAAACAGCTTTATTCATTAACCCATGGTAACAAAACATAGTCACAGCATACAGTGGGGAATCCCACATTATAAAACACTGTGTTACTCAAATGTTTATAATTGCATTATTTATTATAATGAAAAGTAATTATGTAAGCAATGACCAAGTGATTAATTTATAAACTAAAATATAGTATATCCATGTGAAACATTTGAATAAAATCAATTAGAAGACCTTATTAAAATATTTGTGTTCTGCAATTTTTGGAATATTGAAAGAGAAATATCAGGGTTGGAGAAAGATTATAGAACATTATTTAATGCAGGTATCTTACCTAAAATTTTCAAGAATTCATAAATCTCAACAGTAAGAGGATGGACAATTCAAGTTATAATGGGAGACTATCTAAACATGCATTACATTAAAGAAAATATTGGCATAGAAAATATGGGGCAATCATACAATATTCTGGTTAGCTTGGGTTTTGTTGTTGTTTAGTGTCACCTTGGAAGAGAGAGCCTCAGCTGTGAAAATCCCCCCCCCCCAAAGACTGGCCTATAATGTTGCAGGGAGGGACCACTTGTTTGTCCCTACCACCCAGCTAACTTAGCCCTGAAATAACCACATAGAAACTGTATTAATTAAATCACTGTTTGGCCCATTATCTCTAGTTTCTTATTGGCTAACTCTTAGATCTTAATTTAACCCATTTCTATTAATCTGTGTATTGTCATGTGGCAGTGGATTACCAGGTAAAATTCCCAGCATCTGTCTCCGGCAGATCCATAGCGTCTCTCTAATTCTTCCTTCTTTCTCCCAGTATCCCATTTAGTTTTCCCCACCTATTTAAATTAGGTTCCACCCTATCAGGCCAAGCCAGTTTCTTTATTCACTAACCAATGGAAGCAACACATAGACAGAAGGACCTCCTACACCACTATAGGCAAATCTTTAGGGTATTTTCTTGACTAATAATTGATGAAAAGGGCCAACCCACTGTGGATGTTGCAACCCTTGGGCTGCATGGATGCTATAATGAACAAATCATTGGGGAACAAGCCAGTAGACAGTTTTTCCATGACTTCTGCTTCATTTCCTACATACAGGTTCTGTCTTGAGTTTCTTTTCTAATTTCCCTTTAAGATAGACTGTAAGCCATAAGATAAGAAGACACTTTTCTCCCTAGTTGCTTTTGGCTATGGTAGTTATCCCTACAATAGGACAGGTGAAGCATAGAAGAGTTTTAAAGCAGTCTTTCCCTCTTCTATCAAGTTCTTAAAAAAGGACGATCTACTTATTGTCTCTTTTATTTCTCCTTACCAGAAGGCTAGATAATTATAACCATACAGTATATGGTATTGGTAGATAGGCTTCTTTCACTAAATAATATGCATGCAGACTTCTATTATTTTCTGCTAGGAATACTTTTGTGCTTCACTTATTCATCTAAACTATACTTTATGATTGTAATGTGGGATGCCTGATATGAGGCATTTGTCAAATACCTGCACTATTTGTGAATTCTAGTATAAACTAGAAACTTCAATTAATAATCACACCATCAATATTAATTCATCAATTTATATATAACAATAAGGCAGAATGTTAGAAAAACTATGTTAAGGAGTGAGGGAGAAGGTGTCTAGGGGCGCTATATGTACTATATACTTAGATTTTACATTTTAAGACTGTTTGAAAAAGAAGGTTGTTAATTAAAAAATTAAAAAGAAAATGAAGTACTGACATATATTACAGTTGAACTGTGAGTACTGTTATACTAAATGAAAGAAGGAAGTCATAAATTTAACATAGTATATGACTCCATTCATATGAAATATCCAGAACAAGCACATTTTTGTAGACAAAAAAGGAAATTAGTGACTGCCTACAACAGGGACATGGAGTGGGGGTTGGAGATTGAGTGGAAAGGAACCATGAATGCTAATGGATACTGGATTTCTTTGAGGTTCTGAAACTGTAAATGTGTTGTGGTGACTGTCGTGATGCAGATAAACTAAAAATTATCATGGATGGCTGATTTGTTCTTTGTGTGTATTAAGATATATTTTAATAACACAGAAAAATGCTATCAAATTTGAAAATCTCAAAAACAGATAAATTACTAGGAAAATTAGCAAACTGGAATCACAAAGAAGTATAAAACATGGGGAAATTGGACTGTCAAAAAAGCCATTTCCTCCCATGATTGTTACAATACCTAGTAAGCTTTATAAGCAAGTTCTTTCTGATTCACTGCCAACAGATAATTTCCATGCTCTGAGAGTGGTTCCCAATATAAAGGAAAAGAGGGAAATAAGCTTCATTCATTTTGTAGAATTAAAGTTATCTTGACCACAAAACTTGACAAATATTCACATAAATACATGCAGAAGGAAATAGAGAAGTAAGCTTACTTCCGAATACAAATGCAAATGTCCTAAATGACACACTAGCAGGCCAATCCAGCATGCTATTGTAAGTAGACAAGGATGCTTGTAAGACTGTACTTAGGCTATTAGGAAATATAGGTTTGAAGTTCTAATAGTGAGTCAAATAAGAAAATCTTTGTGAAAAAACAAAAATTGGTATTTATAGTTTATTTTTAAATTCTGTAGAATTTGGGAAAAAATTCTCACTCCAGCACAGAAAATTGGAGAAGGGGAAATCAGTTTTACTAGTAATTAAGGAAATATAAATCTTAAAATAGGATGCCAATTATATGTAGTCAAATTGATAAAATATTAATCCCAAAAATTTATTTGGGAGGGGAGGGAAAGAAAAGTCAATACTCTGTGGCAAAGATAAAAATAAATAAATGGATAGATAGACAGATAATGCTTTTCTTAAAAACAAAATATGTATACATGTGAAAATAACCATTTTATGTTCAGAAATTTAAGTGAAGCAAAAATTTATGCTTATAAAAACCAGTTACTCGTGTGTTGTCTACAATGGGGGAAAATAAGACAATGTCAATGTCCAACAGCAGCAGCAGTCAAATAAATTGTAGTATTTTCACACAATGAAAATCTATGCAATCAGTGAAAGCATGAAAAACTTGCAAAATGAAAAAGATGTTCAGACTATATTAAGTACAAAGCTTATGAAAGAGCACATGGAGTATCATAAAAGACCACTGGATGGGTTAATGGTGGTTATCCTCGAATAGTAAGTTGGGTAGTTTGTCTTCTCCTTTCTTGGGTATGTATTTTCTACATTGTGAATAATAAACATGTATTATTCAGCTAAATAAAGAAATAATATTGTCCTTTAATTTATAGTCCCCAACAAAGAAGCTCCATTGCAGAAAATTTATCCAGGCAGATACTCACATTTACATATAAGAGCATATATTATTTCAAGAACAGTTTTAAAAGGAAACTAATAAAATGTCTAGTACCTAGAGTCTAGTTGATAGCATTATTATGTATGTTCTTGCTGCATCTACACGATGGACCACTATTATAACCATAAAGCAGAAAGCCTATAAAGACCTAAAAATTAAAAAGGCATAGTATAAACTAGTAACTATAATGCATGGATAATTTTTAAATGATGTGTACAAAGCATTAGAGAGCAATATATCAAAATTAGCATCAACTATAATTCCAAGCAGTGGCTACAGGTGATCTGATTATTTGTGTATTTCTGATTTACACAGTTTTCTATAATTCACTTTTTAATAATTTTAATTTGTTTTTAAAATTAGGATACAAAGTAATAGCTCTTATTTTGGTATTTTTATACACACTTGGCTTTTGTTGTTCCTATACTTTCTATCCCTACTTCCCACCATTTGTACCCTTCCCCATGCCTGCCTCCCTTCAGTCCCTTTTCCACTTCCATGTCTCATGTTGTCTAACTTTCCTGTCCTGCTGCAGTGATTAAAAGAGAAAAAAAAATTTAAAGGAGGAAGGATTCATTTGGCTCACAATTTCATGATCCAGTCCTTCATTGCTGGGAAGTTAGGGTGGCAGGTACTTGAAGCAGCTAGCTATATTAGAGGCAAAAACAGAGGGCAATGAATTAGCATATGCATGTTCACCGCCTGCTAGCTTTTTTGAGTTTTATACAATCTGGGCTCTATCTTCCACTAACATGTCCACAGATAATCCCTCTTTGAGACTCCTTTCCCATATGACTATAGATTGTGTCAAATTGACAATAGCATTAACCATCATACATGTACTCAATACAAATTTAAGATCTGGAATAATAGGTTTGCATTTTTGAAGTGAAAATAAAAATTAGAGAAGAACATGATAAATTTGCTCCCACTGTACTGTAAGAGCATTCTGCCCCCCCCCATAGCTAAACCCAAAAAGTGGTGCTAGATGAATGGGAGAACATAGATTAAAACAGACCCCCAAAGAGGCAATATAATGTTGTGTGCTTGTGAATTTTTAAAAAGATTTACTGTAACATGAAAGGGTCTGCTTGGGGTTTATGTCCCACCTGGTACCCCACAACCAGCAAGTTCCAAAGAAAATCATACAGAGTCTAAATTAGGTTATAAACTGATTGGTCCATTAGCTCAGGCTTCTTATCTCTTGTAACTTATATTAACCCATTATTCTTATCTATGTTAGCCACACGGCTCAGTGCCTTTCTCAGTGGGGAGGCTTACACCTTGTCTCTCTGGTGGTCTGGGCAGAACTGGTGAGGACTGGGCTTCCTCCTTCCCAGCATTCTCCTGTTCTACTTCCTGTCTGGTTTACCCGCCTATACTTCCTGCCTGACCAATCAGCAATTATTTAAAATATGATTGACAGAATACAGACAATTCTCCTGTATCAATTTATTTTTCTTTTATATGTCTGACTATTCTGCCTGCATCTATATCTATGTGCTACATGCAAGCCTGGTGTCCATGCAAGCCAGAGGATAGATAAAACTAGGTCTCTTAGAACTGGAGTTACAGATGGTTATGAGGCATATGTAGTTACTGCAGACTGAACTTGGGTCCTCTGCAAAAGCAAAAGTACTCCCAATCATTGAGCTATTTCTCCAAGCCCCATGTGTGAATATTTTAAATGTGTAAGAAGAAAAATATGGAAACAAACATATAAAGAGATTGAGAATGGGCAACTATTGTTGATGGCAACACAACTTTCCCAACCTAAAGAACAATATTCCTATGAAGGTTCAAGAAGCATACAGAACAACAAATAGACTGGATCAAAAAAAGAACATCCCCTCACCATATAATAATCAAAAAAAGAATTCAGATTAAAGAAAGAGTATTAAGAGCTGCAAAGGAAAAAAATCAAGTAACTTATAAAGGTAAACCTATCAGACTTACACCAGACTTCTCTATGGAAACCATGAAAGCCAGAAGGTCCTGGATAGAGGTACTGCAGAAACTAAGAGACCATGGATGCAAGCCCAGACTACTATACCCAGCCAAGCTATCGTTCACTATCAACAGAGAAAAAAAATATTCCAGGATAAAAACAAATTTAAACAATATGTAACTACAAATCCAGTCTTACAGAGAGTATTAGAAGGAAAATCACAACCCAAGGAATCCAACATTCCCAGCACTGCCTACAATAACTCAGATATCTAGCGACCCTTCACAAGCACAACTCAAAGAAGGGAAACACATACACTCTACTACTCAAAATAAAAATAACCAGAGTCAACAACCACTGGTCATTAATATCACTTAATATCAATGGATTCAATTCACCTATAAAAAGGCACAGACTTAGAGATTGGATATGAAAACAGGATTCAACATTCTGCTGTTTACAAGAAACACACCTCAACCACAAAGACAGACACCTACTCAGAGTAAAGGGTTGGGAAAAGGTTTTCCAAGCAAATGGACATAAGAAACAAGCAGTTGTGACCATTCTAATATCTAACAAAACTGACTTCAAACTAAAATCAATCAGAAGAGATGGAGATGGACATTTCATACTCATAACAGGAACAATCCATCAGGAAGAAGTCTCAATCCTGAATATCTATGCCCCTAATATAAAGGCACCCACTTATGTAAAAGAAACACTTCTAGAACTCAAGGCAGTCATCAAACCACACACACTAATATTAGGAGATTTCAACACACCTCTCTCACCAATGGACAGGTCAATCAAACAGAAACTAAACAGAGAAATAAGAGAATTATTGGAGGTATTGAATCAAATGGATTTAACAGACATCTATAGAACATTCCACCCAAATAGGAAAGAATATACCTTCTTCTCTGCAGCTCATGGAACCTTCTCGAAAATTGACCACATACTCAGTAACAAAGCAAACTTCCACAGATACAAAAAAATATTAGTAACCATCTGTGTCTTATCAGACCACCATGGATTAAAGTTAGACTTCAACAACAATGCTACCCCCAGGAAGCCAACAAACTCATGGAAGCTAAACAGTCAACTACTAAATCACCCCTGGGTCAAGGAAGAAATAAAGAAAGAAATTAAAGTCTTCCTTGAATTTAATGAAAATAAGGACACAACATACTCAAACCTATGGGACACTATGAAAGCAGTGCTAAGAGGAAAGTTCATAGCACTAAGTGCCCAATTAAAGAAAACAGAGAAAGCACACATTAGAGACTTAACAGCACACTTGAAAGCTCTAGAAAAAAAAAGAAGCTGATTCACCCAGGAGGAGTAGAAGACTGGAAATCATCAGACTGGGGCTGAAATCAACAAAATAGAAATACAGAAAACAATCCAAAGAATCAATGAAGCAAAAAGCTGGTTCTTGGAGAAAATCATCAAGATTGAAAAACCCCTCTCCAAACTAATCAAACGGCAGAGAGAGAACATTCAAATTAATAGGATCAGAAATGAAAAGGGGGACATAACCACAGACACAGAGGAAATTCAGAGAATCATTAGATCTTACAACAAAAGCCTGTATGCCACAAAATTGGAAAATGTTAAAGAAATGGACATGTTTTTAGATAAGTAACATATACCAAAGTTGAACCAAGAACAGGTGAACAATCTAAATATTATTATATTGTCAGTCGTGAAGAATTAGAAGCTGTTATCAAAAATCTCCCCACCAAAAAAAGCCCAGGACCAGATGGTTTCAATGTAGAATTCTACCAGAACTTCCAGGAAGAGCTAATATCTACACTCCTTAATGTATTTCACAATATAGAAACAGAAGAGTCATTGCCAAACTCTTTTTAGGAAGCTACAGTTACCCTGATATCAAAACCACACAAAGACACAACCAAGAAAGAGAATTACAGGCCAATCTCACTCATGAACATTGACGCAAATATTCTCAATAAAATACTGGCAAACCGAATCCAAGAACACATTAAAAAATTATCCATTATAATCAAGTGGGCTTCATCCCAGAGATGCAGGGATGGTTCAACATACGCAAATCTATCAATGTAATCCATCATATAAATAAACTGAAAGAAAAACACCATATGATCATTTCATTAGATGCTGAAAAAGCATTTAGCAAAATTCAACACCCCTTTATGATAAAGGTGATGGAGAGATTGGGGATACGAGGATCATACCTAAATATAATAAAGCAATATATAGCAAGCCGACACCTTGGTGTCATTATGTCAGATCTGCCTACAGCAGATCTGTCTGTAACTTTTATAAGTTGTTTTTAAGGAGCCATGGAAATACAAAGCCTGAGGCAAAAGACACGTTTCACCTTTTCTATGGCCCTATCACTCTTTCCAGTGAGCACCTCAAATGCAAACCTTTCAGAAAACCCATTGTAACCCTTTGAAAACCTTTTTGTATGCCTATGGAAGATAAAGTTATCTTTTTGTTGTGACTGCAAGATAAAGTTATCTTTGTGTTGTGACAGAAAGCATAATAATCAATAGAGTTAACTGTTCTCTCAAGAAACATTCTCTTCTATGTTGATAGCCCCAAAGAACTTTGCTTCTTCAAGTACTGAGAACACCTAAGTTTGAATCCTGAAAGAAAATCTATGATCATTTGTGTGTTAATAGAACAGTCAACCTCACAAGAGGAAATAATATTGAATGACAGCTCTGTTTTTATCTGGACTTTTACACTTCACAATGATCATAGGGTAGTAGTGCTTCATTCATCCAGATTGTATATGTGCAGAAATTAGGACTAATATGTTTTTGAAGTATCTATATAAGCTGATTCAAAAACCTAATTAATTTAGTGTTATATTATTCCTTATCTTTCCCACCTTATGACAGAGTTCAGAGTAGTAATCTATAATCTAACTTAGCCTCCCTTATTTTTGTCATATTTGTTCCCTAAAAGAATCATTCTTCCTAAAGAGTTGTAATGACTTTATATGAACGAGAATTTCTATTTCAATTGTATTGCTTCATGTTAGTGTATAAATTAATGGATTTTATCATTGCATCTTCATAAATTTTATCATTATACTTTGCATGTCATCATTATTCCCATTCTCCTCTATCATAATCTCCTTTCTAATTTTATAAATTACAAATACATATATGTAGATGCACAATACATTATTTAAAGCCCAAGTTCTGAATATAAGAAAGGAACATGTAGCACTTATCTTTCTGAGTCTGGCTTATTTGTTAAATACAATGATATCCAGTTGCATTCATGTTTCATGCAAATGTTGTAGACAGAAGTTTCTGTCCTGCCTAGTCCCATAGCTGTTCAGTCCCAAAGAAAAACACAGAGATTGTTTGACCTATTAGCTCAGGCTTATTTTTAACTAGCTCTTACAACTTATATTAACCCATAATTTTTGTCTATGTTAAGCCACATGACTTGGTGCCTTTTCCCAGTGAGACATTCTCATCTAACTTCCTCTGTGTCTGGTTTGTGACTGTCTGATTTTCCTCTTCCCAGAATTCTCCTAGTCTGGTCTCCCTGCCTGGCTACTGAACAATCAGTGTTTTATTAAACTAATATGAGTGACAAATCTTTACAGTGTACAACAGCATTATCCCACAGAATTACTTTTTTTTCTTTTCAAAACAAGAACACTGACTCTAATCTCCTTTGTGTAGCTTTTTTCCTTACCATTATCCATAACAACTTGTTACCAATGTTCTAAACAAAGACAAATTTTGGGGTAATGTGGGCATAGTTTTCTAGGCTCTTTCCTGCTGATTGAAGGTTCTGATAATTTTATGGGGACCCAAAGAAAATTTAGGGTTATGTTCAAGTCCTGACTGGAATATTCTGAGTCTGGATCATCTCTGCTAGCAGTCTTGAGGCTATTCTGGATATAGAACTCAGAGGAAACTACAACAGAGGTGCTCTGAAATGTCGGATCATCTGGGCCATCTGTTCCCATTGGAGATTTTTTAGGGGTTTTCTGTGATCAAACCTTATTTTTCAGAACCCAGTTGAATCCACAGCCTCTCATTTCCTGTGGAAACAAAAGAAAAACTTGTTCTCCAAAGTAACATATCTTTTGACTTGAATTTTGAAGTTAAGGAATTAGATGGATTAATCCAGCAACATTTATTATCAAATATCTTTTAGCAGCTATTGAGCCTTACTCAGCAGTCAAACAATTCAAAAACAACACAATAACATAGAGTATCCAGACTCTCTGTGTACTTTCCATTTTTATGTGGCTTTTTAAAACTCTACTTCTTTTATTTTTATTTTTTAAGTTTTGGTTTCTTGAGACAGAGATTTTCTGTGTATCTCTGGCTGTCCTGCAACTCACTTTATAGACCAGGCTGATCTCAAACTCACAGAGATCCACCTGCCTCTGCCTCCCAAGTGCTGACATTAAAGACACGTGCCACCATGCCCAGCTACTCTGTTTCTTTTTTAAGGACTTTCTCTACCCTTTTTCTTTTCTCTCACAAGCATACACATATTTTTAAACATACTATAAACCAGTTAGAGATTTTTGTTCATCTGACTCTGTTTTTACTGTATATCTCTATCTTTTTCTGACCACATGAGTCTTTAATCTGCTAAATAGCATGATTAGGAGTAAAGCTGTGGTTTTGGCAGCTGGCTCCACCCATTCTTTGGCTTTCTGTGAGTCTAGCTTCATGGCGGAGGTAATGGTGGAAGCCACATTTATTGCCACTACTCAATAGAATTTCTAGGTGCACGCCACCACCAAGAAGCATGCTACTGGATGCTGATAAACACTATTTAAGTGTTTGGTGGTAGACCCTCTTTAAAGATCTGCAAGGATTTTTCTGCTAATGCTGAGTCAGGAAACCTCTCTTAAAAGGGCTGTTGTTTATTTCTAAAGAAACACACAGAGGCTTATATTAATTATAAACGATTTGTTCTAATAGTTCAGAATTATTATTACCTAGCTCTTACAACTTATATTAACCCATAATTCTTGTCTATGTTTAGCCACATGGCTTGGTACATTTTCTCAATGAACATTCTGATCTTGCTTTCTCTGTATCTGGCTGGTGACTATGTCTCTGCCTTTCCTCTTCCCAGAATTCTTTTAGCCTGGTTGCCCCACCTATTCTTCCTGTCTGACTACTGGCCAATCAGCATTTCATTAAACTAATGTAACTAACAAATCTTTATTTGCATTATCCCACAGCAAAATGTCATGATTTCATTTTTCTTGAGGTTTGCATAAAATTCTCTGTGTAAATGTACTGCATTCCTTTTGTCTATTCATCTATTGGTGGTTCTCTTGTCTGGCTCTACTTCCTACTATGGTGAATAATAAAATAAAGCATGAATATTCAAGAATCCCTGTTTGGTAGTTTGAATGAGAATGGTCCCCATAGGCACATGCATTTAAATGCTTGCTCTGCAGTTTGTTGAATGTTTGGGAAAGATTGGGAGATGTAGCCTTGTTGGAGATGTGTAGGCCCATATTTCTATATGGTATGGCAGCCAGGCTCTAAAGCCATAGACCACACCTGAAGTAGTCACATAACATTCCAGACAGGCTGTCACTACCCTAACAAAGGGTCAGGATGTTGCTTTGCCCCTTCTCTGTAATTTGGAGGATGCCTGAAAAGAGGTGCTAATTTAGCCTACATGACACCAAGCACAGGTAGATGTGGATGTGACTAAAAGCCATTCACCTGGTTACCTAGGAAACAGAGTGCTAATGAATTTCCCCCTCAGTTTATGTTTTGATATATAAGGCTGATTGGAGAATAAAGAAAGAGGAATTATTCAGGATGTGAACTCAGGATTTCATGAGGGATCATGGAAAATCTTCCTACTGATAAAGCCATGTGAGTTGTGTCTTTGTTCCCGTGCCTCCACGATGGTCCAGAGAGAGATAGTTTATGTTGGGATCTGGTACAGAGAAATAATTTATGGTCCGGGCTAGCACTGGATCCTGACATAATGGCGTCCAATGTGGGGCTGATTCGCACCCCCCCCCCAAATACACACAAAAATAAGGCAGTAAGGAAGTGAGGAACCCGTGAGAAAAAAATTGGTGGATATGTGCATATTAAGCGCTCAGAAATAGAGAATAAATTTTAAAGAAGTGTAAAAAAGTGGGACAAAATTTAAATTCAGAGTAAAAATTTGTAGATTATATTATCATATATGGGATAAGGAAAAAGTTTCAGTTATATATAGGTATCTAAAGGGAGTTAGAATGGAGCAGAAATAATGGCACATATATTTAAAATCTGTAGGCATGATAGATGTGGAGATACAACTTTTATCACTTGCTAAATGGGTAGAAAAAATGAAAAAAATGGCTTTGGCCCAAGAATTGCTTTGGTTTCCACTGAGATTGAGGAACCACGTGCTTGCAGTAGTCAACTAAATCTAACCCACCTGCTGGTAAAAGGCAAGCAAAAGACAGAGTAAGTTTAAAAACTAATTTAACCCCACAGTCAGCAATCCAGAGTCAGTCAATAGAACAGGAGAGAGTTCAGAAATTCTCTTAATTTTATAATTATAGTTAAAATTTTAAAAAAGATAGTAAAAAAATTGTTACAGCCAGGCCTGCCAGAGCTTGGGATGGCAAACTGGCAGACAGAGAGAGCCTATGTCCTCCCCCCTGCTGTGCTAGAAACAGAAAGGCAGGTTTGCAAATAAGGTAGCCTCAGAGAGTTGCAGCTTCAGGACATTTAAAAATAAGCAGGTTAAACATGCTTCTTTTACATTTCACAATTTTGCTTCTTTGTCAAAAATCTGCTGTTTGTGGGCATATGAATTTGTATCCAAGGTGAATTGATTTCAGTACTGTGATTCTACAGTGAAGTTTTAAAGTCAGAGATTATGATGCATTCAAAAGTTTCTTAATTGTACAGGATTTTAAGATTGTTTAGGCTATCCTGAGCTTTTACTTTTTTCTTATAAAGCTTAGGATTGTGCTTTCGAGGTCTGTGAAGAATTTTGCTATAATTTTAATGAGCATTTGCATTAAATCTATAGGAATTTGCTTTGATTTCAGTAAGATTGTCATTTTTGCTATGTTGGCTCTGTCTTCACAAGAGAATAGATCTTTCCATTTTCTGATGCCTTAAATTTCTTTTTTTGAAAGATTTAAAGTTCTTATCATATAGGTTTTTCCATTTGTGTGATTAGAGTTCCTCAAAGATAGTTTATGACATTTATGGCTATTGTAAAGGATGATGTCTCTCATTTATCATATGTGGAGAAGAGGTGCATTTTGGATTTTTTTCTGATTCTTTCTATGACAAAGTAATTCTGCTTTGAACATAATTGAGCACATGTCCTTATGGTATGGTTGAGCATCTTTTGTATATAGGCACAAAAGGGTTATTGCTGAGTTTTAAGGTAGACAGTTGCCCATCACCATACTAGGATCCAAAGAGGCTGTACCAGTTTGCACTTCCACCAGCAATAAAGGAGCTTTTTTTTTCTTTACCCCACATTCTCTTAAGCATAGGTTGTCAGCAATATTTTTAATCTTGGTCATTCTTATAGGGATAAGATGGAATCTCAGAGTTTTAATTTGCATTTCTCTAATAGCTAAAAGATGTTATGCTTGAGAATTTTTTGAGTGTCTTTCAGTCATTTTAAGTTCATCTATTGAGAGTTTTCAGTTTAGGTCTGTAACATATATTTTTATTAGATTATTTGTTCTTTTGATGACTAATTTCCTGAGTTCTTCATATGTTTTTAAAATAGATTACTGATAAGTAAACATCTTTTCCAATTCTATAGGCTGATATTATGTCTTGTTGATTATATCCTTTGCTATACAAAAGCTTCTCAGTTCAGGAGATCTGATTTATTAATTGTTTCTCTCAATGTCTGTGCCACTGAGGCTGTGTTTGAGATGTACCAAGGCATTCAAATGTACTTCTATTTTTCCTTCTGTTCAGTGTGGTTGGTTTTATGTTGAGGTCTTTGATTCATTTAAACATAAGTTTTGTGCATAAAAAAAGGAAGCTGATTTACCCAGGAGGAGTAGAAGCCTGGAAATCATCAGACTGGGGGCTGAAATCAACAAAATAGAAACACAGAAAACAATCCAAATGGAAAAAGGAAGCATATTTAACTAATGATGCTGGCTTAATTAGACATCAATGAAACAAAAAGTTGGTTTTTGGAGAAAATCAACAAGATTGACAAACCCCTATCCAAACTAATCAAACGGCAGAGAGAGAACATGCAAATTAATAGGATCAGAAATGAAAAGGGGGACATAACCACAGACACAGAGGATAGCTTACTAACTTTTAATTAGATATACAGTGTCTAAAGCCTTAGTTATAATATTCTTATAGGAGATATATTAGTAACCATCTGTGTCTTATCAGACCACCATGGATTAAAGTTAGAATTCAACAACAATGCTACCCCCAGGAAGCCAACAAACTCAGTGTTTCTTATACTAAGAGATTAATAATTTTAAAATAGTGATTCTTGAACAACTGTTTGCTCAATTCAAAGGCCAGAGTAATAATCTTTTCCCAGATGATCGTTGCTGCAATTCACAGAACTATATTTTGCTAATGTTATGGCTAAATATCCCTTAAAGAATGTTATGTTAAATTTTACAAATGACTCTTCCAATGGAAGAACTGCATATATGGTTACTAATAAAAAAATTGTGGAGCGTGACATGGCTCCTTAAAAACAACTTATAAAAGTTACAGACAGATCTGCTGTAGGCAGATCTGACATAATGACACCAAGGTGACCTTTGCTAAGGCAAGGTAAAAACTACCCCTTGCAATAAATTATAGAAAGACTCTCTCTCTCTCTCTCTCTCTCTCTCTCTCTCTCTCTCTCTCTCTCTCTCTCCTCCCCCATATATATATATATATATATATATATATATATATATATATATATATATATGTGTGTGTGTGTGTGTGTGTGTGTGTGTATGGGTCAAGGATGTGTTTATGATCTTTTTCACAGAAAGAAAATAAAACTGGATGAGATGACTGCATATACAGTAAAGGAGTGGCAGACATAACATCTTAGCTGTAAACACCCCCATAGAGGAGTTCAATAAAGGAGTTGGAGAGGAATCCTTGGTACAGTCTTCCCCACGCCCACAGAAAGGAGTGCCTGAAGCGGGACCTGCTACCACCACTCTACACTTCAGGCTCTGAGGGACAGATGATGAGCTGCTTCCAGACACTTGGGATACAGACGCAGGGGCCCTTCTGAGATGACCTGACCATGGTCACTATAATTTTCTGCAGTTTGAATCCTGCTTGTTTTGGAACTGAGATGCAGAATGAACATTTGACTGTTTTAATCTTTGAGACACAGAACTCATTTTGATTAAAATATTGAACCTAAGAACTAAGACCTAAGCTTTCCTCTAATGGGAAAAAAAGACTCAAAATAAGAAATGACTAAACCCCTCTTCAGTTAAGAAAGGAGTCAACCTAAGGGTTTAACAGCTGCTCAGAGACTAGAACTGGTATTTGATAACAGCAATGTCATTGCACTCTTGTCAGTATTGACCTGATATTCGTAACTGCATATAAGATGCTGAGAAAAGTAGGTATTGACCAACAATGCTGAGAATCATGGTACTGACCTGATGATATTTGTAACTGCATATAAGATGCTGAGAAAAGTTGGCATTGACCAATAATGCTAAGAATTATGGTATTGACCTGATGATATTTGGAAAAGTTGGTGTTGACCAATAACGTTGAGAATTATGGTATTGATCTAATAATAATTGTAACTGCTTATAAGATGTTGAGAAAGGTTTGACACACCCTGTACATGTTGGGGTTTAATGCATATGTTAAGAATTTTAGATTTTTATACAATGTAAAAGATTTAAGAGCTGCTCTAAACTAGCTAAAGATGCATTCTCAACTCAGGTAATTCTCTTCTTTAAAAATAATATAGCCTTTAGGAGCATGATTATAAAGCATTATAATTTATCCTGACAAGAAAGTATGGCTCCAAGACACAGAGCCCAAAACGTATCTCTCTCCACTAATCTCTTTCCTTCACAGAGATCAGCAGTCAATGACAGGTTTGAAGCTTCTTCTTCCCAGATGCCTAAGACAGGAGCTCGCATATATGAATGACTGTTCCAGAGACAGGCACATTTGGGTAAATAGAGAAGTCTTTGCCCAAGCCAGGCATGATAGTCTGTCCTGTTGTAGAAGCACAGGTTTTATTAAAAATTAATAAGAGAGAGTGGATTTCATGAGGGATAATGGAAAATATTCCTCCTGATAAAGCCATGTGAGTTGTGTCTTAGTTCCCACACCTCCATGCTGGTCCAGAGAGAGATAGTTTATGTTGGGGTCTGATCCAGAGAAATAATTTATGGTCTAGGCTAACACTGGACCCTGACAGAGATGAATCACTGAAGGTGAACTTTGAGATTTCAAAAGTCTATGACATTCTCAGTTAGTGGTATGGTTCTCCCTACCACCCCCAAACTCCTTATGTGTGTATGTGTATTTGTGTGTGTGCCTGTAAATGCATGTGAGTGCATGTGCATGTGTGTTTCTTGCTTGTAGATCATATAAGCTCTCACCTATTGCTCCAGCACTATGCCTATCTTCTTTCACCATGATTGTTATGGACTCACTCTCTGAAACTCTAAGCAAGCCTTCAAATAAGTGTTTTTTAAGTTGCCTTATTCATGGTGTCTCTCTACAGCAATAAAAACTTATGACACCTTGTGACATGTAGACTTAGATCTAATTATATACTATAGAGAGGTAATGCTATAGAGAGGTATAGAATTCTACTATGTTTTTAAGAAGCTTCCATAATTTCCCTAATGGCTACAGGTTTTTATTTCCACCAGTAGTAACTAAAAGTTTTTCTTTCCTCTGTCCTCATGAATAAATAGTGTCATCCCTTTTCTTGATGATAGTTATTCTGACTGGAATG
The DNA here is from genome assembly GCF_982192425.1 of Myodes glareolus. Taxonomy (NCBI): domain Eukaryota; kingdom Metazoa; phylum Chordata; class Mammalia; order Rodentia; family Cricetidae; genus Myodes; species Myodes glareolus. Next base: position 5,611,257 of record NC_142053.1, read on the forward strand.
AGATAGAATCTGAAAGGAGTTTTAGCTTGCATTTTCCTTATCGCTGCAGATATTGCACCAGTTTTAATTGTCAACTTGATCTAACATAGAATCACCTGGGAAAAAAGTGTCTTAAAGAATTTTTGAGATTAGGGTGCCTTGTGAACAAGTCAGTAAGGAATGGTCTTGATCATTAACTGCAGTAGGAAGACCCACCTTGAATGCAGGCAACGCCATGTCAGGGGCGTGTCCCTGAAATATATAAGAATAAAGAAAGCCAGCTGTGCAGAAGCACCAAGTAGGCAGCAGGGGTGCATTCATTTCTCTCTACTCTAGCTGGTGAATGTGCTATGACAACTACCTCAAGCTCTTACCTCTCTGACTTCCCTGCAATAAAAGACTGTAACCTGGAATTATAAGTCACATAAAATTTCTCCTTTATGTTGCTTTTGGTCAGGGTAGTCTATCATAACAACAAAATGAAACAATGACTGTCTAACTTAGGGTTTCTATTACTGTGAAGAGACACTATGACCACAGCAACTCTTATAAAGGAAAACATTTAACGGGCATAGTTTGCAGTTTCAGAGTTTTAGTCCATTATTGTCATGGCAGGAAGCATGGTGGCATGCAGGCAGACATGCCTTGGAGTCATGGCAGGCAGCACTAGCTGGAGAAGAAGCTTAGAGTTCTACATCTTGCTCCACAAGCAGCAAAAAGACACTGCATACTGGGTTAGCTTGTGCATATATGAGACCCCAAAGCCTACCCTCCCAATGACACACTTCCTTCACTCCTTTTCCAACATGGCCACATCTACTCCAATAAGGTTACATATACTAAAAGCACCACTCCCTTGGGCTGAGCATTCAAGCGTATGAATCTATGGGGGTCATATCTATTCAAACTGCCACAGTGACAGAAGCTAATTATTTTTCAATTGTTTGTTAGTCGTTTATATTTCTTTTGTTGTGAACTATCTATTCCATTCATAGTCCATTTATTTATTTTTTGATTTACTTATTTATTTATTTATTAAAAATTTCCACCTCCTCCCCGCCTCACTTTTCCCTCCACCTCCCCACCTCTCCCTCCCTCTCTAGTCTTAAGAGCAGTCAGAGTTCCCTGCCCCCTGGGAAGTCCAAGGTCCTCCCCCCTCCATCCAGGTCTAGGAAGGTGAGCATCCAAACAAACCAGGCTCCCACAAAGGCAGTCCATGCAGTAGAATCAAAACCCAGTGCCATTGTCCTTGGCTTCTCAGTTAGCCTTCATTGACAGCCACATTCAGAGTGTCTAGTTTGATCACATGCTCCATCACTCCCAGTCCAGCTGGCCTTGGTGAGTTCCCATTAGATCAGTCCCACCGTCTCAGTGGGTGATGCACCACTCATGGTCCTGACTTCCTTGCTCATGTTCTCCCTCCTTCTGCTCCTCATTTGGACCTTGGGAGCTCAGTCCAGGGCTCCAATGTGGGTCTCTGTCTCTATCTCCATCCATCGCCAGATGAAGGTTCTATGGTGATATGCAAGATATTCATCAGTGTGGCTATGGGACAAGGCAAGTTCAGGCACCCTTTCCTCTGCTGCCTAAGGAACAATCTGGAGACCTCTCCTTGGACCTGGGAAGCCCTCTAGAGTCGAGACTCTTGCAAATCCTAAAATGGCTCCCATAATTAAGATATTTACTTCCCTGCTCCCATATCTACCCATCCTCCATCCCACCCACCCGATTCCCCCAAGCTTTCCCAATTCCTTCCTTTCTCCCTTCTCTCTACCCATCTCCCCTTACATCCATCCCCCCACCCCCGTGCACCCAACTTTTGCCTAGCAATCTTGTCTACTTCCAATATCCAGGAGGATAACTATATAATTTTCTTTAGGTTCACCTTCTTATTTAACTTCTCTAGGATCATGACTTATAGGCTCAATGTCCTTTAATTATGGCTAGAATCCACGTATGAGTTTGTACATACCATATTCCTATTTTGGGTCTTCCAAGAACAGTTAATACCTATACTCCTTAATGTGTTTCACAAAATAGAAGCAGACGAGTCATTGCCTCACTCCTTTTATGAAGCTACAGTCACCCTGATACCAAAACCACACAAAGACTTAACCAAAAAAACAGAATTACAGACCAATCTCACTCATGAACATCGATGCGAAAATTCTCAATAAAATACTGGCAAACAGAATACAAGAACACATCCAAAAATGTATACATTATGATCAAGTAGGTTTCATCCCAGAGAGGCAGGGCTGGTTCAACTTATGAAAATATATCAACGTAATCCATCATATAAATAAACTGAAGAAAAAACACCATATGATCATTTCATTAGATGCTGAAAAAGCATTTGACAAAATTCAACACACCTTTGTGATAAAGGTCTTGGAGAGATTAGGGATACAAGGTTCAGTCCTAAATATAATAAAAGCAATATACAGCAATCCGACAGCTAACGTCAAATTAAATGGAGAGAAACTCAAAGCCATTCCACTAAAATCAAGAACAAGACAAGGCTGTCCACTCTCTCCATACCTCTTCAATATAGTGCTTGAAGTTCTAGCAATGGCAATAAGACAGCATAAAGAGATCAAGGGGGTTTGAATTGGAAAGGAAGAAGTCAAACTCTCATTATTTGCAGATGATATGATAGTGTACATAAATGACCCCAAAAACTCTACCAGAGAAATCCTACAGCTGGTCAACACCTTTAGGACTGTGGCAGGATACAAGATCAACTCCAAAAATCAGTTGCCCTCCTATACACAAAGAACAAAGATACGGAGAGGGAAATCAGAGAAACATCATCTTTCACAAATAGGATAAAGTATCTTGGAGTAACTCTAACCAAGGAAGTGAAAAATCTATTTGACAAGAACTTTAAGGTTTTGAAGAAAGAAATTGAAGAGGATACCAGAAAATGGAAGAATCTCCCATGCTCTTGGATTGGGAGGGTCAACATAGTAAAAATGGCAATTCTACCAAAAGCAATCTATAGAGTCATTGCAATCCCCATCAAAATCCCAACAAAATTCTTCACAGATCTTGAGAGAACAATAATAAAGTTTATATGGCAAAAGAAAAAACCCAGGATAGCCAAAACAATCCTATACAATAAAAGTACTTCCAGAGTCATTACCATTCCTGACTTCAAACTCTATTACAGAGCTACAGTAATGAAAATTGCTTGGTATTGCCACAAAACAGGGATGTTGACCAATGGAATGGAATCAAAGACCCAGATAATAATCCACAAACCTATGAACACCTAATTTTCGACAAAGGAGCTAATATTATACAATGGAAGAAAGAAAGCATCTTTAACAAATGGTGCTGGCATAACTGGGATGTCAACCTGTAGAAGAATGAAAATAGATCCATATCTATCACCATGCACAAAACTCAAGTCCAAATGGATTAAAGACTTCAATATTAATCTGATCACATTGAACCTCATAGAAGAGAAAGTGGGAAGTAGTCTAGAAGACATGGGCACAGGGGACCACTTCCTAGGTAGAATCCCAGTAGCACAGACAATAAGAAAAACAATGAATAAATGGGACCTCCTGAAACTGAGAAGCTTCTGTGAAGCAAAGGACACTGTCATTAAGACAAAAAGGCTACCTTCCGACTGAGAGAAGATCTTGACCAACCCCTCATCAGACAAAGGTCTGATCTCCAAAATATACAAAGAACTCAAGAAACTAGAAACTAAAACTCTAATTAACACAATTAAAAATGGGGTACTTAAGTGAACAGAGAATTCTCAATAGAAGAAGTTCAAATGGCCAAAAGACACTTAAGGTCATGCTCAACCTCCTTAGCGATCAGGGAAATGCAAATCAAAACAACTTTGAGATACCATCTTACACCTGTCAGAATAGCTAAACTCAAAAACACCAATGATAGCCTATGCTAGAGAGCATGTGGAGTAAGGGAAACACTCATCCATTGTTGGTGGGAATGCAAACTAGTGTAGTCACTTTGGAAATCAGTGTGGCGGTTTCTCAGGAAAGTGGGAGTCAACCTCCCTCAGGACCCAGCAATTCCACTCTTGGGGAATATACCCAAGAGATGCCCTAGCATACTACAAAAGCATTTGTTCAACTATGTTCACAGCAGCACTATTTATAATAGCCAGAACCTGGAAGCAACCTAGGTGTCCCTCAATAGAATAATGATTAAAGAAGGTGTGGAACATATACACTTTAGAGTTCTACTCAGCGGTAAAAAAAAATAACATCTTGAATTTTGCATGCAAATGGATGGAAATAGAAAACGCTTTACTGAATGAGGTAACCCAGACCCAAAAAGAGGAATATGGTATATACTCATTCATAGGTGGATTCTAGTCTATTTATTGATTGGCTATCTGGATGCTATTTTTAAAATCTTGAATTGTGTGTGCTTATGTACTTATGTTTATGCCCATGTTTGTGTGTGAGAGTGTAGATGTCAGTTCCGGCCTTCTACTTTATTTGAGCCAAGGTCTCATGTTCACTGCTGCATACATCAGGTTAGATTTGCTGTGAGTGTCTAGAGATTCTCCTATCTTTGCATCTCATCTCATTGTAGGAACACCAGGATCACAGCTGTACACTACCAAAACTTTTTTTTTCTGAGAGTTTTGAGTGAACTCGGGTCCTCATCCTTGTTCATCAAGTATGTTGCATACTGAGCCATTTCCCCAGTCTTGAAAGTTTTTGGTGTTCAATTTCTGAAGTTCATTTTATATACCCTATTTACTATATAGTGGGAAAAGAATCTTTTCCTATATTCATGAGTTCTTTCTTTGCTCTGGTGATTGTTTATTTTGGTGTGCCTAAGTTGTGTTTTAATTTCATGTAAACCCATTTATCAAATATTGGGATATTTTCCTGTACTACTGAAATCCTTTATAGAAATTCTTTACATATTTCTGGCCATGTTCTCTTCTAACAATTTCAAGTCTTGCTTTAAGGTCTTACATCCATTTTGAGTCAAGTTTTGTGTAGAGTGAAAGATAAGGATTGAATTTCATTCATCAACATATCCAGTTTTCCAGCATTATTTGCTAAAGATACTTTCTTTTCTCCAGTGTGATATTTTACCTGCCTTCTTTCCTAAGAAATTAATTATTGATATATTGGAAAACTTATGATTTTTCTATGTTAATTTTTTAAATCTGGATACACTGCTGAAAATGCTATTTGGGTCTAAAAGATTTCTAGTAGTGCCTTCAGGGTCTTTTTAATATAGGATCCTATGTTCTACAAGGAGATATTATTCCTTCCTTACCTGTTTGTCTCCCTTTTCTTTCTGATATTTTGTTCTGACTTGATTTGGTTTGGTTTTGGTTAGAGGTTTTGGGGGAGGGGGATTTGTTCCTTCTAGATAGGGTTTCTCTGTATTGCCTTGGTAGTCCTGGAACTCACCCTGTAGACCACGTTGGCTTCAAACTGCCTCTGCCTCCTGAGTGTTAGAATTAAAGGTGTGTGCCATCATTGCCTGGCTTTTTTTGTTGTTGTTTTATGAGGCTAGCTAAGACTGATCACTATAATGAATAGGAGTAAAAGTAACATTCTCTAATTATAAATTTTAAAGGCAATGTTTCAAATTTTCCCCATTTATTATAGTGCTGTATATACTCCTGTTGTATACAGCCTTTATTTTGTTGAAATACAATACTTTTATTCCAGTTTTCTTCAGGGATTTTATCAAGAAGAGATCATTAAATCCTGTCAAAAAAGGTTTTAATACATTTAGATGATTTGATCATGTGATTTCTGTCCTTAAACCTATTTATCTATTTCAATATACTCAATTGATGTGTCCTTGTTGAACTAACATTGTATCTCTGGAATAAAGCAAACTTACTTATGCTTCTAATTTGGTTTTCAAGAATTTTATTAAGGATATTTGCATACAAGGAAAGCGATCCATAGGGTTCTTACTTTGTTGTGTTCTTATACCATTTGGAATCAAGGTAAGGCTGATCTATGGAATGAGTTTTGCAGTATTATTTTACTTTTTAATGTGTGCAATAATTTAAGGAGCATTTGTGTTGGTTTTTAAAAAAGGGTTGTATAATTCAACATCAAATCCATTCAATCTTGAGCTTTCCTTCATTTAAAGGCTTTCTATTAGGACTTTAAATCTGTAAATTTTTATAAATCTTTTAAAGTTGTTTATATCACACAAATTTAATTTTGGTGTCTCAGAATTTCTCCATTTATTCTAGTTTATCCAGTATTTTCTAACATAAGTTTTCAAATTACTCCCTACTGACATCTCTACACCACTGGAATTTCTAATAACCTCCTGTTTTTAATCTCAAATTTTGTTAATTTAGGTCTCCTCTCCTTCTGTCTGTTAGTTTGGATATGTATTTTTGAACCTTGTTTATTTTTTAAAATCAATTGTAAGTTTGACTGTATATTCTTTCAGTCACTATTTAATTCATTTCTTCCATGATCTTTATTTATTGATATCTACTGCTTTCAGGTGTGGACTGTAACATGAAGGGGCCTGCTTGTTGGGGTTTTTGTCCCACCTGGCACCCCATAGCTGACAAGTCCCAAAGAAAATCACACAGAGATCTCCAAAGAATATAAACAGATTGGCCCATTAGCTCAGGCTTCTTATTAGCTCTTGTAACTTATATTAACCCATTGCTCTTATCTATGCTAGCCACACAGCTTGGTACCTTTCACAGCTGGGCAGGTTACATCTTGTTTCTCGGTGGTCTGGGCAGGAATGGAGGGAATAGGCTTCCTTCTTCCCAGAATACTCCTGTTCTTGCCCCTCCTCTACTTCCTGTTGGGTTGATCCACCTATACTTCCTGCCTGGCCAATCAGCATTTATTTAAAACATGATTGACAGAATACAGACAATTCTCCTGTACCAGTGGGCCATTATTTTTCTTGACTTTTTAGGAACTTGAGATGTATCATTAGGTTATTTGAAATTTCTCTGATTTTTTAATGTAAGCATTCATAACTACAAATTTTCCTCTTAGATCTCAAAGGTGCTGCTGAGTTGTAATTTTATTTTCATTTGAACAACAAATAGCAGGAAACAGGTTGGAGAAAACTATGCCAAAATTTCCAAAATGATTGTTTATAAATGTTTGTTTTCATTTAATGTGGGATATGATACAGAAATAAACACTTTGCATTGGTATGAATCTTTGTCTATTCATACAAATTAAATGTTGATTTTGTTACACTGTGTACATATATTTCTACTCATATTTAAGGTATTATGTTTGTGCAGTTCATTTAAAAATACAATGTATAATAAAAATGCAGGTTAATAGTCATTTATAGTTATCAAACTTTTAGTCATGTTACTTAGGTTTTCTAGATATATAGATATATTTCAGTTAGATAAATCATCTTCAAAACTTCGAAAACCTACAGAATATGATATTTAAAACATTTTAAGGACTTAGTCTTTTTTCGACAGAGACATGTCTGCTCCTGGCAGAACCAATTACTTCAGAGAGATTGATGAGCATTGAAGAAACTCATTATGGAATTTGCCTTCAATAAGATAAGATTAGTCATTTGGACAATAAACTGCTCTTGCCTGGACAGCTTGATAGTATGCTGTATAAATTGGACATGCAGGAGCCACAGAAAAATGACTGCTAAGCTTTTCAAAAGATGAGATGGTCCTTCAGGGTTTCTGCTTCATGAAAGAATCTGCTAGACATTCTGCAGGACACAGAAGAAGGCAACTGATGAACTTTGCCATTATAAGGCAGAACAGATCTTCAAATTTCCTGCTTCAAGTAAAAATCTGCTGGACAGTATGAGCCTGTAGGCTGAAGGTGGGTGCACCAATGTTGCAGAAGAACTTTGGGTGACTCTCCAAGCAGTGAGATGACTTTGTTAATTCTAGAGATTTGGAAGTTGCTTACAATGTACTTCCTGTTTACTTAGGTAATATTACATCCTTCTAGGGTCTTTGAAGAGTTGAAGACAGATAGTTATAGTTTTCCTTATAGTTATGAAAAAGATAAATTAAATATAAAACTTTAGACTCACAAAGATAAGATAGATGATAGAATATTTTCTTTAATTTTTGACTGATGGAGAAAGGTCATTTACTTTTATTGGTTAATAAGGAGACTGCCTTGGCCTTTTTGATAGGCCAGCCCTTAGGTGGGTGGAGTAGACAGAACAGAATTGTGGGAGAAAGAAAGCAGAGGCAGGCAGTCACCATGACTCTCCTCTCTGAGACAGCTACAGGTTAAAATCCTCCTGGTAAGCCACCACCTCGTGGTGCTACACAGATTATTAGAAATGGGTTAGACCAATATGTAAGAGTTAGCTAATAAGAGGCTACAGATAATGGGCCAAGCAGTGTTTAAAATAATACAATTTCTGTGTTGTTATTTCGGGGGTAAAGCTAGCCAGGCGGGCGGCGGGAATCCGCCCGCCGCTCCTTTTACATTTGACTTACACAAACAGACTATTGTAACTGTAATTCTTGCTTAATAACTGTTTTGTATATGTAATTTTACTATGTTAATGTTAAATCCTTCCTGTTTATTTAGACAGAAAGGGGGAATGGTATGGGAATTCCTTTTGTATGTGTGATGCTTTTATTGGTTAATTAATAAAAAACATGATTGGGCCTATGACAGGGAAGAATAGAGCAAGGTGGAAATTCCAAGCAGAGATAGAGGAGAAAAGAAGGCAGAGACAGAAGGCACCATGGAGCTGTCAAAAGAAGATAGATGCTGTAGTACCTTACTGGTAAACCATTAGTCTTGTGGTGATATATAGATTAATAGAAATGGGTTAATTTAAGATGTAAGAGCTACATTTTTATAGATCTGGAAGGAGGGGGGAGGACCTTGGACTTCCCATGGGGCAGGGAATCCTGACTGCTCTTAGGACTAGAAAGGGAGGGGGATGTGGGAAGGGGGAGGGAAAAGGGAGGTGGGGAGGAGGTGGAAATTTTTAATAAATAAATAAATTTAAAAAACTGTAAAAAAGATGTAAGAGCTATCCAATTAGAAGCCAGAGCTAATTGGTCAAGCAGTGATGTAATTAATATAGTTTTTGTGTGATTATTCAGGTGAGCAGACTGTAAACCAAGAGCAGTCTCTGCCTACAAAATCTGTATTGGACATACCATACTAGAGGGTTTACAATCCTAGATTGATTTGAGAGAAGCAATATCAATTGAGGAATTGCTTCCATCAGACTGTACTGTAGTCAAGTCTCTGAGATATTTTCTTTCATTACTTTTTATAGTGCTATGTCCTGTAGATGATTCTTTTACTGGAAAACAGTTTCTTGTTGTTGTATAAGTAGTTTTATTTCTTTTGTTAATATTTAGCATTTGTTTTATGTTGTTTGAGAATTTCATACATGAGAACTCTCTTTCCATTATTTTCACTTCTATTCTCTGGCTTCCATCTCCTTCCCTAAGCCCCCCTCATTTCCTCTCAACTTTATAACCTCTTCTTAGTTACTGTCAATTATATAATACATAAACATATAAATATATACATATATAAATACATCTTTCTGAGTTCATTTAGTTTTGAACATGTGCAAATGTGTTTAGTGCTGACCACTTGATAACCTATCAAGGTGGTTCATGCTTGGGAAATACTGATTCTCTCTCTTTTAGCAGTCATTAATCACCTGCAGGTCTTCATCTGGGAGTAGGGCCTTGTGAGATTTCCCATATTCACAATGGGTGTCAACTGGTGTTGTCATTTTGCTGGTCTTGTTTAGGCAACCATATTGTTAAGATTTCAGGAGTGCAAGTTCTTGTCATATATAGGCATTTCTTTTAACTAATGCTTGATGTAGGGAGCCCACCCACAGTGAGTGGTGGCAGCTCTAGGCAGGTGGTCCTGTTGTTATATAAGAAAGATAGTTGAACAAGTCATAGGGAGCAAACTAATAAGTGGTATTTCTCTAGAGTTTCTTATTCAATCCCTGCTCTTTCTCCTTCCACAATGGACTGACTATAGACTATAAGCCAAATTAAACCCTTTCTTCCACAATTTGCCATGAATTACAGTGTTTATCATGGCAACAGAAAGAAAACTAGTACAGATACCAGATACCCAAAAGGGGGAAATGAAACCTTGTCTCAAAAAGCAAAAAAAGGGGGGGGGGAAACCACCTGTGCTGAATGGAGGGAATCTTAATTGTGGAGATGCCTCTGTGAGACCTATCTAAAAGTGTTTTCTTAATTAGTGATTGATAGATGAGGGTCCAGCCCATGTTGGGTGGTTCCTTCCCTGGACTGATGGCACTAGATTCTATAGAATAAAAGCAGGTTCCTCAAGCAATGGGGGCAAGCCAGTAAGCAGAACCCCTCCATGGCCTCTGCATCAGTTCCTGCCTCCAAGATCTTGCCCTGTTTGAGTTCCTATCTTGACTTAGTATGATTATGAACATTGATTTGGAAGTGTAAGCCAAATAAACCCATTTCTTCCCCACCTTGATTTTTGGTCATTGAGTTTTGTCACAGCAATAGAAACCTCAACTGAGTCAGATATCACGGTAAATACTGAAAGATAAGAGAAGCAAAGGAGCAGCCACAGTCACTTCTTACCTCTCCAAATCCTTAGACCAAATAGGGGAGATCCTGTCTCCTCTCATCTTCACTTTCTCTCTCTGCCCAGCCTTAACACTTTTAGTCTGTCTGACTATCACTTCCTTAAATCTCCTCAAATCTAACATTTTCACAGGAGTCAAATCAGATCTTGCATAACTGTAGGTACCCAGGTCTTTTTCCCTTTTCTTCCTGGCAATTTGCAGGGCTGTTTGACCTCTGGCTCCCTGGCTCTCCTGCACTAGCACCGGCCTGAGGGTGTAGCTTAGAAAGAACTTGGCTCTCTTTTGTTATGTTAGTTCCACCTGTGAACAAGGTTCCAGCTGCGGGCCCTATACGCTTGCCACACCTGCCTCCCGCAGCTGATTCTGCCTGAGGCGCCGGGCACCTGTCATCTTCTCCCACTGCTCCTGATGGGAGGGGGCCTTGCCCTTTTGCCCCCTTTGCCCACTAATATAAATACCTGACTTGAGTTTAATAAAGTGGCCATTTGCTCTTTGGTGAATGAGCAGGTCTCTTGTGTCTGTGTGTTTAAACCCTAAGGACAGTCGTTCATTCTCATGGACTCAGTTTAGGAAAGCGTGTGCCTGGATCGGGTGTGGGTATTCACAGAAAAGTGTGGAGGCTAACACATAACCTGTCATTTGACAGTTTCTGTAAGATGACTGGAGAAATTAGGGATGGTTGTTTGAAAACCTTGGGCTGTTCCTCTCTAACCTTATAATGTAATGCTGAGATTGGTTCTCTTTAAATTCCTCTGTCTGGATTTGAATATCTCTATGATTCATTTTAATAAGTTTTTCTAAGACTTGTATCTTGGCATTAATATCAACAAACTTTTTAAGGGCTAAAACAAGAATGATCAAATTGATGTTTATAATTGACATTACATGAACCCCATCTAAGTCAATTATCCCCTCATTTAATTGTTCCATTTTTAAACCATCCATTGTGTAATCACACAGAGACATAACTCCCTCCATTGTAATAATAATAATAATAATAATTCCCATTTTTAACATGGGAAAAAGCTCTCTCTTTTTAACTAATTCCCCTCTTTAAAAATTCCCCATTGTCTTATCAAATCTGCTGATGATGGTGAAGATGACAGAGGAAGTGTGAGGCTGACTGCTGCAGCGTAGAACAGTAGAAGCCCAGGTGGTGTCAAGGCAGCTACCTAGTGCAGCAGCAGCCTGAGGAGGGGGTCCAGGGAAGGCCCACAACCCATTGATAGAGGGATCCCGCTATCTGAAAAATGCACTTTTGTAGGGAAGAAGCATGTGCGGCAGGAGCTGCCTAAAGGCAGAGCTAACCAGTAATGAAGGGCTAACTGCAACAATGTTTAGAGCCCAAGCACCTGTGGAATTTGTTGCAGAGAGGCTACAACAGAAAAATCCCAGACTTACTCAGAGGGCTTGGGAAAAAGAAAGGAAAACTTAGCCAATGGGTCAGTGACTACAGCTGCATGCAGCTCCAACCTGTGCCAGTAGCTGTAAAGTCACAGGTGTTTGGTCGAAAACATCACCCTAGCTCCCTAACACTTCTTTATACAAAAAGTCTGGATTGTTTTCCTAGGGGCTTCACCCCAGCTCCGGGCATAAGACCCCTCCCCAGGGAGGGTCAAGAAAGTCTGACAAATGATAACCCCTCCATAGGGAAGATCAAGACCACTCCCACAGACTATTTAAACTGCCCCCCAGAAAATGAGCATGTGGTCTCCAGGTTTCCTGTAGTCCCCTTTCCTCTTTTTCCATCTTCATGCTTTCCCAGGGCCACCCAGGAGCATTTCATTAAACATGGGCATTTTTTATTCAGTCTAATTCAGTATGATTAGAATAATTTGCATCAGCGGAGAGGCTCATCTTAAGAGAAATACCTAAAAACAGAAAAGCAGCTTTTTCGTGAATTTGTGTCCCAAAAAATTGGACACTAGATGAAGCATGATCCTCATTTGTCTTATCAATAAAAACCCAGAGTCATAAATCGGGGTAAAATCTGGAAGATCAGAGGAGCAAAGGAGTAACCACAATCACCTCTTACATCTCCAATTCCTCAGACCAAAAGGGCTGAGATCCTGTCTCTGCCACGCCTTATAGCTTTCTGTTTGTCTGTCCAGACCTCCAGACCACTGTGATTAGCCAGTGGCTCTATCTCCATCCTCTGATCCCCAGGCAAGCTTTATTTGTCATAACACAAACAACAGTCTCTGACATAAAGGTTTGAAAATCATGTCCTAGATGAGCAAGCCCATCCCATAGATAGCACAACTGAGACCCTCCATAGAATATAAGGACCATGGCCCAGATCACAGACCCTATAACACTGTTAGGAATTTGAAAAACTAACTAGGTATGGTGGTACATGGCTTTAATTCCAGCACTAGAGAGACTGAGGCAGATGGATTTCTATGAATTCAAAACCAGCCTAGTCTACCTAGCAAGTGCCAAGCCAACCAATGCTACAGAGTGAGAAACTATGTCAAATAATCCAAAAATAAACTTTCTGCCATGCATGGAAGGTGCTCACTTAGTGCTCGTCCCCCATTTTTAATTCAAAGTGAAATTAGAGAACTAGCCCAGTAGATGGCACTATGACAGTGGTTCTCAACCTTTCTAATGCGGCAGTCATTTCATACAGTTCCTCATGTTGTGGTGACCTCCAATCATAAAATTATTTTGTTGCTACCTCACAGCTGTAATTTTGCTACTGTTATGAATCATAATGTAAATATATTGTATGCAGGATATCTGATATTCTACTGTGGGAACTGAGAATGCAGACCATTTCCCACATTTGAATCACGGTCGGAGTAGCTGTGAGACTGACTAACTGTGAGACTGACTAACTGTGTTGGAAGGTGCTTGACTAACATCCGACACCTTCTGACACAGGAGATGGTGTTCTAGCTCCTTTGATAGTAATGCAAATCCGGCGCCATCCTGAAAGTGGTCAGGATATACTAAGGTGGCTTTGCTCCTTCTACTGTAATTATGAAATCACCTGGGGAAGAGGTGACAAAATAAACATAAGATGTGACTTAAGTCATTTCCTGCTACCTAGGAAACAGAATGCAAATGAAGTTTTTGTTACCTTCCCCCCTGATTTCAGGATTTGAATATTCACCGAAACTCCCTCCCGATACTGTCACATGAATTGTGTCTTTAATATTCTCATTCTTCTATGCTGGTGAGAAATGTTTTATGTTGGGCCTGTACTCTAAACATTCGACCCTTATGAAAGGGCCATTTGACATCCCAAGGGGTCATAACCCACAGGTTGAGAACCACTGTACTATGAGGAAATAGTCTGTTCAAGGCCATGGTAAACATTTGTTAGTGGCATTTCATTCAGCAAGATAGCCTTTCTCCTACAGCTTCCTGCAAACATCATTTGTACATATTCTAACTTGATGGCACAAGCTACTGAGGCCATCTTCCCTCATTGCCTTGTATCCATCACCTACCCCACTGTTTTTCAACCTTCCTAATGCTGCGACCCTTTAATACAGTTCCTCATGTTGTGGTGGCCCCCAACAATAAAATTGTTTTCATTGCTATTTCATAACTCTTATTTTGCTACTGTTATGAATCATAATGTAAACATCTGTGTTTTCCAATGGTCTTAGGTGACCACTATGAAAGGGTCACTCGATTCTCCCAAAGGGGTCCCAAACCACAGGTCAAAAACTGTTGGCCTACTGTTTTGCTTCAGAAACAGCACATTCAAAGGCAGTGGGTGAGGGATCCACAACAAAACCCAATCTTGCCCTGGACACTGTGATAAGTCAGGCCATGAAGGACATTTCTGGATAAATCCATACCATATTGCTCTCTTTGAGTCAGCAGCAACAACCATTCTATTGCACAATTTAAGGTAACAAAGGTGGCAAATTGAATTGAAGGGTCTAACCACGACATCATTCTCTCCTGTACTCTTTGCTGTAGAATATTTTTTTACATTGTGTGAAGTTGTGTCACTGTGGTTGGTTAAATAAAGAGATAAATGTCCAATAGCTAGGCAGGAGAGAATAGGTGGGACTTCCAAACTGAAATAGAAACTGAGAGGAAGAATCTAGGCTCATGATTTCACCAGATGACTCAAAACAAGTAAGATGTGCCCTACTAAGAAGAGATATCCAAGCCATGTGACATAATGCAGATTAATTTAAACAGGTTAATTTAACTGATAAGAGCTAGTTGGAGAAAAACCTTAGCTAAGACCAAGCTTTCATAATTAATAATAAGTCTTTGTGTCATTATTTGCAGATTGGCATTCCTATTAAAAAAAAAAGTACTACTACAAATGGCATCTAACATTCAGCATATAAATCCACATAGGGTTTTAAAAAGCTCAAAATAAAGTTTTTCGTTTTTTTTTTTACTAAATACAGAAGCTGATGTATTTATAATCTCTCAAGAATCTTTAAATCACACCTGGCTTTTATTTTTTTTAAGTTTATTAAATTATGAAAGTTTTCATTTCCGCCCCTCCTCCCAACACCCTCCCACTCCCCTCTCCCCCTCCTCCTCCCTCTTCATCCCTAAGAGAAGTCAGGGCTTCCAGCCCTGTGGGAAGTTCAAGTTCCTCCCCACTCCTTCCAGGTCCCTGAAGGTGAGTATCCGAACAGACTGGATCCCAAAAATCCAGCATATGCAGAGGAAACAAGTCCCAGTGTCATTGTCAGTGGCTTTTCAGAAAGGCTCCGGACCAGCCACATTCAGAGATCCGGCCACATTCAGAAAATCTGGTTGGATCACATGCTCGTTCAGTCCCAGTCCAACTGGCCTTGGTGAACTCTCATTAGATCAGTCCCCTTGTATCAGTGGGTGATCGCACCCCTCGCGGTCCTGAGTTTTTTTCATGTTCTTCCTTTTTCTGCCCCTCATTTGGACCATGGGTGGCTCAGTCCGGTGCTCCAATGTGGGGATCCATCTGTATCGCCATCCATCGTCAGATGAAGGATTTATAGTGATAAGCAAAATCTTCATCAGTATGGTTATAGGCCAAGGCCGATTCAGGCATCTTCTCCTCTGTCTAGAGAACAGTCTGGGGATCTCTCCTTGGACCTGGGATCCCATTTATAATCAAGTCTCCTGTAAACCCTAAAATGACTCCCTTAGTTGAGATATATTCTTCCCTGATCCCATATCCATCTTTCCTCCCTCCCCCCATTCCGGTCCACCTAGCTTTCACCATGCCTCCCCTACTCCCTTCTCTCTAACACTCTCCCCTTCCAACAACCCTCCCACCCCCACCCCATGCACCCGAGGTTACCTGGGACTCTTGTCTATTTCCAATCTCCAGGCAGATAGCTACATGATTTTCAACAGGTTCACCTTCTTATTTAGCTTCTCTAGGGTCACGAATAACAGGCTCAAAGACATTAAATTATGGTTAGAATCCACATATGAGTGAATACATACCATATTCCTCTTTTTGGGTCTGGCTTACGTCACTCAGTAAGGCGTTTTCTATTTCCATCCATTTGCATGCAAAATTCAAGATGTCATTGTTTTTTACCGCTGAGTAAAACTCTAGTGTATATATGTTCCACACCTTCTTTATTAATTCTTCTATTGACGGGCACCTAGGTTGTTTCCAGGTTCTGGCTATTACAAATAGTGCTGCTATGAACATAGTTGAACAAATGCTTTTGTGGTATGATAGGGCATCACTTGGGTATATTCCCAAGAGTGGAATTGCTGGGCCCTGAGGGAGGTTGACTCCCAGTTTCCTGAGAAACCGCCCCACTGATTTCCACAGTGGCTGCACAAGTTTGCATTCCCACCAACAATGGATGAGTGTTCCCCTCATTCCACATCCTCTACAGCATAGGCTATCATTGGTGTTTTTGAGTTTGGCTATTCTGACAGGTGTAAGATGATATCTCAAAGTTGTTTTGATTTGCATTTCCCTGATCGCTAATGAGGTTGAGCATGACCTTAAGTGCCTTTTGGCCATTCGGAGTTCATTTGTTGTGAATTCTCTGTTCAGATCAGTACCCCATTTTTTAATTGGGTTAGTTAGAGTTTTAGTGTCTAGTTTCTTGAGTTCTTTGTATATTTTGGAGATCAGACCTTTGTCTGATGAGGGATTTGTGAAGATCTTCTCCCAGTCAGAAGGTAGCCTTTTGGTCTTACTGACAGTGTCCTTTGCTTTACAGAAGCTTCTCAGTTTCAGGAGGTCCCATTTATTCATTGATTCTCTTATTGTCTGAGCTCCTGGGGTTCTGCTTAGGAACTGGTCTCCTGTTCCTATATCTTGTAGACTACTTCCCACTTTCTCTTCTATCAGGTTCAAAGTGGTCAGATTAATGTTGAGGTCTTTAATTCATTTGGACTTGAGTTTTGTGCATGGTGATAGATAGGGATCTATTTTCATTCTTCTACAGGTTGACATCCAGTTATGCCAGCACCATTTGTTAAAGATGCTTTCCTTCTTCCATTGTATGCCTTTAGCTCCCTTGTCAAATATCAGGTGTTCATATGTTTGTGGGTTAATACCCGGGTCTTCTATTCGATTCCATAGGTCGACTTCTCTGTTGTTATGCCAATACCCAGTTGTTTTCAATACTGTAGCTGTGTAATATAGTTTGAAGTCAGGGGTGGTAATGCCTCCAGAAGTTCCTTTATTGTATAAGATTGTTTTGGCTATCCTGGGTTTTTTGTTTTTCCATATAAACTTGATTATTGTTTTCTCAAGGTCTGTGAAGAAGTTTGATGGGATTTTGATGGGAATTGCATTGAATCTATAGATCGCTTTTGGTAGAATTGCCATTTTTACTATGTTGATTCTCCCAATCCAAGAACAGGGGAGATCTTTCCATTTTCTGGTATCCTCCTCAATTTCTTTCTTCAAGGACTTAAAGTTCTTGTCAAATAGGTCTTTCACTTCCTTGGTTAGGGTTACCCCAAGATATTTTATGCTATTTGTGGCTATCATGAAAGGTGATGTTTCTCTGATTTCCCTCTCTGCTTCTTTATCCTTTGTGTATAGGAGGGCAACCAATTTTTTGGAGTTGATCTTGTATCCTGCCACAGTCCTAAAGGTGTTTATCAGCTATAGGAGTTCTTTGGTAGAGTTTTTGGGGTCGCTTATATACACTATCATATCGTCTGCAAATAACGAAAGTTTAACTTCATCCTTTCCAATTTGAATCCCCTTGATCCCCTTATGTTGTCTTATTGCTATTGCTAGGACTTCAAGCACTATGTTGAAGAGGTATGGAGAGAGTGGACAGCCTTGTCGTGTTCCTGATTTTAGTGGAATGGCTTTGAGATTCTCTCCATTCAATCTGATGTTAGCTGTCGGCTTACTATATATATTGCTTTTATTATATTTAGGTATGATCCTTGTATCCCCAATCTTCCCAACACCTTTATCATAAAGGGGTGTTGAATTTTGTCAAATGCTTTTTCAGCATCCAATGAAATGATCATATGGTTTTTTTCTTTCAATTTATTTATATGATGGATTACATTGATAGATTTGCGCATGTTGAACCAGCCCTGCATCTCTGGGATGAAGCCCACTTGATCATAATGGATAATTTTTCTAATGTATTCTTGGATTCGGTTTGCCAGTATTTTATTGAGTATTTTGGCGTCAATGTTCATGAGTGAGATTGGTCTGTAATTCTCTTTCTTGGTTGTGTCTTTGTGTGGTTTTGGTATCATGGTAACTGTAGCTTCATAAAAAGAGTTTGGCAATGATTCTTCTGTTTCTATATTGTGAAATACATTAAGGAGTATAGTTATTAGCTCTTCCTGGAAGTTCTGTTAGAATTCTGCATTGAAACCATCTGGACCTGGGCATTTTTTGGTGGGGAGGTTTTTGATAACAGCTTCTAATTCTTCGCGACTAACAGGTCTATTTAGATTGTTCACTTGCTCTTGATTTAACTTTGGTAAATGTTATTTATCTAAAAACCAATCCATTTTTTGTACATTTTCCAACTTTGTGGCATATAAACTCTCGTAGTAAGATCTAATGATTCTCTGAATTTCCACTGTGTCTGTGGTTATGTCCCCCTTTTCATTTCTGATCTTATTAATTTGAGTGTTCTCTCTCTGCCGTTTGATTAGTTTGGCTAGGGGTTTTTCAATCTTGTTGATTCTCTCCAAGAACCAACTTTTTGTTTCGTTGATTTTTTGGATTGTTTTCTGTGTTTCTATTTTGTTGATTTCAGCCCTCAGTTTGATTATTTCCAATCTTCTACTCCTCCTGGGAGAGTCTGCTTCTTTTTTTTCCAGAGCTTTTAGGTGTGCTGTTAAGTCTCCAATATATGCTTTCTCCATTTTCTTTAATTGGGCACTTAGTGCTATAAACTTTCCTCTTAGAACTGCTTTCATTGTGTCCCATAGGTTTGAGTATGTTGTGTCTTCATTTTCATTAAATTCAAGGAAGACTTTAATTTCTTTCTTTATTTCGTCCTTGACCCAAGGATGATTCAGTAGTTGACTGTTCAACTTCCACACATTTGTAGGCTTTCTGGAATTCGAATTGTTATTGAGTTCCAACTTTATTCCGTGGTGATCCGACAAGACACAGGTGATTACTAATATTTTTTGTATCTGTGTAAGTTTGCTTTGTTACCGAGTATGTGGTCAATTTTCGAGAAGGTTCCATGAGCTGCAGAGAAGAAGGTATATTCTTTCCTTTTTGGGTAGAATGTTCTATAGATATCTGTTAAGTCCATTTGATTCATTACCTCTAGCAATTCTCTTATTTCTCTGTTGAGTTTCTGTTTGATTGATCTGTCCATTGGTGAGAGAGGTGTGTTGAAGTCTCCTACAATTAGTGTGTGTGGTTTGATGACTGCCTTGAGTTCTAAAAGTTTTTCTTTTACATAAGTGGTTGCTTTTATATTAGGGGCGTAGATATTCAGGATTGAGACTTCCTCCTGATTAATTGTTCCTGTTAAGATATGAAATGTCCATCTCCATCTCTTCTGATTGATTTTAGTTTGAAGTCAATTTTGTTAGATATTAGAATGGCCACACCAGCTTGTTTCTTAGGTCCGTTTGCTTGGAAAACCTTTTCCCAACCCTTTACTCTGAGTAGATGTCTATCTCTGTGGTTGAGGTGTGTTTCTTGTAAACAGCAGAATGTTGGATTCTGTTTTCTTATCCATTCTCTAAGTCTGTGCCTTTTTATAGGTGAGTTGAGTCCATTAATATTAAGTGATATTAATGACCAGTGGTTGTTGATTCCGGTTATTATTTTTATGTGTGTGTGTGTAGTAGAGTTTGTGTGTTTCTCTTTTTTGAGTTGTGGTTGTGAAGGGTCGCTATATGTCTGGGTTATTGTAGGCAGTGATGGCAATGTTGGATTCCTTGGGTTGCGATTTTCCTTCTATTACTTTCTGTAGGGATGGATTTGTGGCTACAAATTGTTTAAATTTATTTTTATCCTGGAATATTTTGTTTTCTCCGTTGATAGTGAATGATAGCTTGGCTGGGAATAGTAGTCTGGGTTTGCATCCATGATCTCTTAGTTTCTTCAGTACCTCTATCCAGGATCTTCTGGCTTTCATGGTTTCCATAGAGAAGTCTGGTGTAAGCCTGATAGGTTTACCTTTATAAGTCACTTGACCTTTTTCCTTTGCAGCTCTTAATATTCTTTATTTAATCTGGATGTTTTGTGTTTTGATTATTATATGGCGAGAGGACGTTTTTTTTTTTTTGATCCAGTCTCTTCGGCGTTCTGTATGCTTCTTGAACCTTCATAGGAATATCGTTCTTTAGATTGGGAAAGTTTTCTTCTATAATTTTGTTAAATATATTTTCTGGTCCTTTGATCTGCAGTTCTTCTCCTTCTTCAATCCCTATTATTCTTAGATTTGGTTTTTTTATTGTGTCCCAGATTTCCTGAATGTTTTGTGAAGAGAATTTGTTGAATTTGCTGTTTTCTTTGATCAGAGCATTTATTTTCTCTATGGTATCTTCAGAATCTGAGATTCGTTCTTCTATCTCTTGTATTCTATTGGTTATGCTTGATTCTGTAGTCTCTGCTCGTTTACCTAGGTTTTCCATATCCAGCCGGTTCTCGTTTTGTGTTTTCTTCATTGCCTCTATTTCAGTTTTAAATTCTTGGACTGTTTCCTTTACTTGTTTGTTTTTTCTTGGTTTCTCAGGGTATCATTCACGGATTTACTTATTTCTTCAAACTTTTTGTTATATTTCTCATCCATTTCTATACTCATTTCTTCAAACTTTTTGTTATACTTCTCGACCAGTTCCTTAAGGGAGTTATTCATATCCTGTTTAAGGGACTCTATTGCTTTCATAATGGCACTTTTTTCCACTTCATCTGGGTTAGAGTGTTCAAATCCTTCTGTTGTAGGGTCGTTGGGATCTGGTGTTTTCATGTTGTTTTTCAGATTGTTGGAGGAGGTCTTGCCTTGGCATCTGCCCATCTCTTCGTTCAAATGCTCTCTATTGGAACTTCTGGTAGCAGGTCAGGTTCCCTTGTTGGGCAGGGAGTTCACTGATAGAATGCCTACCTTTCCTCAGGCAGGCTATTGAAGCACAGGCACTCCCTCTTTCCGGTATGTGTCTACAGAGCAGGCCCAGTGTGCAAGGAAGCTGAGCTGGGGAAATTTTATGGCCCCAGTGGGAGGGGAGAAATATATAAATTTGTACCTGGATGGAAGCTGGGATGGCAGGTGGGAGAGCTTAGCAGGGTGGAACCAGCACTGCAGGTTGACCTGGGAGTCTATGGGGTCGGGGAAAGTCCGAGCTCCTCCTCGCCAGGCCCCTGCCGCTGGCCTGAAGCAAACTCACCCCTCCTATGGCCCACTGGCTGGAGGCTGGGATGGCTGGCGGGGGCGCTAGCAGGGTGGAGCCAGCAGAGCAGGCTGACCTGGGAGCCTATGGGGTCGGGGAAAGTCCTAGCTCCTCCTCACCGGGCCTCTGCCGCAGGCCCGAAGCAAACTCACCCCTCTGATGGCCCTCTGGATGGAAGCTGGGATGGCTGGCGTAGGCGCTAGCAGGGTGGAGCCAGCAGAGCAGGCTGACCTGGGAGTCTATGGGGTTGGGGAAAGTCCTAGCTCCTCCTTGCCGGGCCCATGCTGCGGGCCCGGAGCACACTCACCCCTCCGATGGCCCTCTGGATGGAAGCTGGGATCTCAAAATAAAGTTTTAATTAGGCTCGGTGCTTGCAGTGTACAGAGGCACAACTTCTTTATGTGACCCTGCTACTAAGTGTTAGGAATAAGCTAGCACAAGCTCTTTGCCAATGCAAAATCCCAATCAAGTCAAATCAAAACAAACCAAATTAAAGGATATCCAGGTTTAATCGGACTCTTGTGTTTTCCAGTGATCCCAAGGGAAATGGGAAAGCTGCCAATATGACCACGGTGGGGGGGAACCACATGTTTATTTTGGGAGGAACACTTTAAATAGCCTAGGGGAGTGGCCTTGACCTTTCCCGGGGAGGGGTCAAGGTTTGGCCTTGACCCTCCTTGGGGAAGAATTAAGGTTCAAGGGGCACAGGGGTGGAGCATCCAAAGATGGAGGCTGGAAACCAAGATTTCACTAAGCACTTGAATGGGATTTATGAGCAAGGGCAATAACTACTCTTGGCAGGAAGGTAAAAATACCTAGCAGTTTAAGATGTGCCTCATGCATCAGAGAACACTGCAAGTGCATGACTGCAGGATCTTGGTAGTCAGATTCAGGCTGAGAAAGCCTCTAGACAGGTTATGATGTACTTAAAATGTGCTTAGATGCTTAAGAGAAAAGAAAATGGGAACAAACATTCATAGAAAAATAAATAATTTAAAAATAATAGTATAAAATCTTTAAAGAGAGAGTAAAGCAATATAAAAGGAAAAGGCCATGTAAACATGAAAAATATACAGGGTATCTGGAGCCTGTATAATGCTTTGTTGACTTTGAATTTTTTAAATGCTAACGAATATAAAAAACAATAGCTGCTGGGATACATTGGATTATGGAAACTGTTAAATTAAACCAACACATATATTTTTAAGAATATCTTAAATTTAAAATGGAAGTCAGAAAATATGTTGTATTGGGAGAAGGATAAAGCCTTTGTTTCTTCAGAAAACAAAAAGCTATAGATGTCTTCAAAATTACTGAAGAACAGATTTGATTGGTGGAGAACTTCTGAGGTTCCTGACTACAGACATGAGGGAAGAAACCAAAAAAGACTACAGGACAGGTGACATTGTATGCTGATCCCTTTACATGGGAGCAGCTCTCAGACTGGATGAGTGGTGAGGGATATTCAATTACACTGTGAACCCCGCAAGCATTTGTGTTGATTAAATAAAATTAACCTTGGGTCAGGAGGTTGAGTTAATAATTACTTGACACAAAGTAATCATAGAGCATCAAAGGGCATCTGGGGGAGATAGAGAAACACAGGAAGTAGTAGGGAGGGATTTGGAATGGCACAGGTTTTTCTGGTTTGACAAAGCAGAAGCAAGGGTTTTTCAGAGATACCAACAAGGAAAGATGGATAGCTTGTTGCTGTCAGCCTCTCTGAACTAGCAGGTTTTCACCTCAGCCTTTTTAATCTTGAGTCTTATTTATAAATAGAATGATAGAGATTTAGTTAAACCTACCTTCAGTGTCAGCAACAGAGGTGGTGCCTGTGGGAAAAGAATACCCACAAGGCTACAGACTGAGCAGCCAGGCCACTGCTAGAGAGCAGAGACACTGCAGAAACACAATTGCTGGCTTAGATAGCAGTAGACTAAACTTTGGCAGCCATTCTGCCAAGGTTAAAACAACAGATGAGACATGATAAATCTTGTTGGCTATAGAATCCTCATGACAGTTTGGTTATACAGTCCAAATGGACTTATAAAGTTGACAGATGTCCTTTACCTGTTCAAACATAGAACAGAAAATCACCTTTAGCTGATTTGTATACACTGCACATTCCATACTTTTATTAATATAGATATGTCTGCTATTTTTAAAAGTTTGTATGTTTTCAGAACAAAAGAACCAAATGTGAATAAAGACAAGTAACCCATATGATCCAGCCTCTCAGAATTCCTCAGTTACAGTATCCTCAAAATTCTACATCCAGAACAACTTCAAAGCTGCTAGCTGAGATGGTTTGCCTCACACACTACTCCAGCCAGGACTTCAGATAAGCGCTACACTTTCCCATAACACAAAAACTAAACAAAAATAATACAGCTAGCACTCTCAGGACTCAACTATTATCCCAATTTTCTCAGCTTCTCCTAAGAATTCCATTGTCCCCAAACAAGGGAAAACAGTCTAGAAAATACAATGCCCATATTCCCAAGAGTTGGGATGAGTATTTTTTGGTTGGTCAATGGATTATGGATGTTTGCCATCATTTAGGAGGTTGTTTGCAAGTTATTGTTGATCATGGTCAGGGAGAAAGCTAAGCAAAGGAGATTAGATTCAGGTATTTCTTTCTGAGGGGAAGAAAGGGAAATACAGTGTACAAATGATAGGATGAATGGTAGAGTATTTAATCAACTTTAAACTAAAAAGAAACTATTAATCTTTTAGTAAATATTTTATATAGGTATGAATTTTTGTATCTTGACATAAATTTAAGGTTATTTTTGCTAAAACATTATATATGTTTTTTGTTTAGTGTATTTTTGTACATTAACACAAATTTAAGGTTATTTTTATTATACTGTATATATGTTTCTACTCTTGTTTAAGGTATTGTACCTCTGCACATCATTTAACAATGTAATATAAATTTTCAGTCCTTAAAAGCTATTATTATAAACTATTTAGGATAATTAAGTAATACAGGTTAGTAGTTAGTCATCTATAACAATCAAACTTGTAGTCACATTACATATGTTTTGAAGGGAAAACATATTTTACATAGATAGTTGGTCTTCAAACACGTCAGAGATCTACAGAATATGGCATTTAAGATGTTTTAATAATATGAAGTTTTACATGATAGTGAGACATGTCTCTTCCTGGCAGCACCAATTTATTTCAAAACAGGATGATGGGCATTAAAGAACATTCCTATGGAGTTTACTTTTATTGTAGCAAACTTAGCCACAGGACGAGAAACTGCTCTTGCCTCAAGTGTTGACAATATGTTGTCCAAATTGAATAAGCAGGGCACAAAAGAAGGTGACTGCCAAATATTGCCAAGAGAAGGTAGGACAGTCATTCAAAAAATTCCTGCTCCACAGAAAAGAATGTCAGATATTCTAGGCCCATAGGTCAAAGACAGCCCAATGTTGCAGAGGAACCTTGGGTAATTGTCCAGGCATCTAGATGTCTCTGTCATTACTCACATTTTCTGGAAGTATCTTGCAACAGGATATAATATTACCATAATTTTGGAAGATGTTTGCTCTGCACTTACTATTTACTCAGGTAATATTATATCTTTCTCAGGTCTTTGTTGGGATTGAAGAACAGATAATTATAGATACAGTTTTCCTTGTTACTAAATTCAAAAAAGAAACTAAAAAAAAGTAAAGTGCATAAGGTTGAAAGACATAAAAGCTTAAGTTTTATCTAAGAAAATATTTCTATAAAGGTATTTTTAGGTTGGTAATACAAGTTATGGTAGAAAGTGATTTAGGTATAAAATTTTGGACTCACCAAGATAGAATAGATTAAAGAGTATTTTCTCCAAAATTGCCAAGTACAAATGGACTGGACATTATGAAATTCTTACCTAACAATTATTCTTACTGTATTTAGTTTTACTGTGTTTGGAGTTAAACCCTTTCCTTTTTATTTAGACAAAAGGGGGAAATATTGTGGAATATTTGTTTACACTGTGTGACGATGTGGCACTGTTATTGGTTTAATAAAGTGCTAAATTGCCAATAACTAGTCAGGAGAGAAGAGACAGACCTTCTGAGCACAGAAAGAGATACTGGGAGGGGTAATCTAGGCTTGTGGTTTTGCCAGCAGGCTTGGAGCAAGTCAGATTGCATACTAAGAAGAGGTAAGTGAGTCACATGGAAGAACATAGATTAAAATATATGGGTTAATTAAGTTATAATAGCTAGTTGTGGAAAAGCCTAAGCTAAGGTCAAGCTTTCATAATTAATAGTCTCTGAGTCATTATTTATGGGCTGGTGGTCCTAATCAAAAAAGTACTAGTACAACTCTCTGAGTAGTACTGCCAAGAACTTCATGTCATCTATCAATACTTCCTCCAATCTTCCTAGGTTCTACAACTTTGATGCTATAACTTTTATTGGGATGGTCAACCTATGAAATGAATGGCATTGGTAACTCCAACAATGGGAAATGTGACACTATCTGTATCTACTTTGCTATGGTAACCCACAAGGCTCAGAATCTCTAGGTGATGAATAAATGACTGAAAATGAAGTGAAATTACCAGCTTCCATTTAGGGATGATAGAGTATCCCTATCTCAGAAACAAGGGATCAGAAGAAGCTAAAGAGAAAACACAGCTTAGTTAAGGTATTTGAAGTCCAAACCCAATCAGGGTCACTAGGGCATATATTCTTCCTATCTATGAAGATAAAGCCAGCAATAAACATGAATCTATATTCCAGGAGCCTCAAGGAAAAAGAGAGAAAGGTGGGGAATCTGGGAGACAGGTCAGCTCAGCATTTAGAGGAGAGAGTCAAAATGGGGAGCATCTGGGAAAGATAAAACAAGGCACAGCTGAACAGAGGCCTATAGTTTCTTCAAGCTGAGTTCACATGGCCCTGAGTCTGGCTGGAGACAAAACCAAAGATGGGGTTAGTAAGGAGACAATTCAAGAGTGCACAGATCACTCCTCGAAAGAAAGAGTGCTGGATGCCTGAGTGCCTCCCTCTAGGAGAACACACATCAGAAATGAGGGTCCCAGGCTCCAGAAGGATGGATGGTAGGGAACTCCAGGGTATTTGAGGCTAATTAAAATTCCCAACACCTACATGAATATTGAGTCAAAAGTAGCCCTACAGGACAGGCACTAAGACGTTCTAGGGACTAAGGGTAGAGACTGAAACAAGACTGAAATACAAATACACATAATGGGACTTGTGCACTGTCTGGTTTCATGTGTCATCAGAGAACAAGGAACCTCAGTTGAGGAAATGCCTCCATGAGATCCAAGTGTAAGGCATTTTGTCAATTAGTGATTGATACAGGAGGGCACAGCCGATTGTGGATGGCATCATCCTCAGTTTGGTAGTGGTTGGTTACTAAGAAAGCAGGCTGAGTAAGTTAGTAAACAGCACCTCTCCATGGCCTCTGCATCAGTTCCTGCCTCCTGTTTGAGTACTTGTCCTAACTTCCTTCAACGATGAACTATGATATGGAACTGTAAGCCAAATAAACCCTTTCATCCATAACTTGCTGTTTGGTCACAGTGTTTCATCACAGCAATAGAAACACTAACTAAAAACCCGAAGAGAATTTGGTACCAGTATACTTGGGTATTTCTGTGACAGACCTGACCATGTTTTGGAAAGGAGTGTGGAAGAACTTTGGAAGTTTGAGCTAGAAAAGCCATTGAGTGTTTAGAGCTCAGTGGGAAATTCTTGGGGACCTTGGAAGATATGAATGTTGAAAGCAGTGCAGACGATAGACCTGGCTTGGGACATTTCAGAGGGAAATTTAAAGACTCTATGAGGGCTGATTGCTGTTTTGAATTGAGATTCTGTAGTTCTGGTCAGCTGGGGCTGAAGAGTCAACTGTGATTAACAAGAAACCAGCACCATTGAAGTAAAATCTTTGAGTTACTGGGACAATTGATGTTGGTAAGCTGAAACTGAGAAATTATCTGTGATTTTAAAAAGACCAGTATCACTGAGATGAAATCGTCTGGGAACTGTTTCCTGAGAGCACAGAAAAGGTATGTTCCAGAGGCTTCCAGGTCATGGTTGTACCTCATTTTGGCAGCTGGACTTGTTAATGTGTAAAAGTCACCCAGGTGGTACTTGTTTTTGAAGGCATGAAGGGGTCATTCAGAGAAGTTGAGGCTTGGAACCATGAGGAGAGCCTATGATAGGCTGCTGGTGAAAATACAGCCAAGCTGCAGCAAGGGAAACCAGCGTTTTGGAGATTCCAGTTCCAAGGAATGACTATCAAGAACAGCAGTAGCAGTGTACTGGAGCCAGCTGGAGCTCAGAAGATAGCAGTGTGGGCTACAAAGGGCAGAGCTGGAGAAGTGACCCAAGCCATTTGGAGGAATCCAGATGATTGTGAGTGGATCCCAGACAGTGGATGAATTGAATTTGATTTCGCTTTGATTTGATTGTGACTGTGCCCTAATTTTTCCCCCTTGAAGTAAGAAGGTTATTTGACTTGTTTTTATTTTGCTGGATTTCAAAGGACTGAATTTTAAAAGAAATTGGCTATTTTAAAGGGACTAAAATTTTAATGTTTTAATTTATAAAGACTGTAGTACTTTCAAGGTTATTTATATTTTTAATGTGATATCTTGGGGATGAATAAGAAAGAAAGAGTTTGGCTTATGTAGTGATTTGTTTGTGTATCAAGTTGAGAAGGGGTCAGTTGTACTGACTGGTTTTGTGTCAACTTGACAGAAGAAGCTAGAGTCATCAGGGAAGAAGGAGCCTCAGTTGATGAATTGTCTCCATGAGATACAGCTGTAAGAAATTTTTTCAACTGGTGATCAATGGGGAGGGCCCAGCCCACAGTGGGTGGTGCTGTCCCTGGGCTGGTGGTCCTGGCTTCTACAAGAAAGCAGGCGGAACAAGATAAGGGAGCAAGCCAATAAGCAGCATCCCTCTATGGCCTCTGGATCAACTCCTGCCTTCAGGATCCTGCCTGTTTGAGTTTTGTCAATGATTAACAATGCCATGGAAGTGTAAGCTGAACACTTTTCCTCCCCCAAGTAGCTTTTTGGTCATGGTGTTTCATCATAGCAATAGAAACCCTAACTATGACAATTTGTTACATAGAATTCAAACACCACCCATTCCACTCAACAAGACAAGGGACTCCACCGAAAATGGGACAAAGCCATATCTCAAAGGAGGAAACTGGACTGAGCAAGAAGTATGTAAGGTAAGAACAGAGAAGTCGACCTATGGAATTGAATAGAAGACCCAGATATTAACCCACAAACCTATGAACACCTGATTTTCGACAGGGGAGCTATAGGTATACAATAAAAGAAGGAAAGCATCTTTGACAAATGGTCAAAAGATTTGACCTATAGAAGAATGAAAGTAGATCCATATCTATCACCATGCACAAAACTCAAGTCCAAATGGATTAAAGACATCAACATTAACCTGACCACTTTGAACCTGATAGAAGAGAAAGTGGGAAGTAGTCTACAAGACATAGGCACAGGAGACCACTTCCTAAGTAGAACCCCAGTAGCACAGACAATAAGAGAATCAATGAATAAATGGGACCTCCTGAAACTGAGAAGCTTCTGTAAAGCAAAGGACACTGTCAGTAAGACAAAAAGGCTACCTTCTGACTGGGAGAAGATCTTCACCAACCCCTCATCAGACAAAGGTCTGATCTCCAAAATATACAAAGAACTCAAGAAACTAGACACTAAAACTCTAATTAACCCAATTAAAAAATGGGGTACTGAACTGAACAGAGAATTCACAACAGATGAACTTCGAATGACCAAAAGACACTTAAGGTCATGCTCAACCTCCTTAGCGATCAGGGAAATGCAAATCAAAACCACTTTGAGATACCACCTTACACTTGTCAGAATAGCTAAACTCAAAAACACCCTTGATAACCTATGCTGGAGAGGATGTGGAGTGAGGGGAACACTCATCCATTGTTGGTGGGAATGCAAACTTGTGCAGCCACTTTGGAAATCAGTGGGGCGGTTTCTCAGGAAACTGGGAGTCAACCTCCCTCAGGGCCCAGCAATTCCACTCTTGGAAATATACTCAAGAAAGGCCCTATCATACTACAAAAGCATTTGTTCAACTATGTTCATAGCTGCACTATTTGTAATAGCCAGAACCTGGAAACAACCTTGGTGCCCCTCAATAGAAGAATGGTTAAAGAAGGTGTAGAACATTTACACATTAGAGTTCTACTCAGCGGTAAAAAACAATGACATCTTGAATTTTGCATGCAAATGGATGGAAATAGAAAACGCTTTACTGAGTGAGGTAACCCAGACCCAAAAAGAGGAATATGGTATGTACTCACTCATAAGTGGATTCTAGCCTTAATTAAAGGTCTTTGAACCTATAATTCGTGATCCTAGAGAAGCTAAATAAGAAGGTAAACCTGAAGAAAATCATATGGTTATCCTCCTGGATATTGGAAGTAGACAAGATTGCCAGGCAAACTTGGGTGCACGGGGTGGGGGTGGGGTGGAAGTAAGGGGAGATGGTTAGAGAGAAGAAAAAGGGGGAGGATTGGGGATGGCTTGGGGGAATGGAATGGTGGAAGGGAGGAAGGATGGATATGGAAGCAGGGAGGTATATATCTCAACTAAGGGAGCCATTTTAGGGTTTGCAAGAGACTTGATTCTGGAGGAGTTCCCAGGCCCAAGGAGAGGTTCCCAGATTGTTCCCCGGGCAGCAGAGGAGAGGGTGCCTGAACTGGCCTTGGCCCATAACCATACTGATGAATATTTTGCATATCACCATAGAACCTTCATCCGACGATGGATGGAGATAGAGACGGAGACCCACATTGGAGCTCACTGGACTGAGCCCCCAAGGTCCAAATGAGGAGCAGAAGGAGGGAGAACATGAACAAGGAAGTCAGGACCGCGAGGGGTGCGTTCACCCACTGATACAAGGGGACTGATCTAATGAGAGCTCACCAAGGGCAGCTGGACTGGGACTGAACGAGCATGTGATCAAACCGGATTCTCTGAATGTGGCCTGACATGGGGGCTGACTGAGACGCCATTGACAATGGCACTGGGTCTTGTTTTGTCTGTATGTACTGGCTTTTTGGTATCCTAGTCTGTTTGGATGCTCACCTTGCTAGACCTGGAGGGAGGGGGGAGGAACTTGAACTTCCCACAGGGCAGGAAACCCTGACTACTCTTAGGACTGGAGAGGGAGGAGGAGAGGGAGTGGGGGGGGGAATGGGAGGATATGGGGAGGAGGGGAGGAAGTGGAAATTTTTTATAAATAAATGAATAAATAAATAATAATAAAAAATTAAATAATCAAAAAGAAGAAGTATGTAAGGGAAACTATCAATCTGGATCAAGGTACTATAAAGTGCTGGAGCTAGATCACAAGGCAGGGTCAAAGGTGAAACCTCTGCAGAGGATGACATGTTATTGATTTCTCTCTTGAAGAAAAAATGAGAAGAGGGTGGCATTCTCCAAATTGTACAAGGAGACAAGAAGAGCAGGCACAGAGGAAGGAGGAACGATGGAAAACACAAAACCCAGAGCCTGAGATCTCCACAGCAACGTGCAAGGACAGTGAAGTGGGAGGTGAGAGAAGGAGTGATTGTGGAGATAAAAGCTGACCTTTTGAGAGACGAGCACAGAAGATGTGCATTCTTTCAAGACTCGGTCAGTGAGAGCAGCTGTGGAAGCATCTGTGAAAGAGAATATGAACCGAGGGTTAGAAAGCAGATCATTTCCAAGATTATCACTTTGTAATTCCAAATGAAAATAAAGATAGTGGAGGAATTCTAGAGTTTTCTCAAGGGCACCTATGGTAATGTTTTGTTTGTGCTTTAACAAAGTTTACATGAAGAGTAGAGCAAGTCACTAGTTAGCCATAGAGGCAAGGCAGTGGTGGAACACACCTTTAATCCTAGTACTCAGGAGACAGAGGCAGATGGATCGCTGCGAGTTCAAGGCCACCCTAGGCTAAAGGAGATCGAATCTAAGAGAGAAACAGAACTCATACAAAGGTGATTCCAGCACTTGGGATCACATGCCTTCAATCCCAGCATTAGGAAAGGGAGATAGGAGTGATATGGCTGGGCAGAGAGGGGACTATAAGGCAGGAGGAGATGGGAGCTCAGAGCATTCATTCTGAGGATTCATGGAAACAAGATCTTGTCCACTTTGGTTTGAGAATTCAGTAAAGGTAAAAGGTCTCTCTAGTGCCTGGCTTTTTAAAATTTCCTGATCTTTCAGCTCTCACCCTGATATCTGACTCTGGGTTTTTAATATTAAGACCAATTAGAATTTGAGCTACAGGTTCCCAAATGTCACTCCACCCTATCTAGAACTTGGTAAGATGATACTTTTCCAAGTCCTGCCCACCAATTCAACAGAATTGGCTTTGCCTTATTAGATGACAGAACAGTCTTCTGATGCCTGACAAGGCCAATAGGGAGTTTGTGTTACATTTTGCACCCTACTCCTAAGGGTACCCAGAGAGATCAGGGACAGCTTGGTAAAACAGAGAAGGAGACCCTCTTCAGTGCCTCCACACAGTTCCTCACTTATGATTCCCACACTGTAAGAATCTGGATCCTCGAGTACGTCCAAATTCTTCAACATTGCAGAAAACAGGAAGAGGAGTATTCCACATTCAGGGGGTGTTCCCTCACATTCATGAATTAAAATTGTTCTGTGGAAGGTATTGAGGTATTTGGCAGAAGGCAGTAGCCTTCCAAAGTAGGAGCCAAGGCATAAACAGTAGCATAAATGAAAAACAGGTCCAGTGACTTCTAAAGACTTGGTGGCTTTCACAGAATCTCCCACTCCCATGATGAAGGCCCCTCCATATGGCCTATTACCTGGAATTTTTAAACAATGATAATATTTGCACCTCACTGAAGATGAGATGGCAGTCCCTTGTGGACCCAATATTTTTTAAGAAGTTATTGTTTTCAAGGAAGCCTCCTTATAGAAATGAGTAAAAATGCACAGATTCTGAGAAAGCAGTTACAGCCTCAGGTAGGTTTCAAGTATATATTGCAAAGAACATGGGGATGGAGGACAAAATACTACCAAAGCAACGAGATAAAAGTGCCTAAATATCAGGGTTCAGACAGTGAAGGTTTATGAACAAAGGTAGCTTGGTCATGAATGGGGCAGAGATGCCTGGATTCCAGGCTAGAGTTCCTGGCCTTCTTGCAGCCTCCTCGCACTTGCCATTTTGAATTTTACCTAAGGATATGACTCACAAGTTCTGAATGCACATCTCAGGTTCTGCCCTTCTCTTTCCAAAAGATCTTCCCCACTTGAAGAACACACAGTACCATGCTGCTCCTCCTACAGCCTGATTCCCAATTCTCCCTCACCACCCACAGCCCCCACGTCCAACTCAACCTCATACCCTCAGTCTAACTGTTCCCTAGACCTTCATTCACCCATCCTATTCTAGGAATATACAGGCCCATCCTGTTCACTGACAAAACAGAAGTATTCAAAGTATTCCCCTCAATGCCTACCTCAGAACTCATAGCCCTGCCAGGTTCTGGCTTCTGCAGCCCCAGTGGCAGCTTGCACAGCAGCTGGAAAACTTTTAGATGTTGTTGACCATTCTCAGGAACTGCTTTGCATAATGACAGTAACCTTTATCACGGTCATATCTGTTGTGCTAGTTTGACTGCAATTGAGCCACACAAGCTCATAAGGAATAGCAATATTGGGAGGTGTGGTTTTGTTGGAATAGGTATGGACTTGTTGGAAGAAGTATGTCACTGTGGAGGCTGGCTTTAAGGTCTCATACATAAATAAGCTAAACACAGTATGGGGAGACAGTTCATTTCCTGTTGCCTGTGAATCAAAGATGTAGAATTCTCAGCTCCTTCTCCAGCACCATGTCTGCCTGCACAGCACCATGTCCCACTGTTTACTTTTATAAGAGTTGCTGTGGTCATGGTGTTTCTTCAGAGCAATAGAAACCTTAACTAAGACAGAAGTTGGTACCAGAGACTGAAGTATTGCTGTGATAGGCCTGACCATGTTTTTGTTCAGAGGAATTTGGACTTTGGTACTTTGGGTTAGAAAAGCAGGGGAATGCTCTAAGTATGGAATACTGAGTCATACTAGTAGGAACATGGAAGACAATGGTGCTGAGAATGACTTGAACTGTATGGGGGAGGCTAGCTCAAGTGGTTTCAGAAGAAAAGAATATTAGCATGTGGCCTAGAGACCAGTCTTGTGATATTTTGGTGAAGAATGTGACTGCCTTTTGCACTTGTCTGGAGTTTGCCTAAAAGGAAGAGATTCGGATTCCTCTGTAGGCAGAGCAAATCTCAAAACAACCTAGTATAGACATTGTTATATGGTTATTAGTAGTAACTCTAATGAAAAGGAGCAAGTTAAGCAGGGTAAATTACAAAATGTAAAATTTGAGGAGAAAAGGAGTACCAGAAAGTAGATGGAGCTAAGTCCTGTATTTAAGGAGATAAATAGGTTAAGAAATGGAATAAAGGGAAAATTCAGTCCCAGATCCCACCCACCAAAGCTTCCAACTTGTGAAAAGGAATTAAAGAAAAACTTAGAGCTGGGTGTGTTAGCAGAGGCTGCTCATTCATTTCCTTGCCACTCAGATCCAAAATAATCACACAGAAACTATATTAATTGCAATACCATTTGGCCAATAGCTTAAGCATATTTCTAGCTAGCTCTTACTTCTTAAATTAACCCATTTCTATTATTTTATATTTTACCACAAGGCTCTTGGTTTACCAGTATCGGTGCACAGAGTCTTTCCTTTCCAGTGGCTAAATGATGTCTCTTTTACTCTTCCTACTCTCTCCTCTTTTATCTGCTTGGAATTCTCACTTTGCCCTATTCTATGCTACAATAGACCCAAAGCATCTTCTTTATTAACCAAAGGTATTCACATAATACAGAGGGGAATCCCAGCATTTCAGAAGCAGAGGCTGTTGGATCTCTGAGTTTGAGGCCAGCCTGGTGTAAAGAGCAAGTTTCAGGACAATCAAACTTAGGCAGTGAAGGAAACAATTGAAAGCAGAAAATTGGTGAAAATGGAATTGAACAAGAGGAGCATGTTCTAGTCCCAGTAAGGAGCAGAACTTGGAAGCTTTGGCCTTGCGGTTATGGCTTTAAGAATAAAAGAAATGGGGGCTGGAGAGATGGCTCAGAGGTTAAGAGCACTGCCTGCTCTTCCAAAGGTCCTGAGTTCAATTCCCAGCAACCACATGGTGGCTCACAACCATCTGTAATGAGGTCTGGTGCCCTCTTCTGGCCTTCAGGCATACATGCAGACAGAATATTGTATACGTAATAAATAAATAAATATTTTTTTTAAAAAAAGAATAAAAGAAATGAATTATGGAATTTGCCTCTGTTAATAAGGAAAGTCACTGAGGCCAGGCATGTGTCAGTGGTGTCCCTAAATGGAGGCTTAATGGAAGCTTTGTGAAGTTGAAGCCTAGATTGCCTTGGAGACCCCAAAATGTTGGAGATGCAAGAGTCAAAGAATACCTCCCAAGGAGAGCAGCTCCTGGGGAGTGGAAATACTCCAAGAGAAAGAGTATGTTGCAATCAACAAAGCTGAAAGGAGTTGGAGATCTGAAGAGCATTTTGACATCAGACATGGAAATGCAGAGTTTGGAGTCTGCTGAGATGATTTTCAGTCTTGCTTTGGTCTTGTATTTCCTCACTGTGCTCCTTTCCCTGTGTTTTGGAATGGTAATGGATATCCTATAGCATTATATGTTGGAAGTATATGATCTGTTTTTAGGATTTTGATTTTACAGGGGATAATAGTTAAGAGACTGGATGAATCTCAGAAATAAAATAGACTTTTAAATAAGTTTGAGACTACTATAAATCACAGGGACTTTTGTTGTTTGCTTTTGACTCCTTGTTCTTTGACTTTCGGAGGCTCTTCCACCAACCAGCTCCCATATAAATCACAGAGAGTCCTGTTACTACTTGTAAGTGCCCCTTTTGGCTTGTTCCTAGCCAACGTTTTATCTTAAATTATCTCATCTACTTTTTGCCTCTCAGCTTTTTACTTTTCTTATTACTGTAATTTTACTTTGACTCTTACTCTGTGGCTGGTTCCTGACATCCTCCTCTCCTTTTTCTATCTTGCTCCCTCTTTTCCTCCCATATTTCTCCTTCTATTTATTTTCTCTGACTGCTAGCCCTACTCATCCTTTCTTCCACCTCACTATTGGTCATTCAACTCTTTATTAGACCATCAGGTATTTTAGACAGGCAAAGAATCACAGCTTCACAGAGTTTTAAACAAATGCAACATTAAAGAATGAATCATATGTTTGCATCATCAAAACAAATGTTCCACAGCATAAAAAATGTAACATATTTTAAAATAATATTCTACAGCAGACTTTTAACATTGAACTGAATGCATTTTTGCACTAGGATATTGCTACTAGCCTATGGGGACCAGGGAGTGGATTGTGGTAGTTTGAATGAAATTGTCCCCGATAGAGAATGGCACTATTAGGAGGTGTGGCTTTGTTGGAGTACTTATGGTCTTGTTGGAGGAAGTGTGTCACTGTGGGACTGGGGTTTGAGGTCTCCTATGCTCAAGCTATGCCTAGTGACACACTTCACTTCTCATTGCCTGTGTATCAAAATGTAGAACTCTCAGCTCCTTCTCCAGCACTATGTCTGCCTGAATGATGATGTGCCCTGCCATGATAATGGATTAAACTTATGAAACTGTAAACCAGCCCGAATTAAATGTTTTCCTTTATAAGAGTTGCCATGGCCATGGTGTCTCTTCGTGGCAATAGAACAGTGACAAAGACATCTGTTTTCAGGAAGCCTATATCCAAGGCTTAAATTTTAAGCCTTTACATCCAATGCTTAAACTCGAAGCCATAATGGTCCAGCTCCATACTCAAAGTTGGGACATCTCTGAAAGGCCATCTTGCTTCAGAACTGTTTGAGGGTTGTCTGAAGCCCTTTTGGAGTTTACATTGAGGACTGCTTTCTCTATTTTACTAATCCTGATCTCTTCCCATCCTTCTTTTCTCCCTTCTCCCCTTCCCTTTCACTAGCGTTGATTCTAGGAGCTCTAAAATACTTTCTATGCATTAATGTATTTTAGAGTCTGCTTCCCAGGGATCCTAGATCGTAGCAACAACTGACAGAAAGTTGAGAAGAAGAAAATAAAAAAAGTAGAGGAAAGTATAGGCATATTACTACCTATTGCAATGAATAAAGTAGAAGCTAGGTTTGTGGGCGGTAGTGGCATAGACTTGTAATCTCAGCACTTGAGAAGTGGGAAAATGATGAACAGCAGTTCAAGGACACCATAGTAAGCTTACAGCCAGACTGAACTATTTGAAATTCTGTCTTAACACCATCCTGCCTGCAAGAGAGAGGGAAAGAAAGAGACAATGGAGGAAGGTCAGAGAGAAAAAAAGAAGAAAAGATGGACAGACCAACAGATAAAAAAAACCAAACTGGTAGAGAGAGAAACTAAAACCAGGCATGGCAATTCACATTATAGTATCAGAACTAGGAAAGATTGGGTAGAAGGACTGATGTGAGCTTAGGGTTACTCTGAGCTGTACTGTAAGACCCTATATCAAAATAAAACAAAGAAGTAAGTAAATAATTGCTATACAGAGTTGAAATAATCAAGGTTCAGAAACATTTAAAAGATGTGGGTGTGATATACAACTGTAATTTGAGCAGTTAGAGGTAGAGATAGGAGAATTGGGAATTCAAGGTCAGGAACCACTACAGAGCAAGTATGGGGCCAAATTGGAATAGATAAGACTATATATCAAAAATGAAATAAAACAGAAAATGAATATTAAAGATATAAAGATATGCAATAAAATATTTAAGTAGTACTGTATATCTACAGAAAAACACAAAGCAAAATGACAGATGAAATAGAATTGGCCACTAGATGAGATGGTGACATTCAGTGAAAACAAAATCGGGTTTAGCCAGGCAGTGGTGACTCACGCCTTTACCACCAACACTCAGGAGGCAGAGGCAGGCAGATCTCTGTGAAAGAAAGAAAGAAGAGAAAGTGGAGTATATTCTCTGGACTAGCTGAGTGGAGATGCACAAGGAAGCGTGGGACTCTGCTCTCCTGCTGTCTGGAAACTGTGGATCTGTGCATGGACACAGCCATATCTGGGTCACATGGTTTGTGGCAGATCAGGCTGCCCTTGGCTTCAGAGGACAGTGAAAGTAAACTGTATCAGGACCAGACTTTGACCCTGTCTTCCTTCCCGAAAGGTGCATGTGCAACACATGGAACAGGAGCAGACAGACTAGGGCTGCACGGCTCAGCAGTCCTGACCTTTGCCTAGGGACCACTCCCATTCACACGTGGTGTCAAGTAGCTTCTGAGATGAGCAGCTCATGCAAAAGGCCGCACACACCCTTGCTTGCTTCTGGCGTGCACATCACCTTCCCAGTGGCCCTTCATTTGACTCTCCCCACATTCAGTACAGATCTCACCACTCTCCTCCCTCCTCCTTTCTGAGCCCACTTTTCCCTCAGGCCATTCATTGGTTCAGGAGCCAGTTGAGCTCCTAGTGGGCCAGCTGTTTGGAGCAGGCAAGCCCAGGTCTGCCAGACTAAAGCAGAGATTCTAAATGTATCCACCAGAGGACGCCAACGGACAGATGTTCAACTATTAACACTGAAAGGCAACAGATTTCCTTACTTTGTAAAACATAAGCTCAAAACCAAATATTTAAGCCGCAAATGCCTCACCAGATCTTTTGAAGTATGTCACTGTCACTAAGTGAGCAGGCTCCCTCTGTCGCCATTGCATTCTATTTTGTCTGAATGGAGGGGCTTTTCTGGTCACCTCCCTTTACTCTCTAACGTTGACCCAGGAAGGGTTCTGAATGTCCAAACTGACCTGTCTTCCTAAAGCTTCTCAGGTAAGGGCAGACACGAAGAAACTGTTGTGGAATGTGATCCTCTGGACAAAGCACGGCTTTCATATCCCCTTCACCACTGCAACTGTGTCTGTTTGCCAAAAGTTGGGATTATGAGCACACCTCTCTGTGCTGGCCTCCAAGGAGAGCCACACACCTGTGACATACACTCACAAAACATGCACACACACACACACACACACACACACACACACACACACACACAAAGTACAAATCGACCTTTAAAGAAGAGAAAGTTAGTACCTGTGAGCTTTCCCCTCTTCCTCAAGTGAATGAAGGCTATGTCCTGACACTGACACACTCAAGATGGGCCTGCTCAGGTTTCTCCCAAAAGTGGGTTTGCTGACTGACCTGTGATGGGTGAAAATGAGCTGCATGGGCCATAGTGCCCTTCCTCGCTGAGCTCAGGCTGACTCTCAAGACCACCGGCCTCTGAGCACACCTTGGGACAGCATCACTTAGCAGGGTTCAGCATGTGCTGGTTAAAGAGACTGCTTTCTGCCTTCCCTTTGCAACATGCAGCAAGTAGATGAAGCCCACATCCCTCCATTTGGCTTTAATATCTGCATGGCTGAGCTGCCAGGTTGTTGCTGAGGACATGTGAAAGTTGCTTGGTTGCATTCAAGGCTGCAGATGTATTTTTCTGTGGTGACATTCACCCACTTCTGTTCCCTAACAATTAGCAGTATGTACACTATGCCACGTATCCCTCCTCCCCCATAGGCAGCTGACCCCATGTGCCTCCTGGAGGTGAGTGTAGGAAAAACCTCTATGCCACCCTGCAGCTCAGGTGGATTCACTAAGTGACTGTGTGGGTTGAAAAATATCTCCCTGATGCTGTTCTATACCCAAAGTCTCTGTTTCTGGTTTTTGTGACTGAGTACTATGATCCTTTGCTGGTTATAACCCTGTTTGCAGCAACCTCTTTCATCCAGCTGGATGCCTTTCTGTTCAGTGATGTTCTTTAAAAAAGAAAGAAAAGAAAAAACTACCACTTTTCCACCTGACATTTTGTTCACCGTGAAAGCGCCAAGAGGTAGGAAGGGCTTAGACTCCTGTAGAAGCTCGTAGTGGTGCTTTAGGGTCCTTCTGCTTTTTGGTTGCACAGGGGAGGGCTCTAGTTTTAGGAAGAAATGTTGGATGTAAGTTCAGTTTGGGGGCCTGACTCTTTGCCATGTTTATGCTCTATCTGTAAAGTATGGGTGAGGTGGACACATGTGAGGACCTCACATGGGGCCCAAAATATTGTGCGTACTTGATGTCCAGTGAAAGGGCTAAGTTTGTGGTGCTAAGATCAGAAAGTGGAGTGTGTGTGTGTGTGTGTGTGTGTGTGTGTGTGTGTGTGTGTGTGTGTGTGAGAGAGAGAGAGAGAGAGAGAGAGAGAGAGAGAGAGAGAGAGTGCTCAAGTAGTCACAAATGTAGGCACAAGAGAAAAGCCCTTTTACAATCACCTCTGGTGGCTCAAGCTTCCTATTCCCTGGCTCTTTAACCTATGCTCCTTTGGTCATCCTGGGCTGCCTATCCTTACTCCAGGACTCTGGCGCAGGAGCCAGCAAACTTGGGAACTTCCTGCCCAGGAATTCCAGCTTTCCACCTTCCTGCTCTTTAGTCAGCTTGTTTAGGAGCTCAGGAACCCGGGATCTTACTCACATATTTGCTCTGAGCTCAAACAGCCTACATGATGAGTGAAAATACTGCTGCAGCCAAGAGCTATGAACAGCAGC
Organism: Myodes glareolus; assembly: GCF_982192425.1. NCBI lineage: Eukaryota > Metazoa > Chordata > Mammalia > Rodentia > Cricetidae > Myodes > Myodes glareolus. Next base: position 5,651,279 of record NC_142053.1, read on the forward strand.
TGTCTACTAAATGTTTGCTGTGTGCCAGCATTTGTGTTGGGCTCAGGATTTGGTTTTGCATGACGCCAGGCACCGCACCAGAACTGGCCAAGTCATGCAGGCTGAGTGGCACTGGCAGCTTGGCTGATGTACTTTATGAACCTGTCCATGCACCTCACTCCTGAATTCCAGTATTAACTCCCATGCTCCCATGCTGGCATCCCTTACTTTTCTGAACCCTGGGCTTTTCAACTCACACCTCTTAGCTTCCTGCCAGATGAGAATAAATCTAATCCTCTGCTAATGCCCCAGGACCCCACTGAAAACGTGTTCAACTTTGTGGTTCAGTACTGCCTTACTCTCCTGGAGAGAGAGAGAGAGAGAGAGAGAGAGAGAGAGAGAGAGAGAGAGAGAGAGAGAGAGAGAGAGAGAGAGAGAGAGACAGAGACAGAGACAGAGACAGACAGACAGAGACAGACAGAGACAGAGAGACAGAGAGAGACAGAGAGAGACAGAGAGAGAGAGACAGAGAGAGGACTGCCCCTCACCCAGTCTGCTTGACTGATCTATGGACACTACCTCAGTTAACACCCCTTTTCCAAACACAGCTTACAAGAACCTTCAAATATCCACAAAGTCACGACCTCTGATCTGATCGCTGATTGCTCAGAGGGTCATTTCAGTTTCAAGTCTTCAGAGGGGAGCTGTGTCAGCTATGATCAGATTCCAATCCTGTTTAGAGACCACCATGCTAGGTCACCCCTTATCCATCTGTATGGTGTCAAGAGGATTAGCAGATAGCTAATTATATATTATATATTGGTCAAATATATAAACTATATAGTTATAATCACATATATTATATATTGGTCAAACACTATGTACCTATAACATATATAATATATAAGACCAATCCTCCAGGATGTCATAGCAGGCTACATACACAGGAGAGGGTGATAATGAGGCATCATTAACCTTCCCAGGCCAGAAGGTAACAATGAAGTCCTGCTCAGAACCCAAATTCCAGTCTTGACCAGAAATCACATGACGTTTCCCTGGAGATTCAGAGAATCGTGGAGGCCAAGTACAGCGATGAAGGTGTAAAGCCACCATTCACTCATGAGGCAATTCCCTCCTCTTTCCTCTGATGTGGCAGTGCCACAGGACTGCAGTTACAACCCAGTTTCAATAAGATCCCGAGACAGACAATATGACCATGTGCGGATTTCAACAGAAAATCACGTAGCATCAAAGGGCAGCAGTGTCTACACTGGAGATACATATTAGCACTGTCTGTCATGTGAACTGTCAGAAAAATGCTTCACTGAGCAACAGAATCTCACTTTTAAAGAAAGTAAGACGGGGGGCAGGAGAGACGGCACAGTAGTTAGCAGTACTCAGTGCTCTTCCACAGGACTCAGGTTTGATCCCCACACCCACCAGTTAGCTCAAAACAGTCTGTAACTCCGGTTCCAGGGACTCTGACACCCTCTTCTTGCCTCTGGGGGAACTGCAAGCATGAGCTGAATATACTGATATGCAGGCACAACATTCATACATATAAAATAAAAATATACAAATAAATCTTTTTGGAGAAATAAAAACTAAAAGACCTAGTCTCAGTAAATACTAGAATGTACAGAGAACACAACTGAAAATTTAAACTTAAAAGTATGACAGCTGGGGGCTGGAGAGATGGCTCAGTGGTTAAGCGCATTGCCTGCTCTACCAAAGGTCCTGAGTTCAATTCCTGGCAACCACATGGTGGCTCACAACCATCTTTAATGAGGTCATCTTTAATGAGTGCCCTCTTCTGGCCTGCAGGCATACACACAGACAGAATTTTGTATACATAATAAAATAAATACTATATTAAAAAATTAAAAAATAAAAAAATATGACAGCTGAAGTGTGAAGACATCATCAGGAGAGGCGTCAGTAGCAGCAATGGGTAAGCAGAGTGAAGACCCAGAGAAAATATACCGAGAAAACAAGAAGGAATTTCAACAAAGTTTGGCAGTATCTCAATAATCAAATGTATACCTAATAACCCTAGAAATCCCACACTAAATGATTCACCCTAAAAGAATGAGATTGAATGGTCACATACACTAAATAATAGGGCAGAGCTTCAGAGACATGTACATTAACTATAGAGATAAATCTAATGTCTCTGTCACAGGGTCTCCAGAAGCTGAGGGTGGCAGTACTTAGCACACTGCATGGAGCAAGAACAGGAAAAAGTACAAACATTGTCCAAAGACACCTTTCAGAAGCCGAGCCAGTCTGTAGCAGATCAAACCCAAATAAACCTATAGCAAAACTACACCAGAACACTAAGAACAAAGGAAAACAACCTTCGGAGCAGCAAAAGAGGAATGATCCTATACTGACATGTCTGAAACAATTAGAGATGGGCTTCTCATCAGAAAACATGGAGTCCAGAAGGAAGGTGGAAGAGGGAAGACCCTGAGGGGAGTGGGGAAGAAGTGTCTCCCAAGTTATCCACCCAGAAGGCAAAGCACCCTTGGTGTAGGAGTTCCTTCTGTCTCTGTGTTGCTTTCACTGGTTAATAAATAAACTTCATTGGTCTCTTGATAGGGCAGAATTTAGGTAGGCAGGGAAGATGGAACTGAATTCTGGGAGGAAGAGAGCAGAGTCTGAGAGAAGCCATAGATCTGCCACCAGAGTCAGATGCAGAACCTTGCTGGTAAGCCACAATCATGTGGTGATACACAGATTAGTAGAAATGGGTTAAATTAAGATGTAAGAGTTAGCCAATAAGAAGGTAGAGCTAATGGGGCACAGAAGGTGCTCTCTTAACATGCCTCTGATCACCCACTCACCCCATCTTTAATTCTTCACAGTGAAGTTGGAGGATTAGACCAGCAGATGGCGCTATGAGGAAATGTCCTGCTCAAGACAGTGGAAAAACACTAAGTACTGGCATTTCATCCAGCAAGAGGGCCTTTCTCCCATAGCTTTCTGCGAACATCATTTCCACACAATCAAGGCCACCCTTCCTTATCATCTTGTATCCACCCTGCCGCTCCTTCTGTTTAGAGGCAGTGGGTGAGGAGACTCTGATTAAATTTAACCTTGCCTTGGATACAGTGGCAGCTCAGGCCATGCAGTAGATGCCTTCTGACTTTGCAGTAGCAGCAGCAGCAGCAGCAGCAACAGCTACTCTGGCATGTTCTGAACGCAGCAGGAGGTGAAATTAGCAGAGTCTCTTGCCCACACATTGTCGTGGGGCTGCAGCTTATCATCTCCGTGGCTCTAGCGTCATGCTCAGGGTGCATCTGAAGCACACAAAGTTCTGTCAGAGGCTGACCAGCCAAATGAGCCCAGCATCAAAATCTCATCAAGGAAACAAGTGACTATTCACCTGTACCCAATGATCGCTGTGAAACCCAAGGACGGACCTTAGTCTGGCCCACACTTCTGCAGGAATTGAAGCCCATCCGATATTCTGGCCCTCTCTGCCACCACCTTGCTTCACACATGCGTCTATTCCATCCTTGTTCCTCTCTCAGCCTCTCAAAACCATGTTGGGTTGGGCCTCCTGAAGCCTCACCTAACAAAATCCTCTAGACCTCACAAGCCAGCTGCAGTGGCCTCTCTTCTGTGAGGTCTTAGGAGCTCTCTGCCCATGAATCAGGCTCTTCTTTCTTCCATTCCTAACTCCTGCTCCCTCTGCTCAAGTCACATTATTGACAGATCAGGAGGACAACACAGTCGGCAGCCCTGTGGGCAGTGGGCAATGGAGGGGACGGTATGTACCTGCAGGGAGCATCAGACAGGATAGTGCCCACTCATCTCTCTCTGTGTTGTGTCTTGATGCTGGAAGACATGCGCTCTTCCAGCAGGCTGTGCACATCCATGCTAACAGCTCTCCAGATGTGCTGCCTTGGAAGGAGTTCCCGTCCAGACAGCTCACTAACGCACAAGGGGAGGTGGAAGCATCTTCTAGGAAGTGTGGTCTGGGGGAAAGGGCACCATGGGGAAAAGCTGAACATGGTGTATGAAGAGTGCTGCTGCGTCCTTGTGCTTCTCAGCCAACACTGACTCTCCTGTGTCCAAGCATCCCGTGAATCAGCCAGTGAGTCAGCAGTCAGTCATATGGACCCCGTGGCCTGCTTGTTTCATGTGCTAGAAGGATGTGACATCACCATCCAGGCTCAACACAGTAAGATTTGTTCTCACCTGCCTGATTGACTGGTCAAGACTGTCATGCTGGGTCCCACCCTTTTCAATTCTTCCACTTCCTGTTATATCTGTGGGAGGAGGATCTAAATAAAAACATTGCTCTAGCTCCCGAGTCCTGGACTTTCTGGATGACCCAAGGTGACACACCTGCTACCAGAGGTCTCTAGGCAAGAAGGGGTCAATTAAGGATTACTAGAGATCACCACTGAATCTACACAGGAAGCCATGAGGATTAAATGGCATGCAATTAGGCACAGGCACAACGTGGCTGCCTGGTAGCTGTACATTTTGCATTAGAAATTGGCTGTCCTGTGGAGAGGCAGAACATTTGCTGTTGAGGACATCTGGATACCTGGGACATTTCGAAATGCTATCTCCAATGACACTGGATAAGGGTGCTTTTAACATGAGGGGCCGGCTTGTTGGGGTTTCTGTCCCACCCGGTACCCCCACAACCAGCATGCCCCAAAGAGAAAATCACACACAGGACTCCATAAGGTTATAAACTGACTAACCCATTAGGTCAGGCTACTTATTAGCTCTTATAACTTATGTTACCCCATTATCCTTATCTACATTAGCCATATGGCTCCATACCTTTCTCAGCTGGGCAAGTTACATGCTGCCTCTTCGGTGGTCTGCACAGGAGTGGCAGAGGGAGCTTCTGCTTCCAGAATACTCCCAGTCTCTTTGCTCCACCCCTACTTCTTGTCTGGCTTCCCGCCTATCCTGCCTGCCTGACCAATCAGCATTTTATTAAAATATGATTGACAGAATACAGACAATTCTCCCACACCATTTCCCTCTTTTTTTTAAACAAAGGAAAATACCCATAGTCCATTTGTTGGGAATGTGGGCGTAGTATTTCAGACTACTTCCTGCTGGTTGGGGGCGCTGATGATCTTATGGGGACCTAAAGAAAATTTAGAGTTATAATCAAGTCCTGACTGGAGTACCCTGTGAGTCTTGATCATCCAGCAGTTTTGAATCTATTCTGGATGTAGAACTCTGTCATCTAGGCCATCTGTTCCTATCAGAGATTTCTCAGGTGGTCTTCTTTTTTCAAACCTGATTTTTCTTAACTCAGAATGAATCCACAGCCTCTCATTTTCTGTGGAAACAAAAGCAAAATCTCTTCTCCAAAGTAACATACCTTTTGACTTCAGTTTTGAAGCCAAGGTATTTTCAAAATACCTATCTTGGGTTAGTTCAGCATCATTTATAAACAAAAGTCCTTTAGCAGCTGTTGCTCCTTCCTCAGCATTCAAACAATTCAAAGAGAGCATAATACCACACAGTATCAAGATTCTCTGTGTATTTTCCATCTTTACGTGGCTTTATTTCAACATGTATTTCTTTTATTTTTACTTTTACTTTTTGAGACAGGTTCTCTGTATATCTTTGTCCTGGAATAACTCTGTAGACCAGGCTGTCCTTGAACTCACAGAGATCCTTCTGTCTCTGCCTCCCCAGTGCTGGGCTCAAAGGTATATGCTACCACACCTTGAATTCAGAGATCCTTCTGTCTCTGCCTCCCAGGCACTGGATTAAAGGCGTGTACTACCACACCTTGAGGTCACAGAGGTCAATCTACCTCTGTCCCTTGAAGTCACAGAGGTCAATATGCCTCTGCCTCCCAGACATTGGGATTAAAGATGTGTACCACCATACCCAACTACTCCCTTTTTTTTCCTTTTTTCCTTTTAAGAACTCTAACCTTTAGCCTTCATATATTTTTAACATACTGTAAACCATTTAGAGGTTTTCTTCCTTTTTGAATCTCTCTTTACTGTATATCTCTCTTTTTCTGACCACATGAGCCTTTAATTTACAAAGCAATATGGAAAGCCGTGGCTTTGACAGCTAGATCCAGCCCATTCCTTAGCTTTCCAGACTCATGGCAGAGGTACTGCTGGAGCCATTTTTACTGCCACAACTCTATGGCGTTTCAAGGTCCTTGCCAGCAAGCAGAGAACACACTCAGTCGGACCGCCTGCCTGAAAGAGTCAGAATTTGCCCTGGCAGGACGGCCGGCATTTTTAAAATAGCACAGCATTTTTCCTGCTATGGCTGAAAGCCGAAAAGCACGCGTTCAGCTTTTCACCAACACCGTTTAAGTGTTTTGTGGCAGGACCTGTTAATGAGCTGCAGGGTTTTGCAGCTAAAGCTGAGTTAGGAAGCCTCTCTTAGATGAGAGCATTTGCTTGCCTCTAGCAAGCAGAGCAGACCCGAGAAATTGCTGCTACCAAGAAAACATGCTTTACTCTATTCTTTCCCAAGCTTTCTCAGGCTTTCTGTGGATTCAGTTATCCATGTGGGTGCCATATGTAACATGAAGGGCCGGCTTGTTGGGGTTTCCATCCCACCCGGTACCCCACAACCAGCATGCCCCAAAGAGAAAATCACACACAGGACTCCATAAGGTTATAAACTGACTGACCCATTAGGTCAGGCTACTTATTAGCTCTTATAACTTATGTTACCCCATTATCCTTATCTACATTAGCCACATGGCTCCATACCTTTCTCAGCTGGGCAAGTTACATGCTGCCTCTTCGGTGGTCTGCACAGGAGTGGCAGAGGGAGCTTCTGCTTCCAGAATACTCCCAGTCTCTTTGCTCCACCCCTACTTCCTGTCTGACTTTCCCGCCTATACTGCCTGCCTGGCCAATCAGCGTTTTATTAAAATATGATTGACAGAATACAGACAATTCTCCCACACCAGGTGCTGGTGTCTGTGTTGCTATGGTGACCCACAGGAGATGAGTCAGGGGCTTTGGTAAGGAATTGTCACTTCTGGCCTACAGTGGTCCACATCTCAGGGATGGGCATGCAGCAGAAGCTGAAACAAATCATGCATCTATAAGGTAAATGTAGTCTTGATTTCAAACCCCTGTTAGGAAACCTGTGTCCTAGATGGAGAAGGTGTGAGTACTGCACTCCATAGGTTTCTCTGAAGCTTCTGAGCCTGTAGAAGTTGTCCTCATTTGTGGCACGATTGAGCATCCTTTGGATATATACCCAAAAGTGTTATTATTAGGTCTTGAGGAAGGCTGTTTCCTAATTTTCTGAGAAATCACCACACTGACATCCAAAGGGACTGTACCACCTTCCATTCCCACCAGTAATGCAGAAGTGTTCCCTTTACCTCACAACCTCTCTAGCATAAGTTGTCATCAGTGTTTTTGATCTTTGCCATTCCTACAGGTGTAAGATGGAATCTCAGAATTGTTTTGATTTGCATTTCTCTGATGACTAAGGATGGTGAACATTTCCTTAAGTGTCTTTCAGCCATTTTAGATTCCTCTGTTGAGAGGTCTCTCTTTAAGTCTGTACTCCATTTTTTATTGGATTATTTGTTCTTTTGATGACCAATTTATTGAGTTCTTTGTATATTTTGGAGATCAGACCTATGTCTGATGTGGGGTTAGTGAAGATCTTTACTTATTCTGTAGGCTGTCATTTTGTCTTGTTGACCGTGTCCTTTGCTTTACGGAAACTTTTAAGTTTCAAGAGGTCCCATTTATTAATTTTTTCTCTCAGTGTCTGTACTGCTGTGGTTGTATTTAGGAAGTGGTCTACTGTGCCAATGCGTTCAAGTATACTTCCCAATTTCACTTCTATAATGTCCATAGCAGCATTGTTTGTCATAGCCAGAAAATGGAAACAACATTAATGCCCTTGGACCAAGGAATAGATAAGTAAAATGTGGTACATTTACACAATGGAGTACTACACAGCAGAAAAAAATAAGAACATCCTGAATTTTGCAGGCAAATGGATGGAGCTAGAAAACATCATTTTGAGTGAGGCAACCCAGACACAGAAAGACAATTATCACATGTACTCACATATAAATGGTTTTTAAACATAAAGCAAAGAAAACCAGCCTACAAAACACAATCCCAGAGAACCTAGACAACAATGAGGACTTTAAGAGAGATATACATGGATATAATCTACATGGGAAGTAGAAAAAGACAATATTTCCTGAGTAGATTGGGAGCTTGGGGACCTTAGGAGAGGGTTGAAGGGGGGGAGCAGTAGGAAAAGGAGCAGAGAAAAATGTAGAGCTCAATAAAAATAACAAAAAAAGGGGGAAAAAAGAGAAGTTGTTTTTCTTTTACAAGAAGATTCAGTGCTTCCCTGCCCATGCTCCTGGAGGAGACAGAACTGCCTAAGTCTGATCTATACAGGGGCTTTCACTCCCAGGATTTGCCCTCCCTTTTCTCAGATTGCAGTCAACAGTGCATATTGGCTACAGAACTCGCAATGCTAAAGTCAGGAGAGTAAACAGAAAGGGGGAAAAATTCATGAAGCTATTGGAAAATCCTAGCCAGAGTGAAGTTCCAGTTCTGCAAGAGCCAAGCAGACTGGGCTGGACCTGATAGACAGGAGAAGGGAGCCAGTCAAGGGAGAAGTTGGAACAACATGCTCCTACATCTGTAGAGAGGGACCTCTACCTTGCCACACACTTGAAGAGTGCATCTGGAGATTCAGAATGCACAAGGACTGCAAGAGCCTGCTGGGATACAGGACTCCATGCTATAGGAAGGCCCTCTAGAGATCATGCAGAGTTGCTGATAGCCAGGATCTGTAAGAGTGGAGGCAACAGTGATTCTCATCAGCATTCTTGAGAGTATGTTTGGCAGATGGGAATGGAGGGGGAACATCAAGGCAACGTGATATAGTGTGCTGGAAGTTGATACAGGAGGTAAATAAAGAAGCACCAGCAGAGGAGATTTCTTTGTGGACACAAAGGGCATGTCATCAGGACCAACTAAGGAATAAGGACTGTGCAGGAGAAAGGAAACTAGCATCACTCAGCAGCTCAGCTCTCTGGTCTGTAGACCATGATGACTAGAAGGGAGTCTATTACAGAACTGACTCAGTGTGAACAAAGACAGGTCAGGATGTTGTGTCTTCTTTTTCCTCCTCTTGTCCTTTCTCCCTCTGCAGCATCAAATCCTTGAGTAAATGTCTAGGGAAACAGATTACACTGAACAGTCAGGAGGCAGGGCTTTGGAGTATACAGCACTGAGGGTAGAAGCTATATGCACATTACCCTGAAGGGAACAAGGAATGCATGGCCAGCACAGCTCCATTGCACAGTGGCCAGTGTGAAAGAGCAGAGATTCATGAGAAGGAACTTGAGCTATTGGAAAATCCTACAAGCCAGTTCTTATTCCTATTCACTTTCAGTCCATTTATCCCATTTTCTTACCTGTTACTCAGTGAGTAGAAGGGTGGCCAAGTCCCCAGGGGGATGTATGACCAACATGTCTGTGAACAATGAATGAAAAATGCTCCTGGATATTTGAAAACAAAAGTTTTTTCAGAGGAGGTCTTGGAGTAAACTGAAACCCAGGAAACATCATGGATTTACTTACACTGTATTTGAAAATGACACCCCCTTCTGCCCCAAAAGAAGACAAAACAATGTACAAAATTATAGGACAGATATATTTTCAGGAAGACAAGCTGGACAAGCAGAGACAAAGGGGTGTTGTGAGTGTAAGTAGTACCAAACTAGTTGAATGTCAGAAGGTTGGGCAGAAGCTGTGTTATTTTACCTGTCAAGAACATCTGATTAGCCTCATAAAGAGCTGGTCAGTTAATAGATGAGTAAGAGTAGATATGGTCTTGTTGGAAGAAGGGTGTCACTATGGAGGCGGGCTTTGAGGTCCCATATATGCTCAAGCCATGCACAGTGAGATAGTTTGCTTCCTATTGCTTTCAGAACAAAATGTAAGAACTCTCAGCTTCTTCTCTAGCACTATGTCTTCCTGCATGCTGCCTTGCTTCCCCCCATGACCACAATGGACTAAACCTCTGAAGTGTAAGTGAGCCACGCCAATTTAATGTTTCCCTCTACAACAGTTTTCTTTATAGCTGAAAAAATATGCCAAGTTGTATGTATATATACACATACATATACATGATATTTTCATTATTTCATTATTATTTCAGCAGTTTTGAAGACACTGAGTTGTTTCCATTTCCTAGCTGTTGTGTATAGGCCAATAATGAACATGGCTGAGCAAGCATTTTTGGAATAGAATATCTAATCCTTTGGGCAGATGCCAATGAGTGATATAGCTGTATCATATGATAATTTTAGTTTTAGTTCTTTTGAGAATTTTGTATTTTGATTTCCAAAGTGGCTACACCTGTGTACAATCTCACAAACAGCAACATCTTCTATTGGTTGTTCTGTTGATCTTAGTCACTCTGACTGCATCATATGTAAATTAGTTTGAAACTATCATATATCCTAGGAAATACAAATTTTACAGAATTTAAACACATGGTTTAAGTAAGAGTATGTGAGATCCTTGAAAGTTATCCTTGTGTGTTTTGCTCTTAGGGGCACAATACCTTGGACTGTTGAAAAAAAAAAGAAATCCAATAGTGAAATAAATGAAAAGAAAAATACTGTAAGATTGTAACTACCCAGTCCCAACATTGTCAAAGAAAAATAAAGAAGACCAAAACACAAAATAAGCTTGAAACTACTGATAAGTTTAGAAATGTAAATTTCCCTTGCATTGGAGTTTGGGTGGCTTTAGTTACTGTACCTGCCATCATGTCAGTAGTCTTTCCTCTGGATTTAATGGGAAGGCCTATAAGACCAGAATCATTGTCCCTTCTAAAATTCTAGTCTATGTTTCTGGCGCTGGAGAGATGCCTCAGCTGTTAGGAGCGTGTAATATTCCTGCAAAATAATCTTAGAACCTATGCCAGACAGCTCACAACTATCTTTAACTCCAGTTTGAGGGGATATATTTAAGATCTTCTGACCTCTGCAGATACTGCACCCATGTAGTGCACAGTCATGAACGCAAAACACCCAGACATAGAGAATAAATGTAAATAAGTCTTAAAAAAGAAATCTCTATTACAAACTCTATAGTTTGTGCTTAGAATGTTTTGCTTTTTTTTCTTGAAGAGCAACTAACACTCTTAACTGCTGAGCTAGCCCCCAAATCCTGAACATTTAAGGTACAGCTTTCAATATGAGTAAAACACTTTAGATATCAAAGAGAAAAATGCTTAACTGTTTTTTGATGAGATTATGGGGCTTTAAAGGGATTTTTTAAGTTTAAATTAGGCATAAGAACTTTGAAAAACCCTGGTTTTTGAAGAGATCATAGCTGTATAAGCACTAGCTTTGTATTTTAATGTGGCAAATAGAGTAGATTTATCTTAAAATTTAAGATGTTGGTTATTATTATTAAAGACTTAATGACATAGTTGTTTTATTATAGAAAGAGTGAGGTTACCTCAATTTTGGATGTTATTTCTTGAGATTTTATGTCTTGTACTTTTGAAAACAAAAAAGAAATTTAACATAAAAATGTTATGTTTAACATAAATGTTATGTTACATATATGCTCATCATTTTATTCATATAATGGGTTTAATTAAAAATGTTTAGACTTAACACTTGCATATGAATGTTCTTGAAAATATATCCATTGCACTTATTCCAATAAAATATTTTAGTGAAGGTTAATTTTTTTGTTATTAAAGTAAGAGAAAATTAAGAATCTTTCCCAAGTGCTGGGTGAACTCTCCCCTGAGGAGTAGAACCGACTGACATGCTGCAATATCCAGCAAGAGATAGGACCAGCCATCCCAGATCCAGTGAAGGACGATTATTTTAGGAGTCTGGGTGACCTGAAAATGAACAAGCAGCCTCCCCCAACAAATTGGTGCTCCAACGTGTGCTAGCTAAATCCACATAAAACCTAAGAGGGCTTGGAAATAAATTCTAGAGACTAAAAAGCAAAGTTTGGCCACAATTTTTTGGATGGGCTCTGCTTGCTAGCATACCACAACTTCTTTAAAAGAGGTCTCCCTGATTTAGCGTTAGAAAAAAGAAAGCTGCTCAGTTTCAAAATGGTGGTTTCCTGGTTCTCCAGCACAAATGGCTCTGACTCTTTTAGGAGGTCCGCCTATGGAGCATTTGAATGGGGTCTGTGAGCTGCATATTACAAACTGCTTAATGACTCGACATAGACCTGCTGCATACTTGGAACTAGGGCAGTGTGAGCGGCTTAAGAGAGAGACATTTGATTCTGGGGACTACTAAGCTAAACCAACATATATATGTTAAAGATTTCTTGACTTCAAAATTTGAGTCTAAGAATATGTTGACTTGGAAAAGAAATTCTTCTTTTGTTTCCACAGAAGATGAGAACCTGTAGGTCTCTCCCAGACTAATGTGCTTTGATTGACCAAGACCCCCCCCGAAGGTTGCCATGAACACCCCCTAAAATTACTTTGCCCCCCAAAAAGCAGGAAGCAGTTTGGAAAGAACTATGTCCAAATTCCCTAAATGACTATTTATAAATGTTTGTTTACATTTAAAGGGAGATATGATATAAATATGAATGCTTTGCATTGGTATGGATCTTGGTCTACTGATTCAAATTTAAGGTCAATTTTGTTACACATATAATTCTTTATTTGATGAAGGTATTGGGCTTGTGCAGCTCATTTGAAATGTAATATAGAAAGTAAGCCTGAGACAGCAAACTGTAAGTGAGCAGAGCAAGGCACAGGAGCAATGAGCTACCTCCAGGAACACCAAGTAACTAATGGGGTAACTAGAACTGTGACACTGAATGTGCCACAAGGAATAACCATTGGAGCTTTGGATTCACTGGCACCTTGAAGATTATTTAACAGAATCTCAGACAGTCCCAACCACACCTATTAGAGAAAAAGATGAATAGAAAAGGTAATATCACATGCTACACCACAAAGAGCAACACAACATCAGTAAATCCTAAAGAACCTATAACAGCAAGACCTGAACAACCAAATATGGTTGAACTAGAAGAAAATGATCTAAAAAATAACTTCAAGAGAATGTTTGAAATTCTTAAAGATGAAATGCAAAATTCCTTTTAAAAAATTGAGGAAAAGACAAACAAAGAATTAGAAGATATCAGCAAATCACTTAAAGAAAACAAAGAAAAAGAAATCAAGCATATAAAAAAACTATTCAGGACTTGAAGACTAAAATAGAAACAATAAAGAAAACACAAGCCCAAGGAATTATAGAAAGAGAAATCATGAGAAAAAGATCAGAAACCACAAACATAAGCATGATCAACAGAATACAAGAGGTGGAAGAGTGAATCTCAAGCACTGAAGATACAATAGAGGAAATAGGCTCATCAGTTAAAGAAAACATTAAATCTAACAAAAGCTTAACTGAAAATATCCAGGAAATATGGGACACCATTAAAAGGACAAATTGTAGAATAATAGGTATAGAAGAAGGAGAAGAAGTTCAACTCAAAGGCACAGAAAATTTAACAAAATCATAGAAGAAAACTTTCCCTGCCTAAAGAAAGATATGCCTATGAAGCTACAAGAAGCTTACAGAACACCAAACAGACTGGATCCAGAAAAAGTCCTTTCACCACATAATAATCAAAACACCAAATATACAGAGTAAAAATAAAGAATATTAAGAGCTGTAAAGGAAAAAGGCCAAGTAACATATAAAGGTAGACCTATACCAGATTCTCATTGGAGACAATGAAAGCCAGAAGGTCATGGTCAAGCATTATGCAGACATTAAGAGACCACAGGTGACAGCCCAGACTACTATACCCAGCAAAACTGTAAATCACCATAGAAGGCCAAAACAAGATATTCCTTGACAAATCTAGATTTCACCAATACCTAGCCACAAACATATCCCTACACAAAATACTAGAAGGAAAACTCCATCACAAGGAAGATGGCTACACCAACAAAAACACAAATAATTGATGGTCTCATAACAGCAAATCCCAAAGAAAAAATGCACAAATATCATCAATGATAAAAACTAAATTAACAGGAGATAGCAATCACTGGATCACTGGTCATTACTATCTCTTAATGTAAATGGACTCAACTCAGTGATAAAAGGTCACAGGCTAACAGATTGGATAAGAAAACAGAATTCATCCTTCTTCTGCATACAAGAAACACGTCTCAATCTCAAAGACAGACATCGTCTCAGAGTAAAGGGTTGGGAAAAAAAATATGCCAATCAAATGGACTTAAGAAATAAGCGGGTGTAGCTATCCTAATATTGAACAAAATAGACTTCAAACTAAAATCAGTCAAAAGAGACAAAGAAGTTCCTTTTATACTAGTCACAGGAAAAAATCCATCAAGAGGAAATTTCAATACTGAACGACTATGCCCCAAATACAAGGGCACCCTCATATGTGAAAGAAACACTTCTAAAGCTTGAATCATACATTAAACCCCACACACTAATAATGGGAGACTTCAACACTCCCCTCTCACCACTGGATAGGTCAATCAGACAAAAAAAAATGAACAGAGATGTAAGGAGCCGTCAGGACATTGACATTACGAAATGGCACTGGCAGTCCAGCAGCTTGGAGGTAAACAAATCCTTTTGATGTTGTCGCATGGGGTTGAGCACCCTTTGCCTGCATTTGCACAACTGAGACTTGTCCTTAGTCAATCCTGAAGCCCTGGGCTTCAGCGGACTGGTATTCACCAATCAGGACAGTATCCGACTCCCTCCACCCTAGAAAAGCAACTGCAGCTTGGCTTTCATTCCCTCTCGTTCTCCGCTCTCCCTTCAACCAAGAGGCTCCAATAAAGTGTGATCAGAGAAGAATCCTCAACTCATGGTCGTTCTTGCTTGCTGGTCAAGGGACACCCCACAACTGGTGCCAAAACCCGAGACAACATATCGGTCACCCAGAAGAGGGCAGAGAATTAAGAACTCTATACACGGAGCGGCGATGTCGGAAAAATCCTCCAGGTATGCTGATTGCTGGCATTGGTCCAGAGTGGTTTGACCTTGCATTAGAGTTAACAGTTGTGTTCGTTCTTCTCTGCTGCTTTTGGCTGCGCTGCTATTAACCAGGTTGTGAGTGTCTTTGCTGCTGCAACTGCATCTAATCAAAAGTGAAAGTAAGTCCGCAGTAGATCAAGTGGCGTTTCTCTGAAAAGAACGTAACTCCCTTATAAATAAAAAGGGGGGTTCTTTAGCCCAGGGGACCATGGGCAATTCTTATGGAACCACCTCGAGACCCACCAAAATCTACGGCTCAATCCAGGCGCTTTTACAGCAGCACGGTTTAAAGATCTCTTCCGGGACAGTCGCTATGATTGTTAAGGATATCGATAAGATCTCACCCTGGTTTGCAGCTTCAGGTGATTTAACCTTGCAGTCATGGGACAGATTAGGCAGGGATTTGGAACAAGCTGAGAGAGAAGGAAAAATTGGAAGGGGCACACTTCCTCTTTGGAGGATGGTGTGGAGTTGTTTAAAGGATGAACGTAATACTGATATATCAAAGCAGGGTCGCAAGGCATTACAGAAACATCAAGACAGCTTTTCAGAATCAGATCATAAGGAGGAAGGTAAAGATAGGCCTAAAAAGAAAAAGTAAAAATCAAAGGAACAGGATCCGGAAATAGTAACAAGAGAAAAGGGGAAGAAAAGCCCCATAAGTTTAGTGCTGAAGGAGTTTATAAATCTAGATTTATCAGAGGAGGAGGAGCTTGAAGACGCAGCCACTAGGTTTGAGAAAGAGTGAGATAACTGAAGGCGGGGCAATGATGACATGTTTGCAAAGGGGAACGGAAGACACATGGCGCCCGCCCGTAGCTTCCACCCCTCCCCCACCAATGTACTCACCGATGGTGACTGAGGGCTGCAGTTTCATAGGGAGGCAGACTTGGTCGCATCTGGTGACTGCCTTCCCTGTTTTTTTTTCTTTTTTGGAAAGTAATTTTATTAAATTATAAAAGTTTCCATTTCCGCCCCTCCTCCCACCACCCTCCCACTCCCCCCACTCCCTCTCCTCCTCCCTCTCCATTCCTTAGAGCAGTCAGGGTTTCCTGCCCTGTGGGAAGTTCAAGTTCCTCCCCCCTCCCTCCAGGTCAAGGAAGGTGAGCGTCCAGACAGACTGGATCCGCAAAATCCAGTATATGCAGAGGAAACAAGTCCCAGTGTCATTGTCAATGGCTTTTCAGAAAGACTCCGGGACAGCCACATTCAGAAAATCCGGCCACATTCAGAGAATCTGGTTGGATCGCATCCTCATTCAGTCCCAGTCCAACTGGCCTTGGTAAACTCTCATTAGATCCGTCCCCTTGTATCAGTGGGTGATCGCATCCCTCGCAGTTCTTATTTCCTTTTTCATTTTCTTCATCCTTCTGCTCCTCATTTGGACCTTGGGGGGCTCAGTCCGGTGCTACGGACCGGCTCAAGGGAGCCACTCAGACCGTAAGGGAATCAGGGCGAAGGCACAGGAGAAATCAGGATACGGCAAGGAAATTGACAGACAGTCATTCTCAATGAAACATACTGCTGCGTCTTTATTCTCTTAGTGTGAGGTATTTATATTTTTACAGACAAAGAACTTGGTAAAGGCATACATCATCAGATTATAAAATAGAAAAGATCAGCACAAAACAGTTTTACAAAGAGAATCTTTGAAGATGCTTTGGCATGGATACAAGGACTTTTGTTTCCTCATATACTGTTAAGTCAGCCCTTTTTTCTTGTTATTAGAGAGACCACTGTTCTTGAGTTAGCCCACCTTTATCAGCTTGTACCAGGTGGCTGGCTGGGCTTAGCTAAGTGACCTTGTGTGTCTGGGTGAGAAAGAAGAAGGCTACTATCTTCCTGGAAAAACTTTCTGAGACTCATTTTGTACCATTAATCTCAACTCCTTTCCCTTCCCAACTCTCAGGATCAGATGTTGTAATTAGCCTAGGTTTTCTGGCCATAAGGAAGGTTGCATAGGCCTCCTGTTAAGTTGTACATAAATGCCTAATGCTGTTTTCCTGTAGAAGGCTTCTAAGGTTTTTCTGCTAAGATTAACTCCTTTTATTTTACATCATCAAGGAATTGTCCTAACGATGATTCTGGCAATTCCCAGAACTGGCTACTTTTTAAGGCTTTAATTAATAGTGGAGCAGAATTCAAAAATGTCCTCAGCAGTCTTGTTTATATCCACAACTGCCTGGAATAGTCTGATCTGTTAGTAATATGTAAGGATCACAAAGAACACACAGACAAGGGAAAAGACACACATATGGCTCCAAGGACACCCAGGTCGAGTCAATACTAATGGCAACTCAAGTAGCATTACACCACAACTGGTTGCCAGAGACCCGCCTGGAACACACAGCTCCTAGAAGCACAAATCCCACTCCTACTGGCAATATTTGCCCATCCAGTCAGCATTTCTGCTACACTGGCGAGACAGCCGTGGATGTAGCAGTCCGGTGCTCCAATGTGGGTCTCCATCTGTATCGCCATCCATCGTCGGATGAAGGTTCCCTCTGGTCTTGCCTTCTTTACTCACGTTCTCTTTCCTTCTGCTTCTCGTTTGGACCTAGGGAGTTAAGTCCAGTGTTCCCATGTGGGTCTCTGTCTCTATCTCCATCCATCGCCAGATGAAGTTTCTATGGTGATAAGCAAAATATTCATCAGTATGGTTATGGGGCTAGGCCGTTTCAGGCACCCTCTCTTCTGTCCAGAGAACAATCTGGGGATCTCTCCTTGGACCTGGGATCCCATTTATAATCAAGTCTCCTGTAAACCCTAAAATGACTCCCTTAGTTGAAATATATTCTTCCCTGATCCCATATATATCCTTCCTCCCTCCCCCACATCCCAGTCCACCGAGCTTTCCCCATGCCTCCCCTACTCCCTTCTCTCTAGCCCCTCCCCTTTCAAAAACCCTCCCACCCCCCCATGCACCCGAGGTTACCTGGGACTCTTGTCTATTTCCAATCTCCAGGCGGATAGCTACATGATTTTCACCAGGTTCACCTTCTTATTTAGCTTCTCTAGGATCACGAATAATCAACTCAAAGACCTCTAATTATGGTTAGAATCCACATATGAGTGAATACATACCATATTCCTCTTTTTGGGTCTTGCTTACCTCACTCAGTAAAGCGTTTTCTATTTCCATCCATTTGCATGCAAAATTCAAGATGTCATTGTTTTTTTACCGCTGAGTAGAACTCTAATGTGTATATGTTCCACACCTTTTTTAACCATTCTTCTATTGAGGGGCACCTAGGTTGTTTCCAGGTTCTGGCTATTACAAATAGTGCTGCTATGAACATAGTTGAACAAAAGCTTTTGTAGTATGTTAGGGCATCTCTTGGGTATATTCCCAAGAGTGGAATTGCTGGGTCCTGAGGGAGGTTGACTCCCAGTTTCCTGAGAAACCACCACACTGATTTCCAAAGTGGCTGCACAGGTTTGCATTCCCACCAAGAATGGATGAGTGTTCCCCTCACTCCACATCCTCTCCAGCATAGGTTATCATTGGTGTTTTTGAGTTTGGCCATTCTGACAGGTGTAAGATGGTATCTCAAAGTGGTTTTGATTTGCATTTCCCTGATCGCTAAGGAGGTTGAGCATGACCTTAAGTGTCTTTTGGTCATTCGAAGTTCATCTGTTGTGAATTCTCTGTTCAGTTCAGTACCCCATTTTTTAATTGGGTTAATTAGAATTTTAGTGTCTAGTTTCTTGAGTTCTTTGTATATTTTGGAGATCAGACCTTTGTCTGATGAGGGGTTTGTGAAGATCTTCTCCCAGTCGGAAGGTAGCCTTTTTGTCTTACTGACAGTGTCCTTTGCTTTACAGAAGCTTCTCAGTTTCAGTAGGTCCCATTTATTCATTGTTTCTCTTATTGTCTGCGCTCCTGGAGTTCTGCTGAGGAAGTGGTCTCCTGTGCCTATATCTTGTAGACTACTTCCGACTTTCTCTTCTATCAGGTTCAAAGTGGTCTGATTAATGTTGATGTCTTTAATCCATTTGGACCTGAGTTTTGTGCATGGCGATAGATATGGATCAATTTTCATTCTTCTACAGGTTGACATCCAGTTATGCCAGCACCATTTGTTAAAGATGCTTTCCTTCTTCCATTGTATACCTTTAGCTCCCTTGTCAAATATCAGGTGTTCATACGTTTGTGGGTTAATACCCGGGTCTTCTATTCGATTCCATAGGTCGACTTATCTGTTGTTATGCCTATACCAAGCTGTTTTCAATACTGTAGCTGTGTAATATAGTTTGAAGTCAGGGGTGGTAATGCCTCCAGAAGTTCCTTTATTGTATAAGATTGTTTTGGCTATCCTGGGTTTTTTGTTTTTCCATATAAACTTGATTATTGTTCTCTCAAGGTCTGTGAAGAAATTTGATAGGATTTTAATGGGAATTGCATTGAATCTATAGATTGCTTTTGGTAGAATTGCCATTTTTACTATGTTGATTCTCCCAATCCAAGAGCAGGGGAGGTCTTTCCATTTTCTGGTATCCTCCTCAATTTCTTTCTTCAAGGACTTAAAGTTCTTGTCAAATAGGTCTTTCACTTCCTTGGTTAGAATTACCCCAAGATATTTTATGCTATTTGTGGCTATCATGAAAGGTGATGTTTCTCTGATTTCCCTCTCTGCTTCTTTATCCTTTGTGTATAGGAGGGCAACTGATGTTTTGGAGTTAATCTTGTATCCTGCCACATTACTAAAGGTGTTTATCAACTGTAGGAGTTCCTTGGTAGAGCTTTTGGGGTCACTTATGTACACTATCATATCGTCTGCAAATTATGAAAGTTTAACTTCATCCTTTCCAATTCGAATCCCCTTGATCCCCTTATGTTGTCTTATTGCTATTGCTAGAACTTCCAGCACTATAATGAAGAGGTATGGAGAGAGTGGACAGCCTTGTCGTGTTCCTGATTTTAGTGGAATGGCTTTGAGTTTTTCTCCGTTCAATTTGATGTTAGCTGTCGGCTTGCTATATATTGCTTTTATTATATTTAGGTATGATCCTTGTATCCCCAATCTCTCCAACACCTTTATCATAAAGGTGTGTTGAATTTTGTCAAATGCTTTTTCAGCATCCAATGAAATGATCATATGGTTTTTTTCTTTCAGTTTATTTATATGATGGATTACATTGATAGATTTGTGTATGTTGAACCAACCCTGCATCTCTGGGATGAAGCCCACTTGATCATAATGGATAATTTTTCTATTGTGTTCTTGGATTCGGTTTGCCAGTATTTTATTGAGTATTTTAGCATCAATATTCATGAGTGAGATTGGTCTGTAATTCTTTTTCTTGGTTGTGCCTTTATGTGGTTTTGGTATCAGGGTCACTGTAGCTTCATAAAAAGAGTTTGGCAATGATTCTTCTGTTTCTATATTGTGAAATACGTTAAGGAGTATAGTTATTAGCTCTTCCTGGAAGTTCTGGTAGAATTCTGCATTGAAACCATCTAATCCTGGGCTTTTTTTGGTGGGGAGGTTTTTGATAACAGCTTCTAATTCTTCACGACTGACAGGTCTATTTAGATTGTTCACCTGGTCTTGGTTCAACTTTGGTATATGGTCCTTATCTAAAAAAATGTCCATTTCTTGAACATTTTTCCAACTTTGTGGCATATAAACTTTCGTAGTAAGATCTAATGATTCTCTGAGTTTCCTCTGTGTCTGTGGTTATGTCCCCCTTTTCATTTCTGATCTTATTAATTTGCATGTTCTCTCTCTGCCCTTTGATTAATTTGGATAGGGGTTTGTCAATCTTGTTGATTTTCTCCAAGAACCAGCTTTTTGATTCATTGATTCTTTGGATTGCTTTCTGTGTTTCTATTTTGTTGATTTCAGCCCTCAGTTTGATTATTTACAGTCTTCTAGACCTCCTGGGTGAATCAGCTTCCTTTTTTTCTAGGGCTTTCAGGTGTGCTGTTAAGTCTCCAATGTGTGCTTTCTCCGTTTTCTTTAATTGGGCACTTAGTGCTATGAACTTTCCTCTTAGCACTGCTTTCATAGTGTCCCATAGGTTTGAGTATGTTGTGTCTTTATTTTTATTAAATTCAAGGAAGACTTTAATTTCTTTCTTTATTTCTTCCTTGACCCAGGGGTGATTCAGTAGTTGACTGTTCAACTTCCATGAGTTTGTTGGTTTCCTGGGGGTAGCACTGTTCTTGAATTCCAACTTTAATCCATGGTGGTCTGACAAGACACAGGTGGTTACTAATATTTTTTTTGTATCTGTGGAAGTTTGCTTTGTTACCCAGTATGTGGTCAATTTTCGAGAAGAGAAAATTGCTGCAGAGAAGAAGGTATATTCTTTCCTATTTGGGTGGAATGTTCTATAGATGTCTGTTAAGTCCATTTGATGCAATACCTCCAATAATTCTCTTATTTCTCTGTTAGGTTTCTGTCTGATTGACCTGTCCATTGGTGAGAGAGGAGTGTTGAAGTCTCCTACTATTAGTGTGTGTGGTTTGATGACTGCCTTGAGTTCTAGAAGTGTTTCTTTTACATAAGTAGGAGGCTTTATATTAGGGGCATAGATATTCAGGATTGAGACTTCCTCCTGATTAATTGTTCCTGTTATGAGTATGAAATGTCCGTCTCCATCTCTTCTGATTGATTTTAGTTTGAAGTCAATTTTGTTGGAAATTAGAATGGCCACTCCCGCTTGTTTCTTAGGTCCGTTTGCTTGAAAAACCTTTTCCCAACCCTCTACTCTGAGTAGATGTCTGTCTTTGTGGTTGAGGTGTGTTTCTTGTAAACAGCAGAATGTTGGATCCTGTTTTCGTATCCAGTCTCTTAGTCTGTGCCTTTTTATAGGTGAATTGAGTCCATTAATATTAAGTGATATTAATGACCAGTGGTTGTTGACTCCAGTTATTATTATTTTTTGTTTGTTTGTTTAATAGAGTTTGTATGTGTCCCTTCTTTGAGTTAAGCTCGTGAAGGGTCGCTAGATGTCTGAGTTATTGTAGGCAGTGTTGGCAATGTTGGATTTCTTGGGTTGCGATTTTCCTTCTATTACTTTCTGTAAGGCTGGGTTTGTGGCTACGAATTGTTTAAATTTGTTCTTATCCTGGAATATTTTGTTTTCTCCATTGATAGTGAACGATAGCTTGGCTGGGTATAGTCGTCTGGGTTTGCATCCATGGTCTCTTAGTTTCTGCAGTACCTCTATCTAGGACCTTCTGGCTTTCATGGTTTCCATAGAGAAGTCCGGTGTAAGTCTGATATGTTTACCTTTATAAGTTACTTGACCTTTTTCCTTTGCAGCTCTTAATATTCTTTCTTTAATCTGTATGTTTTGTGCTTTGATTATTATATGGCGAGGGGATTTTTTTTTTATCAAGTCTATTCGGTGTTCTGTATGCTTCTTGAACCTTCATAGGAATATCATTCTTTAGGTTGGGAAAGTTTTTCTTCTATTATTTTGTTGAATATATTTTCTGGTCCTTTGATCTGCAGTTCTTCTCCTTCTTCAATCCCTATTATTCTTAGATTTGGTTTTTTTATTGTGTCCCAGATTTCTTGAAAGTTTTGTGATGAGAATTTGTTGGATTTGCTGTTTTCTTTGATCAGAGCATTTATTTTCTCTATGGTGTCTTCAGAATCTGAGATTCGTTCTTCCATCTCTTGTATCCTTGTGGTTATGCTTGATTCTGTAGTCTCTGTTCGTTTACCTAGATTTTCCATATCCAGACAGCCCTCGTTTTGTGTTTTCTTCATTGCCTCCATTTCAGTTTTCAATTCTTGAACTGTTTCTATTACCTGTTTGATTGATTTTTCTTGGTTTCCCAGTGTATCATTCACGGATTTTCTCATTTCTTCGAACTTTTTGTTATACTTCTTATCCATTTCTTTACTCATTTCTTCAATCTTTTTGTTGTATTTCTCATCCAGTTCTTTAAGTGAGTTATTCATATCCTGTTTAAGGGACTCTATTGCTTTCATAATGGCACTTTTTTCCACTTCTTCTGAATTAAGAGGTTCAGGTCCTTCTATTGTAGGGTCGTTGGGATCTGGTGATTTCATGTTGTTTTTTAGATTGTTGGAGGAGTTCTTGCCTTGGCGTCTGCCCATTTCTTCCTTCAAATGCTCTATATTGGATCTTC
Organism: Myodes glareolus; assembly: GCF_982192425.1. Lineage (NCBI taxonomy): Eukaryota > Metazoa > Chordata > Mammalia > Rodentia > Cricetidae > Myodes > Myodes glareolus. The sequence goes on from NC_142053.1 coordinate 5,674,423, forward strand.
TGGTACCAGGTCAGGTTCCCTTGTTGGGCAGGGACTTCACTGACAGAAGGTCTACCTTTCCTTAGGCAGTCTATTGAAACACAGGCACTCCCTCCTGCCAGGTTGCACTCACAGCCCAGGCCCAGCATGCAAGGGAGCTGCTCTGGGGAAATCTTGTGACCGGGGGAAGGGGGGAAGAGAGGAAGGTGTGCCTGGATGAAAGCTGGGATGGGATTCGGGAGAGCTCCGCAGGATGGAGCCACCACTGCAGGGTGACCAGAAAGTCGAGGGGGGCAGGGATAGTCTGAATTCCTCCTAGCAGAAGCCCTTGGGCCAGGAGCAAACTCACCCCTCCTCCAATGAATGTCTGCTAGAAGTTCACTGTCTCTTGCTGGCCAGGAATATGGCTGAGCTGACACAGGGCCTGCCTTTGCTCAGGCAGGCTATTAAAGCACAGGAACTGCCCCTGCCAGGCTGAGCCCACAGCCCAGGCCCAGTGTGCAAGGGAGCAGCTCTGGGGAGATCTTGTGGCCCCAGGGGGAAGGGGGGAAGAGAGGAAGGTGTACCTGGATGAAGGCTGGGATGGGATTCGGGAGAGCTCCTCGGGGTGGAGCCACCACTGCAGGGTGACCAGAAAGTCGAGGGGGGGCGGGGAAAGTCTGAATTCCTCCTAGCCGAAGCCCTCGGGCCAGGAGCAAACTCACCCCTTCTCCAATGGATGTCTGTTAGAAGTTCACTGTCTCTTGCTGGCCAGTAATGTGGCTGAGCTGACACAGGGCCTGCCTGTCCTCAGGCAGGCTCTCAAAGCACAGGAACTGCCCCTGCCAGGCTGAGCCCACAGCCCAGGCTCAGCGTGCAAGGGAGCAGCTCTTGGGAGATCTTGTGACTCCAGGGGGAGGGGGGAAGAGAGGAAGGTGTGCCTGGATGAAGGCTGGGATGGGATTCCTGCCTTCCCTGTTTTTGAAGAGCCACAGAATCATAATAGGTGGTATGAAGCAGTACCTTATAAACAACTTAAGGATTTGGTTGAGGCTGCAAAAAATTATGGAGTAACTGCCAATTATACCATTACCCTATTGAGAAGGATTGCTGCAGTAGCGCTGATCCCCACAGACTGGCAGGAGATTGCGAGAGCAGCTCTTCCGCCGGGGCAGTTCCTGGATTTTAAATCTATTATCCAGGACAGAGCTCAGGTCCAAGCGCGCATAAACATCCAAGGTGGCCACCCAGAGTGGACAGCCAATATGCTTCTTGGACAGGGACCATTTGCTGGAAATCAGGTTAATTATCCTTTTGAAGTTTATCAGCAGGTTAATGAGATTCATTATAGAGCATGGAAATCCCTCCCTAATAAGGGTGAAACGGCTGGTAACTTAACCAAGATTATTCAAGGTGCTGCAGAGCCATTCTCTGATTATGTGGCTAGAATGATAGAGGCAGCTGAAAGAATGTTTAGAAATTTGGACACGTCCATGCCTTTTGTCCAGCAGATAATTTTTGAACAAAGCACCAAAGAATGTCAAAGAGCAATAGTTCCAGTAAAGGGAAAAGGATTAGAAGCCTGGATCAGAGCCTGCCATGGAGTTGGGGGGCCTCTAACCAATGCAGGGTTGGCGGCTGCTGTACTTGCTGCCACTAGAGGTGCCAGGGGAGATAGGGGAAAGGCATGCTTTAAATGCGGACAGTTGGAACATTTTAAAAAACAATATTCCAATAATAATAATGCCTCAGATTCTTCAGGACCCTCAGCAGTAACATCGCAGAGGCAGCCAGGCACTTGCCCCAGGTGCAAAAAAGGGATGCACTGGGCTAATGAGTGCAGATCAGTTAAGAATATAAATGGACAACTTATTCCTCAGGCTGTTCAGTCATTGTCAAAAAACGGATTGAGGGGCCCTTGTCACCAGGGCCCGAAAATATTTGGGGCAATTCAGAGCTCGATGGCAGTTCCCAATATGACTCCATCGTCCCAACAAGAAGGGCAGCCAAAGGCTCTGCAGGGCTGGACCTCTATGCCACCTCTGGACTGGTATTAACTCAGGATATGGGAGTTCAGGTCATAGAGACAGACATGTCCGGACCATTAGAACAAGGCACTGTTGGCATAGTCCTGGGACACTCATCCTCAATTATGAAGGGCCTAATAGTCCATCCTGGAGTCATAGACCCTGCTTATGAAGGCTGCATTAAGATTCTTTGCCATTCTCCATATGGGGTAGTTTCCATTGCCCCGGGAGACAGAGTGGCTCAACTCTTGGTTCTGCCCTCGGGGCATAATCAACTTCCAGCAGAAGGGTTTGTCCTAAAGGATAAAAGCCTTGCTTCTGTGGGAGTGGATTTGGCTTGTTTATCCTTGGAGCTTGATCAGCGGCCAATTTTAAATTTGGAAATAGAAGGAAAGGTTTTTTTCAGGCCTGGTGAATACTGGGGCGGATCGTAGTATTATCAGATCCCAGGCATGGCCAAAACGTTGGCCCTTACAACAAGCCTCCCAGTCCCTTCAAGGTCTGGGATATGCACATATGCCGCACATAAGTGCTAAAGAGTTGGTCTGGAGAACAGAGGATCAAAAGGGGACTATTCAGCCCTTTGTAGTTGATTTGCCCATTAACCTGTGGGGCCGGGATGTGCAGTCCCAAATGAGACTGAGACTTACAAATGATTACTCTGATGCCAGTAAACAAATGATGGCACGTCAGGGCTATGTTCCCAATAAAGGACTTGGGAAATGTCTTCAAGGTAGACAAGATCCTGTGGAGCCCGTCTCCAAATTGGATAGGAAAGGCTTGGGTTTTTCATAGGGGCCACTGAAGTCGTAGCTTCCAGACAAAAGATATTGCCCATCCCTTGGCTAATAGATAAGCCGGTGTGGGTCCCTCAGTGGCCCCTTTCCTTGAAAAAGTTGGAAGCTGTAAAACAATTAGTACAAGAACAGTTGGAATTAGGACATTTAGAACATTCTGTATCGCGTTGGAATACGCCTATTTTTGTAATCAAAAAGGCTTCTGGAGGTTGGAGGTTGTTGCATGACCTTAGGGCGGTCAATGCTCAGATGCAAGTTATGGGCCCAGTCCAACAGGGCCTCCCATTGCTTTTGACAATACCAAAGAATTGGCCGGTAATGTCCTTGGACATTAAGGACTGTTTCTTTTCAATTCCCCTGTGCCCTCAGGACCGGGAAAGGTTTGCATTTACTCTTCATTCTGTTAATAATGAACAACCCAATGCTCGCTTTCAATGGAAAACCCTCCCTCAGGGGATGGCCAATAGCGCCCTCATGTGTCAACTGTATGTGGACGCAGAATTGAGTCCTGTTAGGAAACAATTTCCTACCGTCAAGGTCATCCATTACATGGATGACATATTGTTACCTGCCCCCCAGCAGGGAATCCTGCAGGAAGTTTTCCAAAAGGTTACATCCCTTTTGGAGGACCAGGGACTCTACATAGCCTCAAATAAAGTGCAAACATCTTCAATGGTAAAGTTTTTGGGGATGATCATCACCCCTGAAAGTGTCAGGCCTCAGAAAGTGCTTATTCACACCTATCACCTTAAAACCCTTAATGATTTTCAGCAGTTGCTGGGGGATATAAATTGGACTAGAGAATATTTAAATGTACCTCGGTCCAAGCTTTTGCCTCTATTTTCCATCTTAGAGGGCAATCCTGATATCTGTTCACCTAGAGTCGTGACCCCGGCTGCATTGCAGGCACTTAAAAGGGTAGAGTCTGCTATTACCACAGCCCAGTTACAGCGGGTGAATCCATCCTTACCAATCCTGCTGTGTATTCTCAAAACAAAGAATTATCCCACTGGAGTGTTATGGCAGGATGGGCCCCTCTGGTGGATACATGGAAATTCCATGGGAGCAAGATCTGTCCAATATTATCCAGAATTGGTAGCTGGCTAAGCATTAATGGGAATAAAGCTTTGCTTAGCCTACTTCGCGGGGATGCCAGACAAGTTGGTAGTTCCCTATACAAGGGAACAGGTAGAGGATTTGACAGCCACGGTAGATGGCTGGGCTATCCTGCTTTGTGCATTCCCAACTGTTATTGACAATCATGTGCCAAGACACCCCTTGATAAATTTTGTGGAGAAAAATTTGGTGTATTTCCCCAGGATTACCTCGCCTCGCCCGTTGGTGGGAGCTCTAACGATCTATACAGATGGCTCCAAGATGGGCAAGGGGGCTTTGGTGGCGGGAAATGCTAAACCTGTGGTTTTTCAATTTCGGCCTGATTCCCCCCAAGTCACTGAGTGCTTGGTGGTTTTGGAGGTGTTTCAGAGATTTCTTGAGCCATTTAATTTAATTTCAGATTCACAATATGTGGTCAATGCTGTGGCCTCTCTTGAAGTTGCAGCCTCAATTCGCAGCTCAAGTACAGTGTCCAATATTCTTTTACAAATACAAGAACATATTCTAAAAGGAGAAAATCCCTTTTATATTGCTCATATTCGAGCCCATTCCCTTTTGCCAGGACCTATGGCAGAGGCCAATGCTCAAGCTGATGGTGCTACTCGAGCTATAGCCCTTGTGGCTACAGATTCACTCCAGCTAGCTAGAGATTTCCATCAGCTCTATCATGTCCCAGCGAATACACTTCGCTTAAGGTTCAAGATCTCTAGGGATAATGCCAGGAGAATAGTAAAAGCCTGTCCCTCCTGCGTGACCATGCTACATCCCCCACATATTGGAGTAAATCCCAGGGGGCTAAAGCCAAACTCACTCTGGCAAATGGATGTGACTCATATCTCGGAATTTGGCAGGCAAAAATATGTTCATGTGTCGGTGGACACATGCTCTGGGATAATTCATGCCACCCCCCTAGTGGGGGAAAAGTTAACTCATGTAAAAATGCATTGCTTAGAGGCCTGGGTGGCTTGGGGAAAGCCAACCTGTCTTAAAACTGATAATGGCCCGGCATATGCCTCACAGGGCTTTAAAGCCTTTTGCAAGCAATTGCAAGTTGAACACACCACTGGCCTACCATACAATCTGCAAAGTCAAGGTATTGTAGAGAGGGCAAATATAAACCTAAAGGAAATTCTCCAAAAACAAAAAGGGGGAACAGCTGAAGCAGCGTCCCCCAGAGAAAGGATCTCCCTTGCACTCTTTACACTTAATTTTTTAATTCAAAACAATGCTGGAAAAACAGCAGCAGACAGGCATGTCCTGCATGAAAGCTCTACGGAGCAAGATTTGGTCATGTGGAAAGATGTACTGGATAACAAATGGTAAGGACCAGATCCGGTGATTACCAGATCCAGGGGAACTATTTGTGTTTTCCCCCAGAATCGAGAGGATCCAATCTGGGTGCCAGCAAGACTGATCAGAGAAGTGATGGGTGCTGCAAAGGATGAAGATGATCCAGTGGATGCTGAATGCCCTACTGTGGACAATTCATGCGGAAGCAGCAAGGATGACCCTCTGGGTGGTAACAAGAGCATCTGTTTCGCATTATCACCTTAAGCAGCACCCGTGTGCAGCCTCTCACCTTTGAGCACTGCCTTTTCCTTTCTTAAGGAATGGGTGAGAGTAGGAATATTTTTGGTATGCTGCCTAGGTGGATGTGCGGTATGTCTGTGGTTGGTGTGCCGTCTGCAAGCCCAAATGTGGAGGGACAAGGTCGTTGTAGCACAGGCCTTGGCTGTCTTGAAATGTGGATCCTCACCCCAGATTTGGCTTTCAGCCTTAAAGAGCTCGTAGGCAATATGCCATGCATAGCCTTTGCACCCTCTAGGGACCAGATAGTCCCATTGCACAGAGGAAGGTATGCATAGGCGAGAGTGTGTAGATACAGCCCTTGCACTCCCAGGGAACAATTTGTCTCATTGCACGGGAAGGGTGTATCTTGCTTTTTCCTTTCCCTCAATCGATCCACATATCGTGAGGTGGGGACTTGATTGGGAAATAGGTTTTGCCTTATTGCTCTACAAAAACAAAAAGGGGGAGCTGTAAGGAGCTGTCAGGATATCACCATTACAAAATGGTGCTGGCGGTCCTGCAGGTTGGAGGTAAACAAATCCTTTTGATGTTTCTGTGTGGGGCTGAGCACCCTTTGCCTGCATTTGCACAACTGAGACTTGTCCCTAGCCAATCCCAAAGCCCCGGGCTTCAGCAGAATGGTATTCACCAATCAGGACAGTATCCGACTCCCTCCACCCTAGAAAAGCAACTGCCACTTGGCTTTCGTTCCCTCTCATTCCCCGCTCTCCCTTCAAACAAGAGGCTCCAATAAAGTGTGATCAGAGAAGAATCCTCAACTCGTGGTCATTCTTGCTTGCTGGTCAAGGGGAGCCCCACACAGAAAAATAAGAGAACTAACAGATTTTATGACTCAAATGGACTTAACAGACATCTATAGAATATTCTATCCAAACAGAACAGAATATACCTTCTTCTCAGCCCCTCAGGGAACCTTCTCAAAAATTGACCACATTCTCGGTAACAACACAAACTTCAACAAATACAAAAAAATTGGAATAACCCAATGTATCTTATCAGATCACCATGGCATAAAACTAGAAGTCAATAGCAATACTAATTCCAGAAAACCCACAAACACATGGAAATTAAACAATGCTCACCTGAATCATCAATGGGTCAAGGAAGAAATAAAGGGAGAAATTAAAGACTTCCTAAAATTCAATGATAATGACCACACAACATACCCAAATTTATGGGACACAATGAAAGCAGTGTTAAAAGGAAAGTTCATGGCACTAAATGCCTACATAAAGAAGCTGGAAAAATCCCACACCTGTGAATTTACAGAACATTTGAAAACTTCATAACAAAAAGAAGCAAACTCACCTAAGAGAACTAGATGACAGGAAATAAAGTGGGAGCTGAAATCAACAAAATAGAAACAAAGAAAACAATACAAAGAATCAATCAGACAAAGAGATTTTCTTTGAGAAAAATCAACAAATAGACAAACCTTTATCCAAACTAACAAAAAGACAGAGAAAGAATATCCAAATTAACAAAATCAGAAATGAAAAGGGGGATATAACAACAGACTTGGAGGAAATACAGAGAATCATCAGGTTGTATTTCTAAAACCTGTACTCCATAAAATTGGAAAACTTAAGGGAAATGGACAACTTTCTGGATAAATATCACTTACCAAAATAAAATAGAGACCAGATAAGCAAATTAAACAGACCTATAACTGCTGAAGAAATAGAAAGAGTCATCAAAAGTCTCCCAACCAAAAAAAAAAGCCCAAGACCAGATGGTTTCAGCTCAGAATTCTACAAGACTTTCAAAGAAGAACTAATACCAATATTCCTCAAATTATTCCACACAATAGAAACAGAAGGAACATTGTCAAACTCTTTTTATGAGGCTAAATTACCCTGATACTCAAACCACAGAAAGACATTACTAAGAAAGAGAGTTCCAGGTCAATCTCACTCAAGAACTTTGATGCAAAACTACTAAATAAAATACTGGCAAATTGAATCCAAGAGCACATCAGAAACATCATCCACGATGATCAAGTCAGCTTCATCACAGAGATGCAGGAATGGTTCAACATACAAAAATCTGTCAATGTAATTCACCATATAAAGAAGCTTGAAAATAAAAACCACATGATCATCTCATTAGATGATCAAAAAAACATTTGACAAAATATGAAATCCCTTCATGATAAAGGTCTTGGAGAGAACAGGAATATAAGGAACATACCTAAACATAATTAAGGCATTGTGCAGCAAGCCAACAGCCAACATCAAACTAAATGGAGAGAAACTCCCGGAGATTCCACTGAAATCAGGAACAAGATAAGGTTGTCCACTCTCTCCATATCTATTCAATATAGTTCTTGAGGTCCTAGCTAGAGCAATGAGACACAAAAAGGAACTCAAGGAGATACAAATTGGAAAAGAAGTCAAACTTTCACTGTTTGCTGATGATATGATAGTTTACATAAGTAATCCCAAAAAATGTACCAAGGGACTTCTACAACTCATAAACACTTTCAGAAATGTAGCAGGATACAAGATTAACTAAAAAAAATAATCAGTAGCCCTCCTGTACACAGATGATAAAAGGTCTGGGGAAGAAATAAGAAAATCAACACCCTTCACAATAGCCACAAATAGCATAAAACATCTCAGAGTTACTCTAACCAAACAAGTAGAAGACTTGTATAACAAGAACTTTAAATCTATGAAGAAAGAAATTGTAGAAGACAATTTTATGAGGTGGAAAGATCCACCATGCTCTTGGGTAGGCAGAATTAACATAGTAAAAACGGCAATCTTACTAAAATCAATCTACAGATTCAATGTAATGCCCATCAAAATCCCAGCAAAATTCGTCAAAGACCTCAAAAGAGCAGTAGTCAAGATCATATGGAAAAGCAAAAAACCCAGGATAGCCAAAACTATCCTGTACAATAAAAGAACTTCTGGGGCATCACAATCCCTGACTTCAAACTGTACTACAGAGCTACAGTACTGATTAACAGCCTGGTGTTGGCATAAGAACAGACAGGAGGACCAGTGAAGCCGAATAGAAGACCTGGATATCAATCCACACATTTTCGAACACCTAATTTTTGACAAGGAAGCAAAAAAATATCAAATGGAAAAAGAAAGCATATTTAACAAGTGGTGCTCGCATAACTGGATATCAACATGTTCTGTTGAAGGGCAATTGGAATTCCGGGCCCTCCTTTTTGTCCCAAGGCATGCTCCTTTTGACCTGTTTGAAAACAGAAAGAAAAAGAACAACATCAAGTTGTATGTGCGCAGAGTTTTCATCATGGATAACTGTGAAGAGTTAATTCCTGAGTATCTGAATTTCATTAGAGGAGTGGTGGATTCTGAGGATCTTCCTCTAAATATCTCCCGAGAAATGTTGCAGCAAAGCAAAATTTTGAAAGTTATCAGAAAGAATTTGGTCAAGAAATGCTTAGAACTATTCACTGAGCTGGCAGAAGATAAAGAAAACTACAAAAAGTTTTATGAGCAGTTCTCAAAAAATATAAAGCTTGGAATTCACGAAGACTCTCAAAATCGGAAGAAGCTTTCAGAGCTGTTGTGATACTACACATCTGCCTCTGGAGATGAGATGGTTTCTCTCAAAGATTATTGCACCCGAATGAAGGAAAACCAGAAGCACATCTACTTTATTACAGGTGAGACCAAGGACCAAGTCGCTAATTCGGCTTTTGTGGAACGCCTCCGAAAGCATGGCTTAGAAGTAATCTATATGATTGAGCCCATTGATGAATATTGTGTGCAACAACTGAAGGAATTTGAAGGCAAGACCTTGGTGTCAGTTACCAAAGAAGGACTGGAGCTTCCAGAAGATGAAGAGGAGAAAAAGAAGCAGGAAGAAAAAAAGACAAAATTCGAAAACCTCTGCAAAATTATGAAAGATATTTTGGAGAAAAAGGTTGAAAAGGTGGTTGTATCAAACCAATTGGTGACATCCCCATTCTGTATTGTCACAAGCACATATGGGTGGACAGCAAACATGGAAAGAATCATGAAAGCTCAAGCCCTCAGAGACAACTCAACGATGGGTTACATGGCAGCAAAGAAGCACCTGGAGATAAACCCTGATCACTCCATTATTGAAACCCTCCGGCAAAAGGCAGAGGCCGACAAGAACGACAAATCTGTGAAGGATCTGGTCATCTTTCTGTATGAAACTGCACTCCTGTCTTCTGGTTTCAGTCTGGAAGATCCCCAGACACACGCTAACAGGATCTACAGGATGATCAAGCTTGGTCTAGGTATTGATGAAGATGATCCTACTGTGGATGATACCAGTGCTGATGTAACTGAAGAAATGCCACCCCTGGAAGGAGATGACAACACATCACGCATGGAAGAAGTAGACTAAGCTTCACCAGAACTATATGTTTGCTTACTATCATTCCTTCTGATAATATATTTCCCAGGATTTTTGTTTATTTTTGTTAACATTTAAAGCATCTGTGTGGCATGAAAACTAAGGGGAAGATAAAATTTCTTTCTACTTGTGTGATACTATAGGTTTGATTCAATAGGTTGGTAGAACGTTTGTTGTAAGACGTAATGTAACCTATTAACTTTGTGGTCTGAAGTGTTTAGCTGTCAAGCTGGATCCCTTATTAGACCAAATAATTTCACTTGGAAGTGTTCTGAAATAGCATCATGTTTAAAAGAAAAAAATTAAGATGGCTTAAGTTTCATCTTAAAATTTTTCATCCCCTATAGTTCTGCATGTACTAATCTTAGAAGTAAGAACACAAGCTAAAACAGGAACCCCATGTGGCTTGTTTTCCAAAGTACCAAGAACAAAAACCTAAGCTTCCCTAGGTCTTGTAACTCAGCAAGGCTTGTGAGTGGAAATACAGTGCCCAATCACATTCTGCTTTAAAAGGTAAATACAGATGAGAAAAAAAAAGAATGAAAATAGACCCATATCTATCACCATGCACAAAACTCAATTCCAAATGGATCAAAGACCTCAACATAAAGCCAACCACACTGGAATGCAAACTCGTGCAGCCACTGTGGAAATCAGTGTGGCGGTTTCTCAGGAAACTGGGAGTCAACCTCCCTCAGGACCCAGCAATTCCACTCTTGGGAATATACCCTAAAGATTCCCTAACATACTACAAAAGCATTTGTTCTACTATGTTCATAGCAGCACTATTTGTAATAGCCAGAACCTGGAAACAGCCTAGGTGCCCCTCAATAGAAGAATGGTTAAAAAAGGTGTGGAACATATACACATTAGAGTTTTACTCAGCGGTAAAAAAACAATGACATCTTGAATTTTGCATGCAAATGGATGGAAATAGAAAACGCTTTACTGAGTGAGGTAAGCCAGACCCAAAAAGAGGAACACGGTATGTATTCACTCATAAGTGGATTCTAACCATAGTTAAAGGTCTTTGAGCCTATTATTCGTGACCCTTGAGAAGCTAAATAAGAAGATGAACCTGATGAAGATTATTTAGCTATCCACCAGGAGGTAGGAAATAGACAAGAGTCCCAGGTAACCTCGGGTGCATGGGGGGGTGGGAGGGTCGATGGAAGGGGAGAGGTTTAGAGAGAAGGGAGTAGGGGAGGATTGGGGAAAACTCGGTGGCCTGGGATGGGGGGGAGGGAGGAAGGATGAATATGGGATCAGGGAAGAATATATTTCAAATAAGGGAGTCATTTTAGGGTTTACAGGAGACTTGATTATATATGGGATCCCAGGTCCAAGGAGAGATCCCCCAGATTGTTCTCTGGACAGAGGAGAGGGTGTCTGATTCGGCCGTGGCCCATAACCATACTGATGTATATTTTGCTTATCACCATAGATCCTTCATCTGGCAAAGGACGGCGATACAGTCGGAGACCCACATTGGAGCACCGGATTGAGCCCCCCGAGGTCCAAATGAGGAGCAGACGGAGGAAGAACATGAAAAACGAAATCAGTACTGCGAGGGATGCTATCACCCACTGATACAAGGGAACGGATCTAATGAGAGTTTACCAAGGCCAGTTGGACTGGGACTGAACGAGGAGGTGATCTAACCAGATTCTCGGAATTTGGCCGGATTCTCTGACTGTGGCTGGCCCGAAGTCTTTCTGAAAAGCCATTGACTATGATACTGGGACCTGTTTCCTCTGCATATACTGGATTTTAGGGATCCAGTCTGTTTGGACACTCACCTTCCTGGACCTGGAGGGAGGGGGGAGGAACTTGAACTTCCCACAGGGCAGGAAACCCTGACTGCTCTAAGGAATGGAGAGGGAGGAGGAGAGGGAGTGGGGGGAGTGGGAGGGTGGTGGGAGGAGGGGCGGAAATGGAAACTTTTATAATTTAATAAAATTTACTTTAAAAAAAAAAGCCAGCCACACTGAAACTCATAGAAGAGAAAGTGGTAAGTACACTTGAACACATTGGCACAGGGAAACACTTCCTAAATGTAAGCCTAGCAGCACAGACACTGAGAGAAACAATTAATAACAATTAATAAATGGGATCTTCTGAATCTGAAAAGCTTCTGTAAAGTAAAGGACACAATCAACTAGACAAAATGACAACCTACAGAATGGGAAAAGATCTTCACTAACCCCACATCAGAAAGAGATATACAAAAAACTCAAGAAATTCAACACCAAAAGAACACATAATCCAATAAAAAATAGAGTACAGACCTAAACAGAGAACTCTCAATAGAGGAATCTAAAATGGCTGAAACACATTTAAGGAAATGTTCACCATCCTTAGTCATCAGAGAAATGCAAATCAAAACAATTCTGAGATTCCATCTTACACCTGTAGGAAAGGCCAAGATCAAAAACACTACTGACAACTTACACTGGAGAAGTTGTGGGGAACAGGGAACACTTCTGCATTGCTGGTGGGAATGCAAGGTGGTACGGTCCCTTTGGATGTCAGTGTGGCAATTTCTCAGAAAATTAGGAAACAACCTTCCTTAAGACCCAGTAATACCACTTTTGGGTATATATCCAAAGGATGCTCAATTGTGCCATAAGGACATGTGGTCAACTACGTTCCTAACAGCTTTGTCATAGCCAGAACCTGGAAATGACCTAAATGGCTCTCAATCGATGAATGGATAAGGAAAATGTGGTATATTTACACAATGGAGTACTACACAGCAGAAAAAATTAATGACATCTTGAATTTTGAGGGCAAATGGATAGAGCTAGAAAAAAATATTTTGAGTGAGGTAACCCAGACCCAGAACGACAGTTATCAGTGTACTCACTCATAGGTGGTTTTTAAACATAAAGCAAAGAAAACCAGCCTATAAACCATAATCCCAGAGAACTTAGATGACAATGAGGACACTAAGAGAGACTTATATAGATATAATCTACATGAGAAGTAGAAAGTAGAAAAAGAGAAGATCTCCTGAGTAAATTGGCAGCATGGGGTCCTTGGGGGAGTATTGAAGGGGAAAGAGAGGCAGGGAGGGGAACAGAGCAAAATTTTAAAAAAAAGAAAAAAGGAAGAAAAAATTAATATATCATTAAAATTATAGGTTAATAGATAATCATCTATAATAGTCAAGCTTCTTGTCATGTTAGTTTTTCTTGATATATAGAGATATATTTCAGTTATACAGATATTCTTCAAATCTTTCAAAGACTAAAGAATTGGAAATTAAAATGTTTTAAGAACTTAGACTTTTCATGACAGCAAGATACATCTGTTCCTGGCAGCACCAATTACTTCAAAAAGATGATGGGGCATCAAAGAGGCTTTTTATGGACTTTGTTAGTCATTTGTGCAAGAAACTGCTCTTTCCTGGACTGTTTGATTTTATGCTGTATGAGATGAACATACAGGACCCACAGAGAAATGACTGCTGAACATGCCTTAAGGTGAGACAATTCTTCAGAGTTCCTGCTTTATGAAAGAGTCTGCCAGAAATTCTACAGCACACAGAAGAAAGTTACTGACAAACTGCCAATAGATGAAAATGTCTTTGAAATTTCCTGCTTCACAGAAAAGTCTGATTGATACTATGGGCCTGTAGGCTGAAGATGGATGCCCCAATGGTACAAAAGAACTTTGGGTGACTGTCAAGGCAGCAAGATGTTCCTGCCAATTCTAGAGTTTTTGGAAGTTGCTTGCAATGCACTTCCTGTTTACTTAGATGATATTATATCCTTCTGGAGTCTTTAGTGGAGTTGAAGAATACATAGTAATAATTATAGTTTTCCTTAGTTATGATGAAAGATAAAGTAGATATAAATATTGTAACTGTGATTCTTGCTTGATACCTGTTTTGCTATATCTAACTTTACTATGTTAAAGTCAAAACTTCCCTTTCTATTTAGATAGAAAAGGAAAGATAATGGAGGAAGTCCTTCTGTAAATGTGTTGCTTTTATTGGTTAATGAATAAAGAAACTACTTTGAGCCTATAGCAGGATAGAAAAGAGCTAAGTGAGAAGAACTAAATTGAATGCTGGGAAAAAAAGCAGAGTCAGGAATATGTCATGGAGCCTTCAGAGGAGAAAGACACAAACTGACAGCTGAAACCTTGCTAGTAGGCCACAAGCCTTGTGGTAAAATATAAAATAATAGAAATTGGTTAACCACAGTATAAGTGTTAGCTAGCAATATGCTTAAGCTTTTGGCAAAGCAGAATTTTAATTAATATAGTTTCTAAGTGATTATTTTGAGAGTCTGGGCACCCGGAAAATGAACAAGCATTCTTCCCCAACATGAAGCCTTCTCCAATTTGACCCACCTACTCCACAAGCCTTTTTGAGTCATCTAAGAAATCTCCATCCTGTCATGCATCCCACAGCCCTGTCCCTATTTATACAAAACTACACATGGTCTACCCACAAATCCTACCTGTGCTCAAATATTCTAAATCCCTTCCCTTTTTCTGCAACCCAACTCCAAATGCCTTAAGATAAAAAGCTCTCTCCTGAACTTCTCTCAGGGCCACCCTACTCTGGCACTAGCAGCTTTGCTTTTCCTCATCTGGAAACCCTGAGAACTCTTGCCAACTTCTACCTCAGCACACACTCCTACTCAACTCCTCCAGCAGACACCTTCTATCTATGTCAGAAATCTTAGCAATGAAGTCCAACACCTCCAGCAGTTCCTCTCCATATTATATCAGAATTCTATGCAAGGTTCACTCACACTTCCTAGGTCCCATCCTGGTGCTCCCTAGATTTTGCCCACTAGGTCAGTATTCATAATGCTACCTTCAAATCCTACCTCACCACTACAGCTCTAACCCCAGTTTGGTACTCTATGTGTCTGCCTACCTAGGACAGGATTCACAGCTGTGACTCCAATTCTTACCTCAGAACTCAGGGCCCAGCTCTACTTGTTCCTCAGCTCTTTCAATTCTACTTTCGTACCCTCAGTCCCAGCCACATCCTAGCTTTGCTATTTCTATCTCTCTGCCTACCAATGTCAGTGTCTATTGCAGGAGAGAGCTGCTTGTTCACCCTGCTGCCCAGTTCCCAGCCCCAAAATAATCACACAGAAACTGTATTAATTAAAACACTGATTGGCCCATTAGCTTTAACTTCTTATTGACTACTCTTACATCTTAATTTAACCCGTATCCATTAATCTGTGTATCACCATGAGGTCATGGCCTACCAGCAAAGTTCTGGCATGTCTGGCTCTGGTGACAGCTCCACAACGTCTCTCTGACTCCACCATTACTTCTCCTAGCATTCAGTCCAGTTTTGCCCACCAACCTAAGTTCTTCCCTATCAACAGGCCAAGGCAGTTTCTTTATTCATTAACCAAGGAAAGCAATACACAGACAGAAAGACCTCCCACACTATTTCCCCTTTTCTGTTTAAACAAAAAAGAAGGCTTTAACATAGTAAAATTCTAGCAAGAATTACAGTTACAATATTTATATCTCCTTTATCTTTTATCATAACTAAGGAAAACTATAATAATAACTATCTATTCTTCAACTCCATAAAAAACTAAGTAAATAGGAAGGGTATTGTAAACAACTTCCAAAATTCTAGAATTGAAAGAGACATTTTGCTACCTGGACAGTCACCCAAAGTTCTTCTGTACCATTGGGGCATCCATCTTCAGCCTACAGGCCCATATTATCCAGCAGAATTTTCCACAAAGGATGAAATTTCAAAGACTGTTATGCCTATATTGCAGTTTGCCAGTCACTTTCTTTTGTATCCTGCAGAATGTCTAGTAGAGTTTTTTCTGAATCAGGAACCCTGAAGGATCATCTCACCTTTAGGCAAGTCCAGCAGTCATTTCTCTGTGGGTCTACATGTCCAGTTAAGCAGTCCAGGCAGGAATAGTTTCTTGCCCAAATGGCTAACTAATTCCATAAGGAGCCTCTTAAGTGCCCATCTACCTCTTGAAGTAGCTTGGTGCTGCCAGGAACAGATGTGTCTCACTGTCATGAAAAGTCCTAAATTTTTAAAACATTTAATTGCCATATTCAGAAGGTCTCTGAAAGATTTGAAGAAAACCTAACTGACTGAAATATATTTCTATACATCTAGAAAATCTAACTAACATGACTAAAAACTTGACTATTATAGATGATTATATATTAACTTATATTTCTTAATTATACATTGCATTTTAAAATAAACTAGACAAACACGATACCATAGTCAAGGGTAGAAATATACATATATGGTATAACAAAATTTACCTTAAATTTATATCAATAAACCAAGATCCATACCAATGCAAATTATTCATCTCTATAGCATATCCACCTTTCAGTGTAAACAAACATCTATAAGCAATATTTGGAAATATGGGCATAGCTTTGTCCATACCGCTTCCTGTTGACTGGGGGCACTGTTAATCAGGTCTTTTATGGTGTATCCTGTGTGCTAGTTTCTTCTCAGTCAGCAGTTGGGCATAGTAATTTTTGAGGAGTGTTCAAGACAACCTTTCAGGAGGTCTTATTCCATGAGACCACATCAGTCTGGAAGCAATCCACAGGTTCTTATCTTCTGAGGAAACAAAAGAAGAACCTTTTTTTCAAAGCAACATAATCTTAGACCTAAATTTGAAAGTCATGATTCCTTTACAAGATACATGCTGGTTTAGCTTAGCAGCCCATACATTAAAATGTCTCTGTGTAGTTAGGTTCTTTACAGTCAAATAATTTAAAGATAACACAATAATATACTTAATCCAGCCTCTCTGTGAATTTTCCATATTTATGTGGCTTATTTTTCCTTACTCCTTTTAATCTATGGCTATCTGTACTCTGTCTCTTTAAAGATTTTACCCCCTATTTTAAAAAACCATTTACTTCTTTTCCTACTCTCTATACTCTTTTTCATATCTCTTTCAAGCCTATGTACCACACCAGTGCGGGCTGGAACCAAGAGTCTCGGTGGAGGGTGTCCAGGTTGAATGAATTCACAGAGCACGAGGTTGAGGTGGAACAGCTTCTTTATTGTTCTGCTGGGGCTAGCTTTTACACCACGGCACCAAAAGAGGAGGGGGCTGCAAAGGGACTGTCACCTGACCCCAGCAGGGACTGTCACCTGATCCCAGCAGGGATCAAGGAATGATCACATGCACTCAAACTTCCTTTCCCAACTCCAGGAGCAGAGGGAAGTTATTATGTTTTCTTTGCAGATAAGCACCTCAAATGGGGGCAGAGATATGTAACTCGGGGCTGCAATTCCCACAATTCCCCCTACTTTATTTTATGATGAGGGTTCCTGTTTTAGGTCCTGCGAGGGAAGTACTTTCCCTTACCCGTCATAGGGCCCCCAATGCCCTGTCTTAGGTGGGGGGTCTCCTCACAGGTTGCCCGTCCTTGAAGACCCTCATTTTTTCAGCATCTGCAGTCATACCTCATGACTTCTGGGAGAGTCATGGGTCGAACTGAGTAACACCTGACGGTGGACAAGCTCAGTCATGTTTAGGACTCGTTTTAAGAGGAGCAGGCCTACTGCCACCCCTACTAGTCCCAAGATCCCCAGGGACAAGGCACCTCCCCATCACTGTGCCCAGCCCCCAATCTGGGTCATGGTATTCCATCATCCCTCAGCAGATACAGGTTCAACACTAGTTTCATTAATTGCAATAATTTGATGTACCAAAGAGTGGGTAAAGTTTACAAAGGAATCATTCCAAGGCCCCCTAAGGTAAGCGTTAAGGCGTTGCACTTCAAAGGACATATTTTTCACGTCCATAAGGGTCACACAGGCAGAATGATAAAAATGAGAACAAGAGGCTTGTTGCACCATCCACAACACATTAATCTGTTCCTGCAATAAGGCTGTTTGCTGATTTAAATTTAACATCCCCAATTGAATATGTGAGTCAATGGTATTTTGAGTCTCTAAGGCCTGGGTAACACGAGCAGCAAGATTGTTAACAGTCTCTGCAGTAGCTGCATTCTGGGACATGGTGATTCCCGCAATGGTGGCGGCTATGGCTGGTATGGCAATAGCTGCGATGACTGCGGCGGTGATTCCAAAGTCTCTTCTCTCTCGATACAATATAAGACCCATCATGTGGGTCTTCTACCACCAGGGGAACCAGGACAGGAATTCTCACCATCAGTACAGATTCATTTGTCGGGGACCAGTAGTTGCTCAAAAAGCAGGAGCTAGAAGAACAATTAAGGACACCATCCTCCCTGACCGACCCATTAAAGGAGACAAACATAAAGGGAGGTAGAACACAAGCTAGGCTGACAATAGAGAAATTCATTCCCGCTGCATAATTAATCTGGAGGGATGTTTCAAAGATGTCTGATGTATTCCATTCAGTTGTAGCATTGAAAGCTAAGCCCCTTTGAAGGGCTAAAGGCCTAATATCTGTACATACACGAGGGCCGCAGAGAAATATGCCTGTGAACGTAGGTGAAACTCCTGCCATATTTGGATTTCTATAGGAATAATCAAAGGTCCCTCTCAAGGAGTTTTTAAAGGTAGGTCGGTGACCAAACCACCATAAATATTTATCTCCCTCCAATTTCCATGGTTCCTTAGGAGCACAATTTTCCCAAGTTAACGGTAAGTACAATCTGAAGGATTGTGGCATCTTCCAACATAAGGGAGCTAGTCTTGGAGGGGTTGGAAGTCCAGAAACATTTCTTTTAAAATTTATTGGGTAAAAGATATCTCTCAATCCATGTAACATGAGGGGCCGGCTTGTTGGGGTTTCTGTCTCGCCCGGTACCTTACAACCGGCATGCCCCAAAAGGAAAATCACACAAAGTCTACATTAGGTTATAAACTGATTGGCCCATTAGGTCAGGCTTCTGGTTAACTCTTATAACTTATATTAACCCATTGTTCTCATCTATGTTAGCCATAATGGCTCCGTACCTTTCTCAGCTGGGCAAATTACATGCTGCCTCTTCGGTGGTCTGCACAGGAGTGACTGAGGAACCTCTCTGCTTCCCAGAATTCTCCTGTTCTCATTGCTCCACCCTTACTTCCTGTCTGGCTTTCCCGCCTATACTGCCTGTCTGGCCAATCAGCGTTTTATTAAAATATGATTGAGAGATACAGACAATTCTCCCACACCAAATGCAAAACAGGGATGTCCAGAAGAATTAGAAGAAAAGTCTCTCAGAGAATAATTACTAAGGACCACGCATGGTCCAGAAAGAGAGATACTAGGCATCTCTGAAATACTGCTAATCCTTCAGAAGCAGAGGGCATGGGATATATCAAACGTTAAATTACCCAATGAAGATCTTTCTAATGCTGTATTTGCTGCAGGAACCCCCAAGGTATAATTAGTAGAATAAAAGGATGGAAAAACAGAGCTTATTTTACTTACTGGCATCAGTATGGGTGGATTCCTCGCCAGTGCCCATCTCAGGCCTCCCTCGATGTTCTTCAATTGAATCCATATTATCAGAGCCAGTAGGGCCTAGCTCCACTGGCCGAACATTCCGCTCCGGCACCCAGATGGGTTTTTTGGTTCCTGTTTGGAAGACACAAATGGCTCCCCTCACCCTAGCCAACATGGGTGTGGGTGATTGCCATTGTCCCATGATACTATCCTTCCATATAACTCAACCCAGAGATTGAGAAGGTTTCTGCCAATGTCTCTCCATTGCTGATAGACCTTATTTATCTATTGTTAAAAAATTTAAAATGTATAAAATTGTAGATAACTGGGTATTTGGGGAGGTGATATACTCCCCATTCTTTATTTTACAAAAAAAAATTGTTTAAGGGTAGCATGTGTGTGCTCCACTATGGCCTGTCCTGTGGGATTATGTGGAATTCCAAAGGTATGTGTAATTTGATGTTCTTGGCAAAATTTTGCAAACCATTGGCTAGTATAAGCCGGTCCGTTGTCTGTTTTGAGAAAATCTGGGATGCTCATATAGGCAAAAGCCTGTAGACAATGGGCAATAACGTCCTTAATCTTTTCTCCTGAATGTAGGGAGGCATAAATTACCTTGAAATAAGTGTCTACAGAGACATGTAAAAATTTAAGTCTGCCAGCTTGAGACAAATGGGTAACAACCATCTGCCAAAGTTGGTTAGGACAGAGGCCTCAAGGATTAACACCTTCATTGGGGTCATTCTGCACTGGAGCACAAGCTGGACATTGGGATATGATTTGAGTAGCTGTGGCTAGAGAACAGCCAGAGTGAAACTTTAGAGAAGAGGCATTTAAATGATACTTTTCTTGAAGATGATGGGCTTGTTGTTCCTCAGAAAGGAACAATGCCATTGGGTGGGTGAGGGAATCTGTAAACTTATTTCCCTCTGCCAAAGGCCCTGGCAGATCAGTATGGGCCCGAATATGGCCAACAAAGGCAGTAAACACTCTTTGGCATATAAGACTTTGCAGCTGAACCAAAAGGTGGAAAACCTGAGAGATAGGTAATATGTATGGCGAGGTTTCCAATGGACCAACAATCCTTGCCACATATATACTATCAGTATACAAATTGAAGGGTTGATCCTTGAAAAGAGAAAAGGCCATAAGGCAGGCCATGAGTTCTGCAGCTTGGGCAGAAATTGGACCTAGGGGCTGCTTTTCTTTAATTGAACCAGAGACCACCACTGCATAGCCCTTGGAAGAACCATCAGTAAACAGCGCACTCCCTTAAGGGGGGAAGTTTTAGTAATTCTTGGAAAGATAACAGGATTATTCTTAAAAAGGGAAATTAAATGGGAATCAGGATAATGGTTATCAAAAATGGCTCCAGTGGTTGTGATGAACAAGGTCCATCCATCTTGAACCCTCTGTAGCCTTGTTATTTCCTCTTTTTGATAAGGGATTAGAAATTTATTTGAGATCCTGCCAAAGACTTGTAAACTAAAATCATATGCCTTCCATAGGAGTTGTAGCACCATTTCATAATATGGGGTCACTACCTTCTTAGGGGAAGCAGGTAAATGTAGCCAATAAATGGGTCTGGCTTGCCAAAAAAACGCCAGTAGGTAAAAATTGTGAAAAAAAGACAATGAAACAAAAAGGGCGGGCATAATCGAGGCAGCAGAGATGTGCTTGCTCAAGAGCATTAAGCAAGGCATCTAGGGTTTCTTTCGCTGCTGGATTCATGATCCTGGAGGACACAGGGGAAGGGTCCCCAGGCAACATGTCATAAAGGGGCTTAAGAGCTCCTGTAGTAATGGAAAAGGAAGAATGGATCCACTGAACATCTCCCAATAATTTCTGCCAGATTGTACTGAATTTGTTGTTGGATGGTCCCAAAAGCACCTGTCCCTGCCAGCATGTCCGTATTTCTTTGGAGTTGCCCATGCAGCGCATTCTGAGCAGCAGTCTGGGTACATCTATCCTGAAACTCTCCTCTCCATATAAGAAAGTCTCCCCCACTAAGTGCAACGTGGCAGAGCTGCTACCAATCACTTGGGGTGATATTAAGAGCCCGAAAAGACTCCATAAGAGATAACGTAAATGGGGCTTGGGTGCTGTAAAGGCTGGCAGCTTCCTTTAATTGTTTTAAGTCCTTAAAGGCCAGAGGTTCCTGATGGCGGAAAAACCTGCCCTGGATTGTTGGAATCTGGAATTTCCATAACAGGGGCAATAACTGGGTAGCACTTAATGCCTCTGCAGGGAGCCTCCTCCCAGCCCAACCAAATGGAAGGAGCCAGAGAGGTCCTGATTGCAACAGAAAGAGGATAGGGAGGGGGCTTGTCCTTCTCCCCAGAGGTCCCTTTTGTCTTTTCTTTTAAACAGGCCCTGCGTAATTCCCGCTGCAGTGCTGAGATTTCTCCCTCTAAAGTTTCTTCTTCTGAGTCTGTTGATTCCTCCAAGCTCTCTTCAAAATCAGATAAAGAGGGATAGAGGCATGTTTGCACCGAAGAATTTTGCTTGGGATGAGCCCCTAAATTCTGAGAGGAAACTCTGTCCCGTGACTCATTTCCCTCCCCTCTGTCTGGAGGTTTTTTCTTTTTAGTCTTACTCCCCTCTACCTTAGCAGGCTGAGAGAGCGGTTCCGCCTCCGTGTCGGAGTCAATATCAGAGCAAAGGGAAGCCTTAATCTCACTATCTTGAATCTCAGATAACACCTCTTTTGTTGCTTCCAAAGCCTGCTTAACCCGGACTTTCTCTTTAAGCAAAGCATCCCTGATCAGTCTCCAAAGGGAGAACACAGCGATTGGCAGGACTTAAAGCCCCTCCTTTCTCAAAATTTTTTGAAGATCCCCACTTACCTGTTCCCATTCAGAAATATTGAGGGCTCCACTGGTGACAAACCAGGGACTCCACATTTCTATAGCTTTAAGAAAATCTTCTAAAGTCTTAATTTTTACAGTTGTTCCCTGTTCTTTCAACAATCTCTTTAACTGAAACTTTAACTCTGATTTACCCGGGATATTCTCCATTTCTTAATTATCTCTTATAATTATCTCTTAATCCCCAATGCGTCATGGCTGGACTACAGGATGACCCGGTCCACTAACCTCTCTTTCTGATCTCAGCTATCTCAGTGGAGACCTCCAGTTACCACGCCAGAGCAGGCTGGAACCAAGAGTCTCGGCGGAGGGTGTCCAGGTTGAATGAATTCACAGAGCACAAGGTTGAGGTGGAACAGCTTCTTTATTGTTCTGCTGGGGCTAGCTTTTATACCATGGCACCAAAAGAGGAGGAGGCTGCAAAGGGACTGTCACCTGACCCCAGCAGGGATCAAGGAATGATCACGTGCACGCAAACTTCCTTTCCCAACTCCAGGAGCAGAGGGAAGTTATTATGTTTTCTTTGCAGATAAGCACCTCAAATGGGGGCAGGGATATGTAACTCGGGACTGCAATTACCATACCTATGTACATTTATCTAACACTGTGACCCATTTATATATCTTTTTATCTTGATTTGTCTTTATTGCCTATTTGTAATTATTTTTTGACCAGAAGCACTTTTTAAAATGCTAAGTGCTTAAGAATCTAGGCTGTGACATTACTAGGTCAAATATGGTACTACCTGCTTGCCCTGCCCAGTCTAAAACTTAAACAGTGCCATTACTATGATATATATAGTACTGCCTGCTCACTCAGCACAATCGCTCAACACAGTCCAGCATGGCAGAGCTACTGCTGCCTCTGAGGCAGTACCCCATCTCTAGGTACACAGCTGGTCCATCCCCCAAAAAATGAACTATGGATATTTTCCTTTGCTTAGAATCTTGGTTAGAAGTTATTATGCATAATTGTTAGGAGAAAAGCTAAACAAAGGATATTAGATTCAGAGTTCTTGTTTTTTTTATTTTTAAAGGGGGGAAGAAGTGCTGTGGGGCAATGTCACTTATATTTTAAATATAAGTACCCTGTCACTGGTATTTTAAATAAATGCCGATTGGCCAGTAGCCAGGCAGGAAGTATAGGCAGGATGATGATGCAGGAAGTAGAGGTGGGGCAATGAGAATTCTGGGAAGAAGGAAGCACATTCTGAAGTCATGATCCAAACACAGTGCAAGCAAGATGTGACTGCCCCACTGAAAACGGTACCGAGCTGTTTGGCTAACATAGACAAGAATAATGTGCTAATGCAAGTTATAAGAGTTAATAAGAAATCTGAGCTATTAGACCAATCAGTTTATAACTAATATAGACCTCTGTGTGATTTCTTTGGGGCTGAATGACTGTGGGACCAGGCAGGACAAAAACTCAGACAACAAGTGTCAGTTCCCCACCACAAGTTTTTATGTCATTACTCAGAGATCCACCTTTACTTTATTTCAACAAATCTTACAGGGCTAGTACTCCTATAGGACCCCAACTGTTCTGAGCACTCATTGGCCTGCCTAGCTCCTTCCCACCTCCCAACTCATTACTTAAGTCTCACAACTTTCCTTTGTTCTTTTCCAGGCTTTTCATCAAGGCCTCAACACTCTAAGTCCAACTGGTGCATGGCCTCACTCCAACCAGTTAGTCCTCTTATTTTTTTTCTCAATTTATCTGCTTCCTGGTCCTGTGCCTGAGACCTTACTCTAGCATTGATTAATCAGAGCTCCTCAGATTCTGATGAGTTCAACAGTGTCTTCTAGTGGCTAACCCAGTTTAGTGCATGGTTACACACATGACTTTCCAGTCCTTGATGCAGCAGTGGTGGGTTGGGGCCTAATTGGCTTCATACATTGCTGTGGTGGGCATGAACTTATGTGTAGGTACAGATGTGGCTGTATGTCAGTTTATACCTCTTGTATAAGAGACACCAGAGTTTGGGCAAAAGCCTTGGAGATTAAGCCTAGGAATAGCAGACAACTGGGAGTAGCCTCAGAAATCCACATCAACAGTAGTACAATGTGGACTGAACTTCACCATATATTCTCACCAATAGCTCTGAACATTCACTTACCTGGGTGTGAGAGACAGCTATCCTTGTATTGAAGATCTGACTGGGAAGCCTGGAGGTGGAAGACTGTGATGTCCATGACCAAAGAGAGCTTGATTCCCCCATAAACTTGCCTCTTGCTTTAGTTCTTACTATTGTGTAACTCAGTATCCATGGATGACGGGTCAGAGGCCACCCTTGCCAACCCAAGCCTCCTGCCAGCCTATTATGGCCTGTCTCCTTCTAAGTGTGGATGTACACAGATAGAAAGCCTGGACCCTTCTCCACTTAAACCAGGCTCTCTTTGCCCTTAGGTTGTGAACTCACCAAGACACAAGGCTGTGAGGAATGAAGGTCTGTGATCTGTGATACCATGTTGTGTGTGGTTTGCCAATTACATGAAGGACAGTGGGATTCAATACACCCAAACCCTTGTCTGCAACTATATTGGAAGAGATGTCATTAATCTGGGAAGATGTAATCTTTTGCCTGTTAGATCCTACCTACTTTGTATAATAGTTCAGTCTACTAACTAAACATATTTTCTGATCCACTGATTGTTGTCTCTTGTGGTTCTTGAGCCAGATAAGCAAGAAACTTCCCCTGACCATGATGAACAGAAGCAAGTCATGAGTGAGGCTTTCATTTTTGTTCCTCAAGGAGTATGCTTTTATATCTCTTCTGGTGAGCTAAGAGTATTGGTGGCAGTGACAAAGACAAGTATGAGACACAGAGGATCCAAGAATGTCCCTCTATACTAAGTACCAACTCACTCAGAAAAAAAAACCCTAATTAGGCCCAGGGGGGCCTCTGTCCTGTGTATTCCTCTAGGGAATGGTGACCTCTTTCAGCACTGACAACACATTGTACTCTTGATAACTGTCTCTACAAATCTATCCTATTCTGAGAGGTTCTCCAAAATTCCACAGATTGATACCAGTTATCTCAATCACAGCCCTTAGCATTGAATTTGTCACTGAATAGGTAGGTAACCTTTGAAAAGGAGAGGCAGTAGGCCAAGTTCAATGGAGTTTCAGATGACATAGAAAATGTTTCTGAAACTGAAGGGCTGGGCTGTGATGTGTTTCTCTGTTTGGAGCCTGAGAAAGTATCCGAGAAAGATAAGGTTTGCTTGCCCCTCTTTCCAGCAGTTTTATGGTTTTATGTTGTTTGTCTTATAATGGGCCAAACTGTGACTTGTGTTTGTGTTCTATGCTCAGTACCTACCAGAAATGTACCATCAGCAATCACGATGAACACTATGAAAAATGGTGTAGAAGAATGGTGCTGTGGGAGCTCCTTCAGGCAATAGCTTTTAAGATACCAGACCACTTGGGTGTGGTCTCTTACAATATAAATGCCAAGGTAAAGTGCAGGCTCACTCTCTCTCTTCCAGCTGATGGATTCAGTTCTTGTTTCCCATTCGTGCAGAAGACTGTGATCTATGGGTCTACCCCTAAATAAATAACCCTTTATTATACTCTATTATAAGCTAGTGTGATATTTGTTTATAGTGTCCATCTTCAGAACATGCTGTGAATGACACCAAGGAAATTAAGGCCTTGCCTTGGCAAGGATACAGACTTGACAGAGCAGTGACAGGTGTTTCATGAAGGTATGTAGAATATGGTGCTGACACATTAGAGAAGAGACCTTAGGATGCCACTCAGTACATTGGTATTTGTTTTGGTGTGAGCTGAAGGATGAATGCTGAACTTTCTTGAAACAGCACTCTGTCTTTAGGCTCACCAGAGGAACTGGGATATGGTAAATAGGACAGGGTTCCTCAGACTCAGGTAGTTACTTCTCCACTCTAGTTCTCTGGTCCTATTTATGGTCTGAGAGCCAATGTCAGGAAAGAGTCTGTTTGTAGCATTGCTCTGTGTGTTTCTGATTGTGTACAAATGGCAATGCTTGTGACAGGCAGCACGGATACCAAGTGACTGACATGGTTTCTAGAGCTCAATCCCTGGCAAAGGAGGGTGTGACCACTATAGGCTCTGGGGGTGGGGTGTAATGGTGCTGAGAAGGTATCTAAATAACACCTCATCAACTCACCAACTCACCATCACAGTGTAGACTCTAAAGTCAAAACAACATTGAGCCACCAATGGCTTGCTGAGTGAGCAAGATGCACTATGGGCTGTCCCCAGCTCCACCCAGACTGCTATGCTCTCATGAATGGGACGTCAGTGAGGACTTTCCTGTCGCTGTGCTTCTGTAGCCTTAGTACCTTGGCCTTCAGGGGAAAAGAAAACTACCAGGAAAAGACTCTATTACTTTGGTTGCCTGCTGTTGCCTGGATTGCACATAAATGGTGTTTAGTGTCCTGGGGCCCCCATGTGCTTTCCCATGGTGTCCTTTCTGTCAAAACCTAGGAAGTTCATGCACAGCATCCTGGGGACCAGGTGGCAAGCCTGGGGCCAGGCACTGAGTTGCCACCAATGCCCTGGGAAATCTGTGATGAAGAGGGAAATCAAAAGAAAAGCCCAACGATGTCGGGTCCTCCCATGGTGCAAGAGCTCTCTGGAGAGGTTCCTCCAGGCAAGGAAGGGTGACTCTCACCCAGCCATTTCTTATCTTAAATGTCCTAAATCTAGCTCTGACTCTTTGAGGTTGATTAAGAAAGGATAAGTGGGGGACATTTTGTAGCAACATTTTGCAGGTTCTGTTGCAAAGTTTCTAGTATCTGTCTTCCTTTTGTATCAGGTAGTTTCCCACCCCCATGTGCTGAGAGGAATGGTCTGTATCTCAGGGACCAAGGCATAGTAGTGCTCACCCCTTAGCAGATGGGCATCTAGTTGAAGGCATGCTCATACAGGGCTAATGGGTTCTTGATAGTAACCCTCAGCTCCTGATCAGAAATTTCCTGATGACCTCTGTTGGGGGTGCAGACACAGGACAATGGAATATCCTGAACAATGTGAGGTGATGCTAGTAGCCAATAGGCAAGTGCCAGGGGAGCATATATTTTCAGGCTTGCTTTCCACCCTCCTGGGAAGAATGCTTTGCTGAGATCTCAAAAATATTGCTGGTTCTCCTAAAAAGACAAAGTGAATCCAAGATTGGGGAAGCCAAGCATACAGGATGGTACAGAGGGTAAGATATGATTCTGGCGTCTAGTTTAGATTATTTATTTGCCATCATGGTATTTACATTTTTGATGCCAAAAGTTGATATATTCTTAGGAGAAATTTTCTACTGGTCTTCAGGGACCTGCGAGTTCATAAGCGTGGACTATTCTTTATGGGTTCACAGATTACACACTTGTAATCTGAGGAGCCCTCCTGCTCCTCATCGGGAGATTCATTTGTTGGCCTTCCTAAGAGGGTAGACAACAGGGCAGAACAAGAACTGTTGTACAGAGACATCATAGAACCTAAAATGGGTTGCTCTGATGAACTAGCACTTAGATTTTCTTCTGTGCCTTGAATTCCAGGAGCATTTGGAGGCACACATATAACAGTACCTGAGGTATCATCTGCAGTTGGATTACTTGACTCCCTAGGAGGCTGCATTTTTAGGGAACATGGAGGAATAAATTTCATAGCCCATACAGCAGAGAATACAAAGCCTTGATTTCCTTTGTGTGCCTGATCATTGGAGCTTTTCTTCTTGGCATCTTCACAATCTTCCTCAGGTTTGCAGTAGAATCGTGGAGAATATCTGGTAGGTGACTTCTTCTTTTTTGAAGTTGGCTCTTGAGAAGATCTAAGTGGAATGGGTACAGAGAGAGCTTGGTGGGCAAAATTTTTTAAGTCTTCTTTGCCCCAGATATACTCAACAAGTCCAGGCTTATCTCTCTGAAAGTTGAAGTGACGGTACATCTGAAACAAAATGAACAGTTTAACTATCCTGAGATGAAATATGTATTGATCCCCATAGCCCCTTTCACCACCAGTCACATTGTCCTAGTTTGTGATTTAAAAATAACAAGCTGGCAATGATCCTTAAACAGTATGTAAGTTAAGATTATAATACATATATACATATAGACACACAGACACAGACACACAGACAGACACACACACACATACACACTGGTGTACATGCATGCACCACTATATGGCTTTTCATAGCCATCCTTCTTGTTTGATTACTTTTAGGTGGACCCTATGTAATTTACAAACAAAGCCACTACATTCAAAATCTACTTTTTGACACTTTTGTGACCTCCTGCTAAAATAGAACTGACATCATTTATGGCATAGATTGGGGGAGATATGCGTGTGCTTCTGTTGTTAAATTAGGACAAAAATACTTTGTACATTACCATTATTCTCTTGTACTCTTTAGAGAAAGCCACAGATGTCTCAGGGTATAACTTTCTGAATCCATACATGTTGAGCTGGCGAATAAAAGTCTTCAAACTGTCTGTTTCAAAAATCTTCTTTGCCCCCTTTAGATGAAGGACCTCTTTCTGGAAAAGGTCTACCTCAATCATTATGGCGTCTCCTTCCTTAGTCCACTTCATTGACTTGAATGCCTCATTCTGCACAATGGACCAAAGCTTCCTGGGGAAGGGCAGACTGAAGAGGTTGGTGTTATCTTCCTCACTGGCTAGAGGTTGGCTCTGGTCTTCAGGTAGTGCGCTCTCTTCATAGGCTTGATCTTGTATGACATCTTGATCATCTTGTCTCACCAGACCCTCTCTTGAATCTGTTTCTGAATCATGTGAAGAATTATATATATCAAGAGCCTCGCTTTCAGGTTCTTGATTAACAACTGGGCTCACATTGATTTCACAATTCTCTTCTACACTCTGACTAGCCATGATGCTATATACATCCATCAGGAATATTCTGAATAGCAGACCACAAGTCCCTGTCCTAGTAAGTCAGAGTGTTGGTTCCAGTGGGAACACCCAATAAATAGTGACTATAAAATTCTAGATTCTCAGAAGGCATCTGTTGAAGTCATTATTCTCTTTGTTTGTCATGTAATGTCACTAAGATGGCTCATAGTCAGTCTGGAGAGGGAGGTCAGACCAAGTATATGTGATAAGCAGATATATAGGTAGGAAGGCTCAAGTTCTTCTCTTTCCTATTCTAAGATATAGTGTAAATTCTCAGAAAAAGAGTCCTATATGATGAGACATATCTTGCCATGGGACCTATATGAGTTGAAAAGCACAAGCACCTTTGACTCTCTCAGTCCTCAAGATTGGGAATGGTTGTTACTACTCTCTCTGTTTAGCTCAAGGACCAGCCCTTAGTTAATACAATCTTGGGTCTTGGGTATTAGGATGAATGTATATATATATATATATATATATATATATATATATATATATATATATATATGTGTGTGTGTGTGTGTGTGTGTGTGTGTGTGTGTGTGTGTGTGTGTGTGTGTGTTTGTATACTCATATATACTTATATATACTTATATATCATCTTAGGCAAAGTAGTCTAGCTTTGCTTATACCTTATACTTGCACCCATCCCACCCCATCTTATTCTTGCATTGATTTCTTCCAACCACTCCTCTGATCTTCATATAGATCCTGATAAGTAACTCATTTTCCTAAAATCTAATCAGCTTGTCCCCCTAAGTCATGTTGTGTGCCCAAGTAGGATGAGATGAGCATACTCCTCTGATTAATTGATGGTAAGATTTTTCTGAGCAGTGTTGTTTGGCCACATCCTCATTGGTACTTTGAATTTCCATGTACACCTAGACTTGCCACCAAATCACTTTGTTCTTTGGGTCAAAACAGAATTACTAGTCACTTCTGTTTATTTCCTTTCTTTCTGTGCCTTTCCTTTCTCCAACCCCCTTGTTCCCTCTCAAATTGTGGCCCCTTTTTCTTTGATTGTTACTATTACTATGCACAAATTATTTCATATACATAAATAAATATACAAATAAAACCATATAAGTCCATTTAGTGTTGCTTGCATGTATATGCTTTTAGGCTGACTGACTTCTTATTGGGTAATCAATTGGGGGCTAATCCCTGAAGAATGGTAACTCTCCCATTGCCAGCATTCCTTAGTTGCCTATAGTTCTTTGTCTATGGATATGGATCTGGTGAAATTTTCCCATTCCATGTATTGGTATTGTCCTTGTGCTTGGTTTCATTGAAACCTATCTTAAGGAAAGTTTCAATCCGTTTATCTAGACACAACTGAAATAAGTCAAACTGATATATCCTACTGTGTATTTGAAAATCATTTACACAGTTGTAGTGCTTTAGCTGTGGTAGAAGGTGAATTTCTTCTTTAATTTTAATGATATATAACTTATATAAATATATAAATAATTATATAATGAGTATAAATATTTGTAATATTTATAATTATATATCCACATTTAAATACAATCTTATGAGTTCTTTTAATGTTTGTCATATGGATTTGTGTTTAGGGCTTACTACTTGGGATTAGAGAACCTATCATGGGTCTTGTCCATGGAGAAGACTGAATCTTCCTCTCTCAGAAGTCTTTGATTGCCTGTAGTTTTTAATCTAAGTATGGAGCCTTGTGCGATTTCCCCATGTTGTTATTGTGCTAATCTTATTTAGATAACTGTACTATTGAGATTTCACAGGTGTAGAATACAAGTTATATACATAAAATGCTATCTCATAGTAGAAATCCTTGTCCTCTGAATCTTACAATCTTTTTATCCCCTCTTCCATGATGTTAACTGAGCTTTGGTTGTAGGGTTGTATTTTAGATGTATTTTTTAGAGTTGGGCACTCCACAGTAAGTTTCTCTTTAAATTTTGACCAGTTGTGGATTTCTGTAACAGTCTGTGTTGAAGGTAACTTAGAGGAATGTAAGCAGGCGGGGGGAGGGGGGAGGCAGGCTCCCTGGGATGGTGGCTTCTTTTTCCCAAAAGACTCTGAGAAATATCTGGAATGCACAGGGACATATATCTAAGCAGGGTTAGTGGGAGAAAGGGAAGGACCAAGGGAGCAAATAAAATACCCAAGCCAGCACCTGTTTAATAGACTTCAAGCCTTAGGCTTCACCTATCCTAAAGGAATAAGACTGTTCATTTCCTTTTCTCCATGACTATAATTTTCCCTATTGTTCAGTTCTTTGTTTATGCAAGAGAGTTACATGCCAGTAATTCCATAGAAAATTGCCAACCACACCCCTCCTAGTTATACATGGCACCCTTTTCTTTGCAGTTTTACATTAATTTATTTATTGTGCATATGCAGGTAAAAATAAAGGCCATGGAACCCCTGTCAGAGGACAGCTTATGAGAGTCTGTTTTCTTCTATCAAGCAGGCTCTGAGGATTTAACTCAGGTCATGCAGCATGGCAGCAAGGGCCTTTATCCATTGTATCATCTTGCTTGTCCTGAATTCTTACATTTTTTCCTTCACCCTTTAGGGCCACATTTTACACCCTTCCTTTCAATCTTATTTTTAAGATTTTTTCCTAGGTTGTTTTAGATCATGTGCTGCTACTCCAAGGCCTGTTCTTATGACTGTTTTCTTTTGTCTTCATGACACACTAATTGTGTATGGGAAGAAGTGACTTTCCAGTGTTCTTGGAGATATACTGTGTTACTTGATCTCCATTTGGTAGTTTGTAGTAACCAGGATAGAAACCAAGGAAGCATTATTTGGACTTTTCAAATATTTTAATCTTTATTCTTCTGATACTTCAATCATTATTTAAAGAAATCACAACCTCTGTAGATTGCCAGAGCAAGGCCTTCAAATAACATGACACAGTCTAGGGACCCTGTGCTTCTGTTTTTTTTTTTTAATATGATTCAGGATTGTTGGGGTTGGCAGGATATAGAGGACAAGTTGCCAGCCCATCATCATGATTTCTAATAAATCAGTTCAGTGTACTCACTGCAGAAGGTCCATCCAGTCTCTTGTATACCTGCAGATTTACTCTGGAAACTTTTAGAAGTGGTCATTTCATGGATGTGAGAGGGCTTTTTTACTTTGGGTATATTATCTCATTTTTATTTTCTGTGCAGTTTTATTTCACTCAGTTTATGCTATTTAATATTTTGATTTGTATTTTCCATTACATTTAGCATTAGTTTGTATTCTGAAATTTTTCTTTACAGAAGTAACTTGACTTCTCACTAGATCTGCAGCCTAATATAGAGTATACTTGTTCACAGTTTCCACGATGTGGGATTCCTCTCAGTATGCTATGAATATGTTTTATTACCATTGGTTAATAAAGAAGTTGTTTTGGCCTATGGCAGACCAGAATATAAGTAGGTGAGAAAACTAAACTGAATGTAAGAAGAAAGAAAGCAGAGTCAGGTAGACACCATGTAGCTGCAGAAGGAGAAAGATGACAGAACCTTACCAGTAAGCCACAGCCTCATGGAGATACACAGATTAATAGAAATGGGTTAATTTAAGATGTAAGAGTTATCCAGAAATAAACCTGAGTCACCAGTCAAATAGTATTGTAATTAATATAGTTTTGTGTGATTATTTGGGTCTGGGTGGCTGGAAAATGAAAGTACAGTCTCTGCTTACAAATGATACCCAAATATTTGGCAAGAATTTCTACATAAAGTCTGAGAAAGCTTTACAAAATTGCTTTTAGACCCACAAAATAGGAGTCAATTGTAGCTTCTTGGTAACTACATATTTTCAGATAGGCTCTATTTGCTGACAGTGAACAGAGGCACTGCTCCTTTAAGGGATGACTTCCTGCCTCAGCATTAGCAGCAAAACCTGCGGGGCTCCTTTAAGAGACAGCTTCCTGGTTCAGATTTGTGGTACAAATGGATCTGGCTTTTTCAGGGGGTCTTGTTATAAAGCACTTGAATGGGGCTTGTGGGCAGTGCACTGTAAGTTGTTTGATGGCCTTGTGGGCCACCTACTTCCGAAAGTTGGGACTGTAAACACAGCTCTCAAAGTTGATAGTAAATGAACCTCTACCATGTTGCAAAGCCAAGCAGGGTCTATTCCTTCAAGGTGCTGATGATCTTGCCTTTATAGGCCTAAATAATTCTTTTGCATTGTGCATCAGCATTTCAAAAGACAGGGATTCAATCATTATTGGTCCAGCTTCTGAATTTTATATCATTTCATTTACCGCTGAAGTCAATCTTTGTAAGAAATTGGTGAAGGTTTCTTTTTGGGCCTGTATGGCTTTAGTAAATGACTCAGTTTTCTTTCCTACTTATTCAGTTCTTTTCCAGGCATTGAAAATTGCTGCACAACATAAAGCCAGGGTTTGTCCATCATATACAGATTGTTTTTCTATATTAGCATAATCTCCTTCTCCAAGAAGTTGGTCTTGGAAGATTTCCATACTGCTAGTCCTACTTTGTTGCTCAGTGGTCTTGACCTCATATTTCTACCAGGTCCTGCATAGTAATCGGGGTCGAGGCTCCAAGACTGCTGTAACCAGGTTTTTTCAGTCTTGAGTGATAATTCTATTGCAAGTTGAGCATGAATTTAACACCTGCTTCACAAAAGGTGAACACATGCCGTATGAGACCATCACTTCCTGAATGTCCTTAAATCTAAAATTTCCATAGGATTCCAGTGAACACTTAAACAGCCTTGGAGATATCTGTCATTTGGCAGTTCCTTTAAGGTGATTGGATATATTAAGGTTGCTTGTTTGAAAACCTTCGGCTGTTGTTCCCCTCTAACTTTATAATGCAATGCTGGCATTGGTTCTCCTTTAAATTCCTCTGCCTGGATTTGAATATCTCTATGATCTGTTTTAGTAAGTTTTTCTAAAGCCTGTATCTTGGCACTCATATCAAACAACTTTTATAGAGATAAACCAAGAATTATCAATATGATAATTAACATTATGATAAATCCCAGTTAAGCTGATTATCCTTTCATTTAATTGATTCAATTGTTCCAATTTTAAATCATAAATTGCATAATCATACAGAGACTTGACTCTCTCTTTTGTAATAGTATTTCCCATCTTTTGATGTGGGAAAAAAACTCTCTCTTTTAACTAATTTCCCCCTTTAAGAATTCCCAGTTGCCTCACCAAATCTGAGGCCAATGTTGATTCAGATGACAATGAAGTTTGAGGCTGACTGCTGCTGCCTAGAACAGGAGAAGCCCAAGCAGGTTTCAAGGCAGCCACCTAGTTTGGCAGCAGCCAGAGTAGGAGGTCCAGGGAAGGCCCACAACCCACCAGGAGAAAAGAAGCCAAAGAGACAGCTGTCTGCTCTGGGGAACAGCAAAAGCAGCCAACTCCTGTGGCATTTGGAGAGCAAGTGCCTGTGGAGTTTGCCACAGAGAGGCTGTAAGGGAAAAATTCAGACCCACTCAGCTGGCTTGGGGAAAAGAGGAAAGAGAAACCTAGGTGCTGGGCAGGGACTCTGGCTGTGTGTAGCTCCAGCCTGTGTCGGTGGCTGCAAAGTCACAGGCAAGAGGTTTTTTGTGAACTCGAGCCGCAAAGTTGGGTGCCAAATGTAGCATGAATCTACTCGGTCTTAATAATAAAAACCCAGAGTCAAATATTAAGGGGTGAAAGCTGAAAGATCAGAGAAGCAGAGCAGCCAGCCACTAGCTCTTACCTCTATGAAATCCTCAGATCTATCTCTACAAGTCCTCAGACTGAATGCTGTTTTTATGAAACCTCAGACTGAATCCTGAGCTCCTGTCTCTTCCCACCTTAGGAAATGTCTCTGTTTCCTGCCTAACAAATGGGAAGCCTGAGAGGAGGCCAGGAATCTGTATGTACCTGTAGCCCAGGCAGTTCTCGCCCCTACCAGACCAAGACCATATCTCTGTCAAATACAGGGCTCTTCCTGGCTCTTCATAAACTCTTATCTGTTTTACTATCATCAGCAAAGCATCTGCACCTAAACTACTGCAATTCCAGCTACTGACTGCGGCTCTGCAATCACCCCACCACAGTTCAGGCCAAGGCCTGGCAGTGAAACAACATTTGGTGGCCAATGTAGGGGCAGGTATGCCCAAGCAAAGATCCTGAGAAA
The DNA here is from genome assembly GCF_982192425.1 of Myodes glareolus. NCBI lineage: Eukaryota > Metazoa > Chordata > Mammalia > Rodentia > Cricetidae > Myodes > Myodes glareolus. The sequence goes on from NC_142053.1 coordinate 5,709,574, forward strand.
GCTGAGAAAATTTCCAAACATGGAGCCTGGACACACCTTCCTTGCAACCCCACTCTCTGAGGTATGAGGCTCAGCTCTCATGGAAGGGCAAACAATGACTGCATCCCAGAACAAGTAGAGTAGCCTACTGGACAGATCATAGCCAGCAGTCGACTGTGTGCTAAGCAGAGCCACAGAAGGAGACTGCTGATACACAGATGGGCAAAAGGAACATTTTCCTGTAGCCATGGTAGGAAGATGCCTCAGTCTCGCAGGCAGGCTTATGGATGTTTACTGCATGTGCCATCCCTTCCTGTCAGGTCAGTCACAGTGGGTGGCCTGTCCTTTTAAAATTTGGTTCACTTGGTCAGAGACTGGTTGCATGCATTCAGAAAGCCAGGTCCTGACTGTGAAAAACTCTGAACATGTACCATATGGTTGAAAATATGCTGAGGTGATGAAGAAAAAAAAGAAAATGGGTATAGACAGTCATAGTCATAGGAAAAATATTTGAAAATAGCAAAGTGAAGTCCTTAAAGAGAGAGTAAAGTAATATAAATGAGTAAGTCATTTAAGGATGGAAAACACCAATAACACAGAGCATTTGAACCCTGTATTGTGCCTTATTAACTTAAAAATTTTTAAGTGCTAATGAGCTAAAAAAAAAAAAAGCAGCAGCTTAGAGACATGGGATTATAATGTGGGATTTCCTCTGTATGCTGTGAATATGTTTTATTACCATTGTTTGATAAAGAAGCTGCTTTAGTCTATGGCAGGGTAGAATATAGCAAGACAAACATCCAAGCAGAGATACAGGAGGAAAGAAGGTGGATTCAGATAGATGTCATATAGTTGACAAAGGAGAAAGACACCCAGAACTTTACCAGTAAGCCACAACCTTGTGGCGATACACAGATCAATAGAAATGGGTTAATTTAAGATATAAAACTAGCTAGGAATATGCCTGAGCCGTTGACCAAACAGTGTTTCAATTAATATAGATTTTCTGTGATTATTCAGGTCTGGGTATTCGGGAAATAAATTATAGTCTCTGGTTACATAATTGTGCCCAAGCGTTTGTGGCTAACCCACATGGCTGGCCACCCGTTTTGGTCCTGGTGCTTATAAACCTGCTCAGGATTAGGAGGAAAGCAGTTGAGAGCACACCAGCAGCTCAGCACTTGCTGCCTAGGCAACCAGCTGGATCGGGTCTGCTAGGCAAGCACAGGCAAGAGAGCAAGGCAGATTCCCACTGCCATATACAGAGACATTTCCAGGCCGCACAGCACACTACATAGCAGGTTTAGTTTTTACTCAGAATAAAAGGGGGGTTTATGTGTCTCACATTGCTTCCCAGAGTAGAGGTGGTGAGCTTGGCTCCCACATGGCGGTCCCAGAGCTGGCAATGAATGTACCTCTGTCAAATTGAAAAGCTGAGAAAGGTGCTGTCAGCATCTAGGGCTGCAATAACCACACCACTTACCTTTTTTTTTTTTTAAAAAGATCCATTCCTGTGAGAAAAGGATTCCAGACCCACAATAGGACGTATTCAGACATAAAAGACCTATAAATGAGACACTGTGAGTTTAAAAATTATACATAGGCTTGGGAGGAAGAGGAAAAAGACAGTTATAAAAAGAAATAGTTTTAAAAAATAATACAAAGTCTTTAAAAAAACAGTAAAAATAATATAAAACAAAAAAGCCATATAAAAATGGAAAGCAAACAGAGAGTCTGGATTATGTACATTATAGTATTTTCTTTGAAATTTTTGACTGTGAATGAGCTAAGTACAGAAAGATAGTTTATTGAATGAGCTGCTAAGAAACCAACATATAAATTTTAAAGGTATTTTGATTTCAAAATTTGAGACTAAGGATATGTTGCTTTGGAAAAGAGATTCTGTTTTTGTTTTCACAGAGGATGGAATGGGAGTCCTATGGATTCCTTCCAGGCTAATGTTGTTGATGGAACAAGATCCCCCAAAAGGTCTCTATGAACCCTAATAATACTTTGCCCAACAAACAGCAGAAAGCATTTGGAGAAAACAACACCCAAATTTCCAAAATGATTGTTTATAAATGTTTGTTTTCATTTAAAGGGGGATATGATATAGAAATGAATATTTTAATTGGTATGGATTTTGGTTGATTGATACAAATTTAAGATTAATTTTATTATATGTATATTTCTATTCTTGTTTAAGGTATTATTTTCATACCACTCATTTAAAAATACAATGTATATTTTAGAAATACAGTCATCTATAGCAATCAAACTTTTAATCATGCTAGTTGGGCTGTTTCTAAATATACAGAAATATATTTCAGTTAGATAGGTAATCTTCAACACTTTAAAGACCTACAGGGAATGGCATTTAAAATCTTTAAAGAACTTAGATTTTTTTGACAGTAAGACATGTCTGTTTATGGCAACACCAATTACTTCAGAGAGGTTTATAGGCATTGAAGGAGCTCGCTGTAGAATTTGTCTTCAATGTGACGAGGCTAGCCATTTGGGCAAGAAATTGCTCTTGCTTGAACTGCATGATGGTGTGCTGTATAAACTGAACTTTCAGGACTCACAGAAAAAAAATGACTTGCCTAAAGAAGGTGAGATGGTCCTTCAGGATTCCCATTTCATGAAAGAGTCTGCCAGACATTCTACAGGACACAGAGCTAAGTGCTGACAAACTGACAGTATAGGCAAAACAGTTTTTTAAATTTCCTGCTTCACAGAAAAATCTGTTATATGCTCTGGGCCTGTAGGCTGAAGATGTATACCCCAACACGACAGAAGAACTTTGAGTGACTGTCCAGGCAACAAGATGTCTCTGTCAGCTCTAGAATTTTGGAAGTTGTTTACAATGCACTTCCTGTTTACTTAGGTAATATTATATCCTTCTGGGGTCATTGATGGAGTTGAAGATGGACAGTTACAGTTAAAGATTTCCTTAGTTATAATAAAAGATAAGTTAGATATGAAACTTTAGACTCACAGAGAAATATTATAACTGTAATTCTTGCTTGATACCTGTTCTATTTTATGTAATTATACTATGTTCAATTTAAAACCTCCCTTTTATTCAGACAGCAAATAGGGGATGATGTGCAATTCCCCTCTTGTGCTGTGAATATGTTTTATTGCCATTGGTGAATAAAGAAGCCATATTGGCCTATGGCAGGGCAGAACATAGCAAGACTGGAAATCCAAGCAGAGGTAGAGAAGGAAAGAAGGTGGAGTCAGTCAGATGCTATGTAGCTGCTGAAGGAGAAAGACACCCAGAACCTTACCAGCAAGCCACAACTCTGTAACAATACAGATTAATAGAAATGGGCTAATTTAAGATATAAGACCTAGCTAGGAATATGCCTGAGCCATTGGCCAGTGTTGTAATTAATATAATATTGTGTGATTATTCAGATCTGGGTGGCTGAGAAATGAAATTGCAGTCTCCAGTTGCAGGATTATGTGAGAAACTGCTGAAATAAGCCAATTTGTATGTTTTCAGAATGTCTTAACTTCAGAATGGAAGTCAGGATATGTGTTCCATTGGGGGAGAAGTTATGCCTTTTTTTCTACAAGAAACAAAATCTATGCATTCCTTCAATATTGATAAAGATCAGATTTGAGCAAGGAAGACCTCTTGAAAATCTTGGCTACAGATATGTGGAAAGAAACCAAGAAAAAGCTGCAAGACAAGTGACATATATGCTGCTCCCTCTGATTGGGAACATTTCAGGGAATAGATGAGACATGATAAATCTTGTTTGCTACATAGTCCTCTTCACTTTTTATTACATATCATCTTTTCATATGGCATGGATAGAGCTTTGGTTATACTGTCCAAACAAACTCATAAAGTTACCTGCTCAAACAGAAAACAGAAAATCACCTCTTGCTGACTTGTGTACACTGGACGTTCCATACTTGTGCTAATGCAGATTTGTATGTTAACCTTTGAAAGTTTGTATGTTTTCAGAAAAAAAAAGGACAGGGATTTGAACACTGTTATCTAACCTATAAAAGATGTAAGACAGTGTGGATGTAAAAAAAAAAAAAAACAAAAACAAACTTTAGTTTGGGTCCAAGTTCCCATAAATAAAGCTGAGTTCTCCTACTCTCTGAGTGCCTGCTTGGTTCATTGTGGCTCAGTATTTTGTAACAAAATCAGTGACTGTAAAGGGGGTTGTGGTTTCCAATTCCTTTTCCCCTGTATATTCAGTGACTCCTCAGAAAGGGGGAGGATGGAAGCTGTGGAGTTCACAGTGGCTACAGCATGTAACTGCATCTACATCAACCAAATGGGTGATGGCACTTTAAAAACTGTGACTTTCACAATTCCTTTCTGCACTACCCATCCCTTCCTACTCAAGAGACTAAACATTCTATGTGATTAGTCAGAAGAGTTCATAAGATAGTGCTGTAGGCCTGACAGTAGTGGCATATGCCTTTGACATTCACATATGGGAGGCAGAAGCAAGAAGATTTCTGTGAGTTCAAGACCAGCCTGGTCTGTAGATTGAGTTCCAGGACAGTCAAGGATCCATAGAGAAGACCTGTCTCAGGAGAAAAAAAAATAATGCTATGGTCTTGCAGCAGTCCATCCTAGGAAGTTCTTATTTTTTATTTAATTAAACGAGTCCTTTGACAATTTCATAAGTGTATCTAGTGCATTCTGCTCATGTCCATTCCCTACAAACACTCTCTTATATCTCTCCCACCTCTGTCATCCCTCTCCTTCCTACAGGTCCCTTTCCCACATTCATGACCATTTGTTTTGTTCTGCAACCTACTTGTCATAACCAGGACCCTCTTTGTGGTCACAGGTTTGGAAATATCCGATGGAGCATGGTGGTCTCAATGTTTGATATACAATTGAAAGCAATGATTGCCCCTCCAACAGGATACATCAGATGCCAATAGCTCAGCAGGGAGCAGTACAGTCCTGTGCTGGCTAGTTTTAAGTCAACTTGACAAGGCCACAGGCACCACAAATGAGAAATATCCCCTTAAGATCCAGCTTCAGGCAAGCCTATAGGACATTTTCTTAATGAGTGACTGAGGGAGAAGGACCCATCCCATTGTGAGTGGTGTCATCTCTGGGCTGGTGGTCCTGGGTTTTATAGGAAAGCAGGCCGAGCAAGTCATAGGGAGAAAGCCAGTAAGCAGACCTCTCCATTGCCTCTGCATCAGTTCCTGCCTCCAGGTTCCTGTTTTTAGTTCCTGTCCTGACTTCCTTCAGTGATGAACAGTAACTTGGGTGTGTAAGCCAAATAAATCCTTTCCTCCCCAAGTTGATCCTGGTCATGATGAGTCAACACAGCAATAGCAATCCTAACCATGACAGAGATTTTGTGCCAGGCGCAGGATATATCCATGACAGACCTGAACATGCTCTTTTGGGGGAGGATTGTGGGAGAACATGGGTACTTTGGCAGTTGAGTGTTCTAAGCTTGTTCAGATGTTTTTGTGGGAGCTTAGAAGATAGGAATATCTTCTTTAACCATTCTTCTTAGGGATGGAGAGGGAGGAGGAGAAGGAGTGGGGGAAGTGAGAAGGTGTTGGGAGGAGGGGCAGAAATGGAAACTTTTATAATTTAATAAACTTTGAAAAAAAAGAAGATAGGAATATTAAGAGAAATTCCGAGGATGGAATCATGGCTTGTGAGGGTCCAGAGAGAAGTCAGAGTGTCAGTTACATAAAGGCTCTCTCTATTGGAGTCATTGCATATTTTGACTTAAGAATCTGTGGTTCTGTTAGGCTGATGCAGAAGAATTAGCTATGATTAATGAGAGACAAGTAACACTAAAATGAAACCTTTGCTATGTTGGGATAGTCAATTCTGCTCAGCTGGAACTGAGAAATTAGTAGGGATTAAGAAGAAACCAGCCTCATCAATGATGAAATCTGGGGAAATGTTTCCTCAGAGTTAGCACGCAGAAGCTGTGTTCCAGAGGCAGACAAGGCTGTACCTTGTGCTTGCAACTGAACTTGGTAGTGTAAGAGTCAACCAGGTGGTACTGGATTCGAAGGCATGGAGGGGGTGGGTCATGGAGAACAGCCGAGGCTTGGCACTGTGTGGCAGACCTGGAATTCCTGAAGAGAGCCCAGAGAAGCTATTATTGGTGAAAGTGCAGCCCAGTTGCAGCAAGAGATTCCAGCGTTTTGGAGATACCAGTATCATAGGATGATCGGTAAGAACAGTAGTAGCTATGGAGCAGGGCCAGCCAGAATCTAGAAGACAAGAGCCAGAGAAGTGACCCGAGCCTTTTGGAGGAGGCTGTAAGATTGCTGTATGGATCCCAAACATTGGACATTGGGTTATTTGCACAGTTGAAGTTTGTTTTGGCTTTGTTCAGATTGTGACTGTGCCCTGGTTCTTCCCTCTTGAAGTTAAGAAGCTGTATTGTCTAGTCTTATGTCAACTTGACACACACACTAGAGGTATCTGAAAGGAGGAATCCTCAATTGAGAAAACAACTTCCAAAGGACCAGGCCATAAGGCATTTTCTTAAGTAGTGATTGATGGGGGAAGACCCAGCCCATTATGGGTAATACCATTCCTGAGCTGGTGCTCCTGAATGGTATAAGAAAGTGGGGTGAGTGAACCAGGGGCAGCAAGCCAGTAAGCAGCACCCCTCTGTAGTTGAAAGTTTCTGTCCCACCCTTCCTGTTTCCAAAGAACTGGCAGTCACATCCCAAAAACTGGTTCAGAGACTTAATAGAAATTACAAATGTTCAGTCGATAGATAGTTCATGCTTGTAAGTAGCTCACTCTTGCATTTTAAATTAACCCATATTTCTTGTCTGTGCTTTGCCATGTGGCTCATGGCCTGTTACCTCGTTTTGTACATGTCCTGCTTCCTGAGTGGCTGGCTGGTGTCTCCCTTGATACTGCCCTCATTCTTCCCATCATTCTCCTAGTTTGGTTGTCCTGCCTATAATTCCTGCCTGGTTACCAGCCAATCAGTTTTTTAAAAGTCAATCTGAGTGACAAATCTTCACAGCATACAAAAGAATCATTCCATAGCAGTGCTCCACGGCATGTGCATCAGCTCCTGCCTCTAGGATCCTGCCGTGTCTGAGTTCCGGTCCTGACCTCCTCCAGTGATGAACAGTGCTGTGAAAGTATAAGACAAATAAATCCCTTCCTCCCCCAAGTTTCTTTGCTCATGGTGTTTCATCACAGTTATAGAAATCTTAACAAAGACAAGGATTTAACTTATTTTTGATTTAATAGGCCATCAAGACAGTAAGCCTCATTCCTCTGTGGCCTCTGCATCAGCTCCCACCTCCAGGTTCCTGCCTTGCTTAAGTTCCTGTCCTGATTTCCTTAAATGATGAACAGTGGAAGCTTTAGCCAAATAGACCCTTCCCCCACCAAGTTTGTGCCTTTCCACACTATTTCATCACAGGAATAGTAATCATAAGGAAGACAAGCCCCATGAACCCCTCCCCAATCCAAGGTTGGCTGCTGACAGGCCCAGTCTCACAAAGGCCCAGTGCAGACAAACCACAGCCACCATGAGATCTTGTTTGCAATTGCTGTGTCACAAGCTGAAGAGAGAATTTTACATCATCATCTGGCTCTGATATTTCTCTGGTCCCTCTTCCTCAATATCCTGGCCCCCTCCCTTGAGCTTCAGGTGGGATGGTATAAAAGACCTGTTTAGGGCTAAGCATTCGACCATTATTTATTCTGGACATCTTGAGGAGCTGTGCATGTCTATATTCAGTGACATTCACTGCAAAGAGAACCTTCTCTGATTAAGGTCAATGAGAGTAGCATTTGCCTATGGGTACAAACATAAATATTTAGACTGAAATTTGGCAGTCTTTATATCTTTAAAGCATCGGATTTTATTTTAGTTTTTTATTTTAAATTTTTTATTCATTTTACATACCAACTGCAGTAGTATTTCATTTGTATTTTAATAAATAAAGCTTGCCTGAAGATCAGAATGCTAAACAGTCACACTAGTTTAGCCAAATAGACCAGGCAGTGGTAATGCACCTCTTTAATCCCAGCACTAGATAGAAATATAAGGCAGGATGAGACAGAAATTCGCTCTCTTTCAGTCTGAAGGTTTTATAAACGCATGAGTTCCCGAATGTCTTGGCCGCTTTGCTTTTCTGATCTTCAGGTTGGACCCCAATATCTGTCTCTGGGTTTTTATTATTCGTGCTACAGCCAACTACATGTCCCCCTTCCTCCCTACCTACCGCTCTCTCCACACCCTCAACCCACTCCCTATGCAGTCCTCTGAAAGGGTAAGGCCTCCTCCTATGGGGAGTCAACAAGGCCTGGCACATTACATTTAGGCAGGACCAAGCCCCTCCCAGCTGCATCAAGGCTGAGCAAGGCATCCCACCATAGTAAAAACTAGTTCATGCACTAGGGACTTTAGAGAGAGGAATTGTGGGACCTCAGCCCACTGTGTGTGTTCTCTTTTCTGTTTTGCATTGTGAGCAGTTAGTTCTGTCAGGATGTGTCATCCTCAACAGAGGCCCCCAAACATGGGAGCTAAATAAAATTATTGTACTGAGACACTGCCTCAGGCATGTCCTTTCAGGAACAATAAGCGGAATTGTCCAGATAGCAAGGCCAGGACAAACTATCATTCTCAGTCTTAAGAATGTTTGAGTGTATGTGTGCACACCTGTTTGTATGAGGATGTGTGTATGTCTTTGTGTATGTGTGTGTATGTGTGTGTGTGTGTGTGTGTGTGTGTGTGTGTGTGTGTGTGTGCATGTGTATGTGTGTGAAGAAATATAATCCAAGAAAAAGTGCTTACCATCTTGATAGTTGGTGCGGGAGAATTGTCTGTATTTTGTCAATCATGTTTTAAATAAATGCTGATTGGCCAGGTAGGAGGTGTAGGTGGGAAAACCAGACAGGAAGTGGAAATGATGCAAGGAGAGCAGGAGAATTCTGGGAGGAGGAAGTTGATTCCTCCCACTCCTGCCCAGATCACCGAAGCAGCAGGATGTGAGCTACCCCACTGAAAAAGGTACTGAGCCACATGGCTAAAATAGATCAGAAAAATGGGTTAGTCAAGATGTGAGTGCTAGCTAATAAGTAGCCTGACCTAATGGGCCAATCAGCATTATAACTTACAGAGTCCTGTGTGATTTTTCTGTGGGACTGAACAGCTGGGGGGCCGGGCAGGACAGAAACCCCCAACAAACAAGCAGGCCCTTCATGTTACAGAATGGCGCCCAAGATTTTGCTTTTGTTTCCACAGAAAATGAGAGGCTCTGGATTTATTCAGAGTTAAGAAAAATCATCTTTGACCAAGGGAGACCACCTGAGCAATCTCCGGTAGGAACAGATGGCCCAGATGTCTGAGTTCTTCATCCAGAACAGGTTCAAGACTGCTGCCTGAGATGATCAAGACTCACAGGGTACTTCAGTCAGGACTTGATTATAACCCTAAATTTTCTTTAGGTCCCCATAAGATTATCAGCGCCCCCAACCAGCTGGAAGTAGCCTGGAAAACTACGCCCACATTCCCAAAAAATGGACTATGGATATTTTCCTTTTTTAAAAAAAAAAAAAAAAGAGGGGGAAGTGGTGCGGGAGAATTGTCTGTATTCTGTCAATCATGTTTTAAATAAACGCTGATTGGCCAGGTAGGAGGTGTAGGTGGGAAAACAAGACAGGAAGTGGAAATGATGTAAGGAGAGCAGGAGAATTCTGGGAGGAGGAAGTTGATTCCTCCCACTCCTGCCCAGATCACTGAAGCAGCAGGATGTGAGCTACCCCACTGAAAAAGGTACTGAGCCACATGGCTAAAATAGATCAGAAAAATGGGTTAGTCAAGATGTGAGCGCTAGCTAATAAGTAGCCTGACCTAATGGGCCAATCAGTATTATAACTTACAGAGTCCTGTGTGTGATTTTTCTGTGGGACTGAACAGCTGGGGGGCCGGGTAGGACAGAAACCCCCAACAAACAAGCAGGCCCTTCATGTTACAGATAGTGATTAGCCTGGGAGGTGTTTAAGGGAGAGTTACTGAAAGCAACTGGAGGGAGGAGAGAAATGTGATTCTATTTAAATTTAAAACATTTTTAAAAAGTAAAAAAAAATCAAGAAAAACAAGCAAAGAATTTGTGTAAGAAATTGGATATTGCTCTGTAATGAAGGGACAAAGTTTGCTTAGGAGAAATCTATTGAATCTAAGCCACCTTCAGAGATATTCCGAGGACATTATTTCTTACCTCCTAATTCCAGGATCTTAAAGGGAAATACATTGACACACTCCTCCCACCATGTTGGTTCAGTCTAGAGAATATGGATTTCTCCAACTTGACTGTACACGTTGAGGCGTCTTACCAGCCCCAGAAACACAGCTCTTAAGTGAAGGCTAAGGAAGACTGTATAAGGATGTGACAATGGAGCAGGTATGAACCTAGTCATGAGGCCTGTCTCATGTCTAGAGAGCCCTTAGGATAAAATGCACCTGTGGAGGATCTTCTTCAAGGTCTCATTCTGTTCTTTGAGATAAAGGAGAGAAAAAGCCCTCTTTGTCATGCCCCTAACAGGCAACTGACCGTGTATGCACACGCAGGCGTGGGCGTGGGTGCAAGTGCGCGCTCGCGGGCGGGCGCGCACACACCCACACACTCACACACACCCACACACCATCTTGAAACAATGGGTTCCCCCAAGCGAGGTCCAAGTGTACCATATAATGGAAAGAGGTGCAAAACACCGTTTCAGTCTGTCATTGGAAGTCTGTATCTCCCTACATAGATTGATACTAAAGACAAGGTGGCTCCATGGTGTCTTTCATCTGCTGTGGAAGGTGACTTTCAGTTGAGATTCGCACCCTTCCTCACACAGAGACACTCATCTGATCAACATATACATCTCGATTCCTTTCAAGTTTGAATTTTTATAGCCATGTGTAGCTAAACAAGTAGAATGTTTCCTGGGTATAGAATATGGTTAAATCAGACCTCAAAATCAAGTGTGCCATGGAGCATGAAAACATCATATTTGCAGAAGAGATGGAAAAGACTGGCAGTTCTATTGTGATCCACAGAACAAGAAGATTTGGTGACAAGCCTAGGTGCCCATGGAAATCTAGAGTACATGTGACCTTTTAATCATATAACAGGGTTTAGAATATAGTACACCTGGATATCCTACTTGGGCACAGGGGACAAGCTCATTAGGTTGTGGAGAAACACATTCCTTATTAGGACCTATGTGAAGAGACACAACCAGGCAGAAGGAGCAGTTGGGAGAGACCAAAGCAAGATCAAGATAGGGTTGTGTGGCGGGTCAAGTAGAAGGCAAAAGCAAGGCTAGACCACGCTGCTTTGGAGGTACAGTCCTCTAGCAGCCTTCCTTACATGAGCAGTCCTGGTATTTCCGAAGCTTGGACTAACTGCAGGCCGGCCCCTGAGTAAAGCAGGGACTTAAGAAACAGCCCCCTGCACTCCTGCCTTGAGGAGTGGTGAAGAAATGGTATGTGTTTCTCAACTGATACAGTGTGGGCCAAATGTGCCTGCCAGGACACAAGAGACTATCTCCAAAATCTGCACAATTTGTACACTTCTTAACCTCTCCACCTCTTCACTGAAACAGAACTCCTTCCCCAGACTGGCTGTGGGCCACCTGTGACATCGTGTGACAAAGAGTATGATGACCTCAGCAGATGGTTGCCCGACTACTGATGCTAGAACTTAGTGGTCACTCATTGTTGGGCGTCCCTACTTGAAGCAAAGGTAGTTTGGACTATCTTGAGGGGATTTTAATAGTCCAAAGTCCAGGATATGCCTGATGGCCAGTCAGAGTATGGGTGGACTGTGTCACCAACCTGTTGGGCAAGAACCATGAAGAGAGACCCCATCCAATTCTTTATCTGAGTCATGGGGGTATTCAAGAAAAAGTTTGATGAGGCAAGGTGACCAAGTCGGGATTCAAGATCAAGCCATCCAAGAGAGCCTCGAACCTGAAGACCAAAGCCAACATGTGGTCAGTGAGGAAGATAACACCAACCTCCTCAGTCTGCCCTTTGTTAGGAAGCTGTGAACCATAGTGCAAAACGATGCCTTCCACTCTGTGAACTGGGGTGATGACAGAAACAGTATCATGATTGAAGTAGATCTGTTTCAAAGAGAGATCCTTCACCACAGGGGCACAAGGAAGGTTTTTGCAATGAAAAGACTGAAGAGTTGTATTCGTCAGCTCTACAGGAACGGGTTCAGAAAGGTTCGCCCTGAGGATTCTGCTCTCGACTCTGTAGAGAACAGGAAAACAATGGTAAAGTACAAAGTTGTTCTTTGTCTCCCACTTTTTGTGATGAGAACATCTTCCTATCTGCACACCCAGGTGTGCTTTAAGTTCCTTGTTAGCAGGAGATGTTGTTCACTGAATGGTGAAAGTAATAGACTTGACATTGACTCAGGGTAGCCCCTTAGATGTCTACAGGCAGGCAGGCAGGCAGGCAGACAAGACAGACAGACAAGACAGGCAGGCAGGCAGGCAGGCAGACAAGACAGACAGACAAGACAGGCAGGCAGGCAGGCAGACAAGACAGACAGACAAGACAGACAGGAAGGCAAGCAGTCCTCGAGAAGCCAGGTAGTGTCACCACCTTCACCTAGAAATCATTTCTCTTTACTGGGGTCCTGCTGCAGCAGATAACACCTCTTGCCAGCCACTTCTGTCAGACCTCATGGTTATAAATAATCATCTTAAACTTGAGCCTGGAGTCTGTGTGCTATGTTATCTGACCTTGGGCACTTTTCCCCACGACCTTGACTTCCATACCCTTGGGTCAGCCTTGCCCTTTCATGAACAGCAACAGCATTTTCATGCCCTCAGCAAACTTGTGCAGAAGGGTACTGTGTCACCTCACACTAGTCGGGTATCTCATTCCATGAGTTTTCATTTCCCTGGGTCTGCAACAAGCAGACATCACCAAGAGGTTTCTGTGCAGGAATATTTGAAGGTCACTGCCAAACATTCATTAGCCCTGTATAATCACACCTCAAAACTAGCTTTCTATCTGCTAAGGGGTGAACATTACTGTGAGAATCAAAGCTATGAGTTTTAATCACTCTGCCCCAGAGGTCCATAAAACAAAATAAAAGAAAACCACAACAATGAAATACCTGCGTCTAACTTGTAAGCCCCTTGCCCAATGACAGATACTTCCTGAGATGCTGGAGGCTGTTGTTCATATACAATAACAAGCTACATGTTTCCAATTTCCTAATCAATTTTGCATGACCCAACTGCACCTGATATACTCAGTCACAGGTAGGTGGGAGGTATGTAGGCAGGAAGTAAGTCAAGAAGTATGACTGACCCCATTTGGACAAGGTGTGAGAAATATATGTGTTTGTCTTTCTAAGCCTCTGCGAAACGTGATTTGTTGCCATTATCTGGAAATCCCTGAATGGACATATCCAGAGTCCATCATCCTGACTAGTATTTAATTAGAACTTGCTTCAAATCTGGCTCAAAATTGTGGTAGATGTCTTACTCTCACCCAGTGGAATGGACAACTACTATGCCCCTGTCCCAGAGATACAGGCCATTCCTCCAAACTGGGTGGCACAAAAGGAAGACAGACACTAGACACTTTGCAACAGAACCTGCAAAATGTTGCTACAAAATGTCCCCCACTTATCCTTTCTTAATCAATCTCAAAGAGTCAGAGCTAGATTTAGGACATTTAAGATAAGAAATGGCTGGGTGAGAGCCACCCTTCCTTGCCTGGAGGAACCTCTCCAGAGAGCTCTTGCACCATGGGAGGACCCGACATCGTTGGGCTTTTCTTTTGATTTCCCTCTTCATCACAGATTTCCCAGGGCATTGGTGGCAACTCAGTGCCTGGCCCCAGGCTTGCCACCTGGTCCCCAGGATGCTGTGCATGAACTTCCTGGGTTTTGACAGAAAGGACACCATGGGAAAGCACATGGGGGCCCCAGGACACTAAACACCATTTATGTGCAATCCAGGCAACAGCAGGCAACCAAAGTAATAGAGTCTTTTCCTGGTAGTTTTCTTTTTCCCTGAAGGCCAAGGTACTAAGGCCACAGAAGCACAGCGACAGGAAAGTCCTCACTGACGTCCCATTCATGAGAGCATAGCAGTCTGGGTGGATCTGGGGACAGCCCATAGTGTGTCTTCCTCACTCAGCAAGCCATTGGTGGCTCAATGTTGTTTTGACTTTAGAGTCTACACTGTGATGATGAGTTGGTGAGTCAATGGGGCATTGTTTAGCTGCCTCTCATCACCATTAAACCACCCTGTCCCTAAGCCCTCAGTGGTCAAGCCTTCTTTCTCAAAGGGAGGAGAAGTCCACTGGAAATGTATCCTTGTCCCATGTCCTAGGTATGTATTTCTAGTGCTTTGGCATCTGAAACAAGTTTCTGGTGCTTCAGCTACAGCTTGGTTAGCACAGCTTGAGTTTCCAGGTCCTCTATGTCATAGGCAGCTAAGAGTTCCACTCACTGCAAAGACTTCTCAATTGACAACAAGCCAGGAATGCCAAGACAGTGGCTTACAGTGGTTTCTGTTCCATTGTATATAGCACCGCTTCACTGTGGCAATAGGGTCACCAGGATTCACTTGTTGGAATCGAGGCAACATTGTCACCAAAATGATGGCAGGTAATACGTATTCTTCTCACTGAGCACTGAGGACCTGACACCTGCAACTCTGAAAATCCAGCATAGGAGGTGGGGGAAACACAACCCAGAAAAGAAGGCTGTTTCCCCAAACCTGCGCACGTAACTTTATCTAGGGAGATAGTATTGGCAAGCTCTGCTCTAGCCTCACTCCTCCCATTCCATACCCTGCCCCTCAGAAAGTGTGCCAAGGGTCAGTTCCTCCCCCCCACAGCTGACCAATTCCACATCTATGGGAATTTAAGACCCAGCCCATAGACCTGCCCTGTGCTTTGTCTCTTCTGCCTTCCTGAAATGCTTCACTCTGCTCTGTTTATTAATTCTGAATTTATTAATTTGTTCTGATGGGCTTATTGCACTGGCAGAGTACACAATAAGTGCGGATCCAATACTTATCACAGAGAAAATGTATCATTTTTCTCCTGTCGCATTCTGCATGCTTGTCCTAATAACTATGTCACTTAAGAAAATGGATTATCTGCCCAGATGCATGCTACTTCCTGTGGTACTTCACCCAGAGGGAAGGAACCTCCCACTGCTCTGATGAGCAGAATCAAGCCCTAAGTGAGGTACTCATTTCTGTTCCCTGTGAGACCTGCCCCCCTAGCTCTTCTGGGGAGTCAATTTTAGCCAGAATGCACTTAGTCATATCTTATCATGGCTGTGCATTTTTTAGTTGGCATCACTGAGTCAGGATTACTGGGAACCTATCTTCAAAATTGGAGTCAGAATGAAATGGCTGGTGGGTACCTGGTATAAAACTGAATTTCTTTAGCCATCACATTCTCCCCTGAACTAGATAATATGAACCAAATAATTGATTCACATTTATGTAGAGCTTAAAGTTCATATATTGATTGTGTTGCCTTTTTTAAAGTTCATATATTGATTGTGTTGCCTTTTTTATACATGTAAGTAGCCAGTTTATGATACAATGGCCTATTAACATCCAGGTGTAACAAAAGGACAGGATTTCAGTCACTCCATTCCGCACTATCTCTAGGAGATAGAGTTGGGGAATTTATTTGTAGGGTTCCTGGTATCTACAGTGTTTGACATTGGCATTTACAGATGCTGCAGAAAGTAGTGAGACTGGGAAATTAAACATTTGCTTGACCCAGGTAAAATTTGGCAACCATGAAGTAAGCCATTCAATCAGTTCCCAGCCCCCATCATGAATAGCCCTTCTTGGAAGGTTTGTAACTCTTTGATCTTAACAGGTTTATAATACTGAAGTACCTGCAGGCCAGCATGAGCTATGTTGTGCATCATTTGTCCATTTTGCCAGAGAGAAGGAAAGTGACTCTTTCGTAGAGAGGAACTAGTTTCCCTTGCTCCTAACATCCCATCCTTTTGTTAATCAAAAAGGGCCATGTAATCTTTTCTGTAACTGCTTCTCAGTTGAAATTAGGTGCTTCAGGGTTAGTGTTGGCAGCAGTGTCTTCAACAGGCAAAACAATCAGGGGATCTAAGATTCAGTCTCTGTGTCTGCATACACAGCTGTAATACCTTGACAATGCCAAGGGGACCCTTCCTTCATTGTGTTTCCTTTGGTCTGGCCACTTTTGTCACTACTATCTTGTGGGTGCCTTTTTCTAGATGCCATTGACCATCCCTGTCAGACATGGAGTCTGTGTGATCATTGCACCATGCTTCCCTGGCCACTAGGAGACGCTATTGGAGCCTGCTGGCCCTAGGGCGCTATATGGAGTTGCAGTGACAGTAATAGGCAGGGCTTTGCTTATTGAGATTGCAAGTGAGAGCAGAGCCATTGCTGCATTAGGAGTCTAGAGAGGAGCCTGTGTGGGAAGGTAAGCATTGTTGGTAGGGTTGTTGTGCTAAAATTGAGGCTGTGCATGTGTTGGTAGTATAATAACTTGCCTTCCCAGTGAGAAATCACTCTGTACAGTTAGAGGTTAATAAAGGAAAAACCATTTACTAAATCCCTGACTGGTTGGGGATAAGGCCCAAATAGCAACAAACCTGGACTCATAGGGGTGCACAGAGACAAAATGGACAACCAGGGAGCCTGCATGAGACTGACCTAAGCCCTCTGCATATATGTTACAATTGAGTAGCTTGGTCTTCTTGTGGGACTCCTAACAGTGAGAGCAAAGGCTATCTCTGACACTTTTGCTGGCTTTTGGGACTCTATTCCCCACACTGGGTTACCTTGCCCAGCCTTAATACAGGGGGCAGTGCTTAGTCTTACTACAACTTGATCGGCAATAATTTGTTGATTCATGGGAGGTCTGCCCTTTATTGAACAAAAATAGCAAAAGAAAGGATTTGGGGGAATCATAGGACAGGTGAGAGGGCAGGACTTGCAGGAGAGGAGGGAGTGGAAACTGCAGCTGGGATATAAAATTAATTAAACAAAAACAACAAACAAAAGTCAGCCTAGAACAGAATATCTTACTAACTTATGTATACTTTAGGCTTATACATTCCACAAACACTGTCAACTTTAAATATCTTTTGGGTTCAAGTCCCAGGTTACACTGCAAACAATTTAAACAGAGACAGACTGCAAGTCTGACTGCTTAGGCAGATGGCAGATTCACACAGCAAAGACATTAAGATATTACATATTGCCAGAATTAAGTGCACCAGTGTGTTTTTAAAATTTTTTTGAATAGTTGTACTGCTGTGTTTGAATAGGAATGGCCTCTGTTGGGAATATTATTTTCAGGTGTGTTCCTTTTGTTTATGCTGCATTTGATTAACTGTGAAGCTGAGATTCTGTGCCTGTCTAAAACACCTAATGGTCTAATAAGGAGCTGAATGGCCAATAGTGATGCAGAGCAAGGATAGGAAGGGCTGGCAGGCAGAGTATAAATAGAAGAACTCTGGGAAGAAGGAGCAACAAGAGAACAAAGAGAGGAAAACATCAGGGGCCAGTCACCCAGCTACACAGCAAACCACAGAATAAGAAGTAAAGAAAGATATATAGAAATAGAGGAAGATAAAAGCTAAAGCCAGGCACTCATAACTAAGAATAAGCTTCCATGTGTGGCTTATTTGGGAGCTGAGTGGTGAGCCCTCCAAAAAGCCCAAAGAATAAAACATCATACAACAGGCCTCCATAGGCTTATATATTTGAACGATCCATTATTAGCCATTTGCATATATGTTACAGTTGAGTAGCTTGGTCTTCTTGTGGGATTCTTAACAGTGAGAGCAGGGACTATCTCTGACACTTTTGCTGGCTTTTGGGACTCTACTCCTCACACTGATTTGCCTTGCTCAGCCTTAGTACAAGGGGAAATGCTTAGTTTTACAGCAACTTGATATGCAACAATTTGTTGATCCATGGGAGGCCTGCACTTTTTGAATAGAAATGGAGAAAGAAAGAATTTGGGGGGACAGAGGAGAGGTGAGAGGGAAGGACTTAGTGAAGAGAAGGAAGAAGAACAGTTGGGATATAAAATTAATTAAATAAAAATTAGCAAGCAAAACAAGAGTCAGCCTAGAATGAATATTTTTATAACTTATATATACTTTAGGATTAAACAGTCTAAAAACCATAATTGTGGTAGCTAAACAACACCCCAGCAATGTACCAACTCACCATCACACGGCAGACTCTAAAGCCAAAGCAACATTGAGCCATCATTTGTTGCAAGGAGGCCGCTTGTTCTTCCCTGCATGCAGAACAGAAATAATCACAGAAACTGTCTTAATTAAATCACTGCTTGGCCCATTAGCTCTAAATTCTTTTGGGGTAACTCTTACATATTAATTTAACCCATTTTTATTAATCTGTGTATCATCACGTGGCTGTGGCTTACTGGCTAAATTTTTTGCATGTCTGATTCTGGCAGCTCCATGGCTTCTTTCCTGCTCCACCCTTCTTTCTCCCAGCCATCAGCCTAGCTTTCCCTGCCTTCCTAAGTTCTGCCTTGCTATAAGTCCAAAGAAGCTTCTTTATTCATTAATGGTAATCACAGCACACAGAGGGGTCTCCCGCATTGCCTCCCTTTTTCTGTTTAAATAAAAAAAGAAGGTTTTAACTTTAACATAGTAAAATTACATATAACAGCCATCTAAATCCACTTAAAAACTTGAAAGAGCTTGAAAAGGAATTCTAGACACAAAAATACAGAGTTTAACACAGCTTCTTGCTGTTTGCTGGCAGCATGCAGCAGCTTCTTTAAGAGAGATTTTTCTGAAGCAGTGATAGCAAAAGAAAAAAAAAAAGCCATGCCATTCTGAAATTCCGGCTTTCTGGGCCATGCTGCCAGCATGAACTCTAACTCTTTCTCTGGAGGTCCTACTATGGAGATTTGACTAGGGTTTGTGAGCAGACTGCTGCAGCTTGCTAAATGGCAGCATGGACTGGCTGCGTGCCTGCGAATGGGGCAGTCCGCACAGCTCAGAGGTGTGAGCAGCTCCACCATGCTGGACTGGGTGTGGCAAGCAAGCAGTAGCATATGAACCCTAGGAATGGCGCAGTTTAAGTTTCAAGAAGTGCTTAGCATTTTAAAAAGCACTCCTGGACAATAAAGAATTACAGACATGCAATAAAGACAAATCCAGATGAGTCATAGTGTTGGATAAATTACTTAGACTTGGGAGAGAAAAGAAAAAGAGTATAGAGAGACATAAAATAAAGTTAATGCATTAAAAAACTTTAAAGAGACAGAGTACAGACAGTCATAGATTAAAAGGAGTAAAAAAAATAAGCCACATAAAGATGGAATATACACAGATAGTCTGGATTATGTATGCTATTGTGTGTATACATGGTGATAGAGAGTACTAACTAATTCTAGAAAAAGGCTTTTTCTACCTTCCTGTATATGATTTCAGGTTTGAATCTCTATCAGTTTTCTGAAGTGAACCATGAGCACACATAATAGTAATCTTTGAAGTCTCCAAAAGAAAGATGGGGCCCCACAAAGACAATTTCATCAGGATAATGATAGCACCACTAAGCTGAAAAACATCACCTAAATATCAGCTTTGGACTACAAACTGCTCAGGATAATTTCAAGGTAGCTAATTGAGATGGTCCAGGCTCACAGATTACTCTAGCCAGGACTTGGGACAAGCTCTGCACTTTCCCATTATGCAGAGACTGGACAACAAATGATACAGCTACCCCCTCAGGACTTGACAATTAACCAAATTTTTTCTTTTCAGGATCCCCTCATGATGCCATTACCCCCAAGACAGGAGAAAGTAATTTTAAGAATGCAGCGCCAGCATTCCTAAGAGGTGTGGTGGTAGTTTTATGCCATTCAGGGATTATGGATATTTGTCAATGGTCAGGGTTTGGATACAAGTTGCATCCAAATTGGTAATGATCAAGGAAAAGGTGAAACAAATGTATTTAGATTCAGGGTTCTTGTTTTGAAAAGAAAAGGGGGAATAAAGATATGATAAGATACAAGGGAACATTATTGACTCTACTCTGAATTTTAAAATGGGGCTATAGAAATAGATTAAAAGGTACATTATTGAATCTATTTTTTTTTGTTTTTAGAGAGAGGGTTTCTCTGTAGTTTTGGATCCTGTCCTAGAACTAGCTCTTGTAGACCAGGCTGACCTCGAGCTCACAAAGATCCAGCTGCCTCTGCCTCCCCAGTGCTGGGATTAAGAATCTACTCTTAAACCAAAGACACCACTACTAGTTTTAAATATTTTACATAGATATGGATTTTTATATATTGACACAAAGTTAAGATTATGTTCATCAGAACATACTGTACATACATTTCTAATCTTGTTCAAGGTATTGTACCTACACAACTCATTAAACAAGGTAATGCAAACTTTTAGCCCTTGAAAGCTATTATTACCAACTATTTAGGTTAATAAGGAAATTAACCTAAATAATTTATTATTATTAACTATTATTATTATTATTAACTATTAACTATCATTAATAATAATAATAATATTAACTATTAACTATTATTATTAACTATTATATTAATAGTTAATAATTAACTATTTAGGTTAATAAGGAAATTCAGGTTAGCAGTTAGACACCTATTATATTTGAAATCGTACTCATGTTAGGCATTTTTTCAAGATCTAAAAGATAATGTTTTAGGTAGACAGGTGGTCTTTAAACACTTCAGAGATCTGCAGAATATGGTATTATAGATATTTTAATAGCATAGTTTTTTTATGACAAAGAGACAGACGTGTCTGCTCTTGGCAGCACCAATCTACTTCAGAGAAGATGGTGGGCATTGGAGAAACTTCAAATGGAGCTAACTTTCTTTGTAGCAAAAGTAAGTTACTGATCAAGAATGCACTCTTACCTCGACTGCTGACAGTGTGTTGTTCAAGTTGGACAAGCAGGACACAAATGAAAGTGAATGCCAAACCTTGACATGACAAGACTGGACAGTCCTTCAAAAATCCTGCTTCATAGAAAAGTCTGGCAAATATTCTAGGCCTATAGACTTAAGATGAATGCCCCCAACGTTACAGAGAAACCTTGGGTGATTGTCCAGGTAGCCAGCTGTTTCTGTCATTTCTTACAAATTTTGGAAGTCGCTTGCTTGTACTTCATGCTTACTAGGTTAATATTATTTCCTTCTCAAGTCTCTGAGGGAGTGAAGACTAGATAGTCATAGTTAAATTTTTCTTTGTTTACCAGACTCAGAAAAGAATTTCACTAAAGTAATATAAAGTGTATAAGGTTGAGAGACATTAAAAAGATATTTTTCAGTTGGTAAGGTGGTGTCTGAGGTTACTGTCCCATCTGGTCCTGCAGTCATTCAATCCCAAAGAAACACACAGCAGCCTACATTAATTATAAACTTATTGGCCTATTGGCTCAAAAGCTTCTTATTAACACTTATAACTTATATTAGCCCATTGTTCTTGTCTGTGTTAGCCACATGGCTTGGTACCTTTTTCGGAGAGGCAGTCACATCTTGCTTGCTCTGTGTCTGTCTTGCTCTATATCTGAGTGACGACTGCAGACTGAAACTTCCCTCTTCCCAGAATTCTCTTTGCCCCGACTCTACATCCTGCCTGGTTACCCCGCTTATTCTTGCTGCCTGCCTACTGGTCAATCAGCGTTTACTTAAAATACAAGTGACAGGGTACAGACCATTGTCCTGCAGTAGTAATGCACGTTAGAATAAAAAGTGAATTATGCACAACACTTTGGACTCACCAAGATGGGATATGTAATGGAATATTTTATCTGAATTTGTCAAATGCAAATGGAATAGACATTGTTGATGTACTTATTGCATGTGTGTATTTTATATAGCCATTGTACTTATTGTACATAGTTTTTTGTATATTTGTTATAACATTCTTTTTCATTTTAGACACATAATGGGGAAATGTGACGATTTTGTTTGTACTTTAACAAATAAAGCTTGCCTGAAGATCAGAGTGTGGAGCCAGTTACACCTGTTAGCCAAAGACGCTAGGCAGTGGTGGTACACACCTTTAATCTCAGCCCTCAGAAGATGGAGGCTGAGGGATCTCTGTGAGTTCAAGGCCACTCTGGGCTACGTGAGATTGAATCAGCATAAACGAGAAACAGACCCAAGCAGTGGTGGCTCACAGCTTTAATCCCAGGACTGGAGAGGCAGAAACAGGAAGGGATATGGCTGGGCGGAGAGAGGAATACACAACAGGAGGAGACAGAACTCAAGGCATTCAGTGTGAGGACTTGTAGAGAGACGATACCCCATTCAGTCTGAGGATTTTGTAGAGGTAAGAGCAAGTGGCTGGATGTTCTGCTTCTCTGATCTTTCAGCTTTCACCCCCTAATATCTGACTTTGGGTTTTTATTGTTAAGACCAATTAGAATCACATGACGATTCCCAATGCTGGGAGCCTCGGGGTTCCTCAGCTGGTTAATGGGATGCCCATCAGCATAGCCGGAATATGTGTCTTGCAAGTAAAAGCCCTGGTGTGAGTAGCTTGAGTGAGGAGAACTATAGCGAAAGGTGGACCTGGGATAGCTATGGAACCAAAATGATATTCCATGAATAAACATCACTAAGTCCTCCCACTCACTGGACACATGTTGAAATCTGGGTTGCAACTACACTAGAGATAAGTGAGCTAAAATGCAATCTTAAGGCTGGGGAGAAGGATCAGATGATAAAAGTGATAGCTGCTCATGCCTGAGGATATCATTTCCTTCCCTGCAACCTGCAACATAGTGGGATGCAGCAGGGTGCACCTGTAATCCTAGCACTACTTTGTGAAGCTGCAGGGCGATTGGTAAAGAAAAGTCCCCAGACTATCTTGATACAAAATATACAGTTTTAATAAACAGAAGTAAGACTTACAACAGCTTACACCAGAATCCAACCTATCCGTCCGGACGCAGGAGCCAGGCGAAAAGAAAGAGCTAGCAGAGCGCACTTACTAGGTTTATGGGCAGGCTTTTGCCTGAGGGCGGTACGCCCCGAAAACAGAATATGATTGGCTGAACTCCCCTATCAACTTTGGTGGGATTGTGAGGAGAAGCAAAATGGGTCAGAACCTCAAAGGTCAGCCAGCCTTGACTACACACTCCAACAGCAGCAACAAGTGAGATCTTGCCATCACAAGGTGGAAGGAAGAGCCAACTTGATGTATGTCCTCTGGCATCCCCACCAGCACTGAGTGATGCGTGTATACACCCTCACACTCATGTATACATAAACAAATAATTTTTTTAATTTAAACTTGTCTGAGGCTGGAGCTTTGACTACGAACTTGCTGTTCTTGCAGAGGACAAAGGTTCAGTTTCCAGCACTCACATGGAGACTTGAAATAATCTCTAACTCTGGTTTTATGAAATCTGGTGCTCTCTTCTTTCCTCTTCTTTCCTCTGAGGGTACCACCTCTTAACATGCAGGCACAACACTAATACACATTATAAGCATTTAAAGTTATTTTGGTAGTCAGCTCTGTCTCTCTTGACTAGGGATGCAGAAGAGGCCCTGCCTAGGAGTTCTAGGCCTCACATTCTCGTAATTGTAACACATGGGTCAGAAATTCCTTGCAGAGGGTGGGGGCAAACCATGCTCGACATGGGCTGTGTTCATCTGTAACTCTAGCACCAGGACATGATTACTCTCTGGACATTGTGAATTTGTTTGAGGGGATGAGGATGCAACCCCCCAGTTGTGTTATCCAAATGTTCAATCACTGAGTGACACCCCAGACTGAGTCCATGCCAAGTCCACCAGCAACAGTGACGGCTCAGAGGAGTTTCACTTCTCTCAGTTCTAAGTCATTCACACCTCCCAAGGGCCTGGTCCTGCCTATTATTTCTGAGACCCCCTAAAGAAATGTCTTGGCTTACACCACTGACTACTCTCACCCTAGGGGACCTCTTTGCAGAGTTCTTGTGCTTACATTTGTGATCTAAAGGGAATTCTCCCTTTCTTTCTGACAGGGTTGTTGCTGTTGAACTTGACTTTTTCACAGAAAAGGATGGATAAGCCTTTTCTTAAGTCTCATTTCTAACACAGGTCCTTTCACAGAGGAGGTGCTTGCTCAGTGAAGGGATGGGGAAGAGACTGCATTCACCTGACTTTAACTCTCATTTTCACAAGTTAACCAGAACAGGAAGCTAAAACTAGTAAGGCAATCAAAAGTAATTTTATTCTTTCTTTCATGAAAATCCCAAGTTCTTTCCCATTGAGTGGGTAATCCCAATTAGAATGCCACAGTATCTTGAGACATGTTACAAGTTAGATATGAGTCATCCTCAAGTGTTTACAGAATGACAAAATTCTCCTAATCAGCGTTATCAATACATGCTTTACTAATTCCATTTGTAAAATGAAAACATCTCCAGCTAACGAACCTTGCAGTAAAAGTAGCAACATTTTGAAATACCAAGATTGCCCAAATCACGCAGTCAGAACAAGAAGAAAAGGTTCCCAACTCCTCCGACCAGCACTTCAATGAGGGTGCAGTTCTTAGATCTGACTCTGCCCCCACCTGATGTTGGTTGGAAACTGCCAGTGCACTAGAATGTGTGCTGGTCAGGGCAGGAGGGCCACTGTTTGGGGGATCGTGACCTCAGATCTCTCAATCTCATCTCTCTGCATAGGGAAAACATAGGATATGGGATCCTGCTTAACAACCCTGGCAAAAAACTTCAAGACTTCCACCTTGGTGGTTTCGGCATGTGCTCTCGGGCCCCACAGGAACTCATGGCTGGGAGGATCGCTATCTGTCACCTGCCTGTACTCCAGATACCCTTCCTGCACAAAATGCTCAGTGATGAGTCTCCTGGGCTCCCCGCACAGGAAGTGATCCCTCCCGGCATAGAGCCCCATCCTATTCAATATATGCCACAACACCTCCTCACTGACACAATCGTCCTCTATGAAGATGATGCACAGTATGACTATTACCAGGCCTGTCTTGGGTATGCCTGGGGAACCATGCTGCATCCCATCATAGGTGATCCCAAGAGCATGGACAAGAGAGTAGGAGCAGACAAGGGGGTCCCCAAGGGAGTTACTTTCTATTATCTCAAGGCCAAACATCAGTCGCATGCAGTCAGCGGCCTTCTTCAAGATTAAGGAATAGTGTGCCTCATGATCTCCGATGACCATGTGCAGAATTTCTGCCCTAGTTGTTATCTCCTTCCTCCTGTACTTGACGAGCAGGAAGAGAACCAAATCCACGATCTTGCTATTGAGCGCATTCTGCAGTGGAGGCTCGGGGTTAGCCACATGGCTAGCTTGATTGCCAGAGGCCTGAGCAGATGGTGCCATTGCAATTGAGCCCATGGCGGTGGGAGAAGAGGAGGCTCTCTGAGCACTGTGAGGAGAACTCAGCATTCCTCCAAGGGACGCACACCCCGAGGTGGTGGCAGTGGCCTCCTCCTCCCCCTCCTCTGCTATGGGGACCGTGGCAGTGGCCTCCTCCTCCCCCGCCTCTGCTATGGGGACCTGGACTCCCACCAGACCCCTTGCCTCCCTTTGGAATTGAGCGCTGTCAGGGAAGTGGAGGCCATGGCTGGTCTTGGTAGGATCCATGCTGAGTTTCCTTGGGAACACAGGCAGGACAGGCAGGTGTGGGTCACAGAGATGAACACTCACAGGCCTGGGGGAGGAAGGGAGAGGTTGAGAGGACTCTGACAGTTATTCCCTGGGCAACTCTCAAAAAGCACCTGTCACAGGATTTTGCCTGGGGAGTGCACTTAGGGCCAAAGGACTCTGGTACTTCTTGTGCCTCTGAGAGGCTGGAAGAAGAGGAGCCCCAAATCCCTGGGTGTGTGCTTCTCAAAACAAGTTTCTGTGGCTCTGAGAGGGAACAGAAGGCAGTGAGGGCACCTTACACCTCCTGACACCTGTTCGGTGAGTGGGGCTTGGGAGAGCTAAAAGAGCTAGGTCGATTCAGTGTGGCTCATTCGGGCTAGAACAGGCCACAAGCCCGTTTCTCACCTTGATCAATGGCTAGTTCCAGAAGCGTCCCCGTGATCCCTGGATCCCAACTCTTGAAGACAAGAGACTATGCCTGTAAGAAAGAAGAATGGGAGACTGAAAGGAATCCAGGCAAGGTGCCTCCGTTTTCCCACAGCCTTCAGGAAGGCAGGTAGGTAGGCAGTACTCTCTGCTTTTAGCTGATGGGACTCTCTTAACTCTCACAAGGAATCCTCACAGACCCGAGCCTCCCTCTGATGCCCCAGGCCAAGGTGCTCTTAGCAGGCCCTTCAGCTCCCTTAGACTATTGGCTGGAACCAGGGCAGAGGGCTCAGCCCTGCAGCCCCTCCCAGGACTGTCTGTGAGTCAGGGATTCAGGGAAGTCCTTGGAGGGACCACTTTCTCCTTCACTCGCCTCCTGAGATCCTTTACTGGAACTTCCCAGGGCCGACTTAACCAAGAACTCAGTTCAGACAAGATCTCCGACTCTGGTGAAGTTCCACACCTGGCGGCCCTATAACCATCCTCTCAGGAGAAAAGAGCCGGTGGCACAGACGTTAACCCCTGCGGGGGAATGGCTGTGATGCCCACGTGTGCTCATCTCTACTGCGACAGGAGTCCCCTACGTCCACGGAAAAGCATCTTTACCGTCCTTCTGGAGACCCCTGCTTCCCAGAAGAACTCCCACCTCTACAAGGACTCTGACGTGCCGAAGAACACAAAGCCCTTGGTGTCCCTGAGCATGGACTCTGGGTCGTACCCAGACAGTGAGGTCCTTTGGCTCTCTGCTTCAGATTTAGTCCTCAGAGAAGGTCCACACTCTGCAGAATCCCGCTGCTCTCCAGACGTGGCCGCCACTGCTGATCTGATATCAACCCTAGGAACAAGGTCATCATTCCCAGTAGAGTTCTCAACCCAAGTCATGCAGTCCAAGGAAGCTAGGCACAGAAGCCCCCACTTGCACCCTCCCACCCTCCCACCCACCCACCCCCCCCCCCGGCATGAGAAGAGGGGCGCACATGCTTTAAGCAGTCTTCTTGATTGGGATATGAGGCCCTCTTTGCATGTTCATTTCCAACCGTGACAGCTTACCTGGAGTCCTGATGGAAAGTGGACTCTGGCGAGCAGGCCTGCTCCCTTCTGGGCTGTGGTGGTCCCCGACACTGAAAAGGCTCACCGCCCTGAGAGAGGACACAGAAGTGAATTTGTCTCGACTCTGGATATGCCAGGGCCTGAACTGCTCAATATGGGCAAAGGGGCAGACCCTGCCTTCTCTCACACATTCTGAAGCTTTCCTTCCTCTTTGTTCCTCACAACACCCTTCCTGACTCTCAGATCCATCTTTCAGGTCCAAGTCACCTGTGAGCCCCCACCTCATCCCCTCAACCCCAAGTCAGAGGTGACACCTGTGTTCCACAGTCGACCCCCATAGCTAGTCTGTGTTGACAGTAAGGGCTTATTTTTATATCTTGTATCAGAGGTCTGACTGTTTCCTCCTTGGTGGCCCTGGATCCTTGCCACTACATCTCTGAGGCCTTACCCCAGGACAAATCCCCTCCTCCTTCACATAGCGCAGTAAAAGGAAAGGCACAGCACATATAAGGAGGAAGGAGGGGGAAACATGTTAATTCCTCCAGGTACACCACAGTGGAAATACCATCTGGGTACCTTCTAGTCAGAGTGACGCTTCTTAAGTCCAGTAGGGTCCCACAGACATGCTGAATGCAAAGCCACTGTCAGGTGTAACAGGGCCCCTTAAAAGTCACTCCTCTGAGAGGAGCGGGGGTGGTGGCACAAGCCTTTCATCACGACCCTAGCAAGGCTGAGGCAGGCAGTTCTACTGACTTCGGGGCCACACTAGTTGACACAGTAACAATAGGACATGGCCATCACCCTTCCAGTCAGGTCACAAAATGGCTCCAGGCTCCCTATTCCTGGGAGCAGGAAGAGTCCTCTGACTGACTCCCAGGCACCACAGCTTAGGACTTGAGCCCCCAAGGTGCCCAATGTGGCACGACATACCTGAAGGTCGCCCTCCCGGGAACCTCACAAAATGTCTCCGAGGCCCCCATCCCTGGATGTAGGAAGACTGGCCTGAAGGTCTCCCTCCCGGGAACTTCACAAAATGGCTCAGAGGCCTTCAGGCCCCATATGCAAGGGCGTACTTTGACCCTCACCCTTCTAGGTCCTTCGGAAAATGTCTCCAAACCCCCATTGTCTAATGCCGGAAGCACCTCGTCCATCCCTCATACCCTTCAGGCCCCTCAGAAAGTGCCTCTGAGCCCCCCAAAGCCCGGATACCTGGAGTGCGTTGTGGCCGACACCCTTCTGGTCCCCAAGGAAGATGGCCCCGAGCCCCACTAGGTCCCCGGATGTAGGAAGACCAGATGGCTGCTGGGTCCTTCCCGAGCCTCACAAAATGGCTCCGAGCACCCCCCTCCCAGCCCCGGATGTGGATGCTGCCGAAGCTTGAGGGGGCTTCTTCCCACAGTCACTCTCACCTTGGGTGGAGGACTGTCTAAACAAACAGTCGAGCTTGACTCTAGACCTGTGTGCTTCAGCTGGGCTTCTGAGACTCCACGTCCATTCAGCTGGGCTCTGGGACCCCACGTCCATTCAGCTGGGCTTCTGGGACCCCATGTCCATTCAACTGGGCTTCTCAGACCCCACGTCCATTCAGGTGGACTTCTGAGACTCATGTCCATTCAGCTGGGCTCTGGGACCCCATGTCCATTCGGCTGGGCTTCTGAGACCCCATGTCAATTCAGCTGGGCTTCTGAGACCCTACATCCCTTCAGCTGGGGCTTCTTAGACCACATATCCATTCAATGTGTTAGATATCTTACTTACTGTAGGAATGAATCTTCTGGGTCATTTGAAGTTTGTTCTGTCACAGTGCCGGAGATCAAGAAACTATATATATTTTTAAAATGTAATTAGCAGTAAGTTGAAATTTTAAAAAGTTTTTTTGTTTACTATTTTGTCTGAGTGTTACGGTAACTAAAAATGTTAAACATAATTGCATGTTTCTAAAATTCCTTTGATGCCAAAAGGGCTAAACCAAAATTACAGTATATAAAAGTGAAATTATTTCAAGTTTTTCTCCAATATTATTTTTGATATAACCTCAAAATCTGTTGCATCAGAGTGTCTTGTCTTCACAATGAAATAAATATTAAATCTTTTCAAATGTGCCTTACCCTCTCCGAGGAATGGATGGGGTAGGAAAGATAGGTAGAAGGAATGGGAGGAGGGGAGTGCTGTGGGACAATGGTCTTTTATCCTTTCACTTGTATTATTTTTAATAAAATGCTGATTGGCTAGTAGCCAGGCAAGAAGTATAGGCAGGACAACAGCAACCAGGCAGGAAGTGGAGGCGGGGCAATGAGAATTATAGAAAGTGGAAAGTTTCAGTCTGCAGTTGTCACCAGGACACAGAGGAAGCCAGACACAGAGCAAGCAAGATGTGACTGCTGAGCCTAAAAAGGTACCAAGCCACATAGCTAACACAAACAAGAATTATGGGCTCATATAAGTTATAAGAGTTAATAAGAAGCCTGAGATACTAGGCCAATCAATTTATAATTAATGTACACGTACATGTGTTTATTTAGGACTAAACAGTTGTGGGACAAGACTGAGCAATACAGGAACCCATGCCAACAGGTGAGGGAGAGGGAACTGGGATTAGTATGTAAAATGGAAAAAGATACCTTTTTTATTTTTAAAAATAAAATAAATTAAGCTAAAAAAGAAAAAATTAAAGCTTTCCAACAAATTTTTCTTCTATGAAACTTTTATTCTATAATGCTGTTTATAATTTTGTTTCATTTCCAGTATCAACTATATATAAATTTTCATGTTTTTATGGAAATAACAATTTTTTCTCCTTCAAATTTTCCTTTCATTATTTCTCAGGTCCTTCTAAATATTCTGATATTTCACAGATGTGTTATTGAGCTCAAAATTAAAGTTTTCCTTTATTAGGGTTTCTATTGCCATGGTGAAACACTTTGACCAAAGGAACTTGAGGAGGGAAACTGTTTATTTGTCTTATATTTGCATAGCACTGTTCATCATCAAAGGAAATCAAGACAGGAACTCAAACAGAGCAGGATCCTGGATGCAGGAGCTGATGCAGAGGGCATAGCAGCATGCTGTTTGCTGGTTTACTTCCTATGGCTTGCTTTGTATAGAATGTAGAACCAGCAGCCCAGGGATGACCCTGTCTATATGTGCCAGACTCTCCTCTATTAATTGTTAATTAAATGGGTTTGATTGTTTCTTTTAATTTTTATACTTCCTCTGGTTCTATTAAATGATCAATCATTGGCAAATGAGGTAGTTAAAGAAGGCTATACTAAAAGCAATTTTTATGTGAAATAAAGACATTATTTTATTCCTTCAGTGGAAGGAAATGACTGATACCTTTTCACCCAGAAAGTGGAGTAAATGTTGACTGACAACCTGGTGATCTTTTGCTATTCTATGGAACCAACCTTCCTCAATCCCCCAATATCCTGGACATAGTTTAGGCACCAATTCTGAGTCTTGTCTCTCAGTGGATAGAACCCTTTCTTTTGAAAGAGGTCCCTCCTCTACCAATAGAATCTGTCCTCATGATTATTAGAAATCCTTCTCTAGGTCAAAGCACTGAGGTCTGTTTTTCACCCAATAGAAGGCATTCTTAGTTGTAAAAGTTGCAGGTGCTTTGTTGCTTTGCCAGGGAGATTCTATGCCTGTTGTAAAATAATCTTTTGTATACTGTAAAGATTTGTCACACTGATTGTTTTAACAAAAACTGAATGGCCAATAGCTAGGCAGGATTTTTGGAAGAGGGAGAATGTTGTGAAGAAGAAGGAAGAATTGCTAGGTAGAAATGGAGGGAACAGGAAAACAAGATGCACAGTACAGGGTAAAGGTAATAAAGCCACAAGGAAGAAAGTAAATTAATAGAAACGCGTTTAGTTATAAGAGCTAGTTAGAAACAAACCTTAGCTATTGGTCAATCTTTCATAATTAATAATAAACTTTCACGTCATTTTTTTGTGCACTGGTGACCCAAAAAGAAAAGTTTCCCTTCAAATGGCATCCTTTGGTGGGTGCATATTTCCACATATGACCTGAAAAGGCTAATTTTAAAAGGTTCCAAACACACACACACACACACACACACACACACACACACACACACACACACAGAGAGAGAGAGAGAGAGAGAGAGAGAGAGAGAGAGAGCGAGCTCAAAAGGGAGCTTCCTGGTCCCACAATCTCTCATGCAGTCCACTAAACACATTAGAGTCTGTTTAGCAATATGTATAGGCTTAATAAGAAAAGAAAAAGGGTATAGACAGTAATAAAATGAACAGTTTAAAAATAAAGTCTTTAAAGAAAGAGTAAGTAATTTAAAAAATAATAAACCACATAGATATGAAAAATACACAGGGAGTCTGGATCCTGTACATTATTGTGCTGTCTTCGAATTTTTTGATTGCTGATAAGCAAAGAACAACTACTGATTGACATGGCATTGTGAAAGGGACTGTTGAAATAGAGCAGCCTAGAAACTTTAATGTCTTCACTTTAAAATAGAACTCAAAGACATTTATTGCTTTGTGGGAGAGGTTATGTTTTTGTTTTCATGGGAAGTATAAGGCTGTGAAATCATTCAAGGCTGATAGAGATCAGATGTCTCTATCTGAAAATCCTGGTTACAGATATAAAGAAATAAATGTAAAATAACTACAAGACAGGTGATGTATATTTTCCCTGCTCAAATGAAAAACAAAAATCATCATTGGCTGACTTGTGTACAATGCATAGTCCATACTTGTGTTAATGCAGATATGCCTGTTACCTTTGAAAGTGTGTGTGTTTTCAGAGCAAGGTGACAAGACACCAATAAAATGGGTGCTACAGGTGATCCAACAGAGTGCCTCTGCTACAGTTGCTTCAGAGTTGTACATTCCAAACTGCTTCAGGCTTGCTAGATAAGATGATCCAGCCTCATAGACTACTCCAGCCAGACTTCAGATAAGCCTCACATTTTCCAATTACACCAAGACTAGATAACATTTAGCGCTCCCAAGACTTCAATATGACCCCAATTTTCTCAGGGTTCCCTGAAATATACCAGACAACAGGAAACAGTCTAGAGAACATGGTGCCCACATTCGCAAGAGGTGGCGTGGTTGACTTTTGCTCATTCAGTGGGTTATAGATACTTGTCATTATTTAGGGGGTTGGTTACAAATTGTTATTGGTTATAGTCAGAAAAAAATGAACAAAGGACATTAAATACAGGGATCTCTTTCTAAAGAGAAAAAGGGAGTATATAATATAGAAATGATGATCAAAGTGTTAGTTGTTGAATGTACTGTTGAACAACCTCTAGTTTCAAAGTTTTTACATTGATTTGAAATATTGTATAATTAATACAAATTTAAGGTTAATTTTCTTATACTGTATATATGTTTCTTCTACTCTTGTTTAAGGTATTGGACCTATGCAGCTCTTTTAACACTGTAACGCAAATTTCTTGTCCTTGAAAGCTATTATTATTAACTATTTAGGATAATAAAGAAATGCAGATTAGTAGTTAGTTACCTATAACAATGAAACTTGAAGTCATGTTATATATGTTTTGAAGGTCAAACATATAGACATATAGATGGTCTGCAAACTCTTCAGAAACCTATAGAGTATGACATTTAAGATGCTTAACAACTTAGAATTTTTATGACAGTGAGACATCCCTGCTCCTGGCAGCACCAACTTATTTTAGAGAATATAGATGATGGGCATCAAAGAAGCTCCACATGGAGTTTGCTTTCAATAAGACAAAACTGGCCATTTGGGAAAGAAACTGTTCTTGCCTTGACTGCTGACAGTATACTGTACAAACTGGATAAACAGGACATAAAGGAAACGGTTATCAAACTTTACTAATAAGCAGGGACAGTCCTTTAAAATTCCTGCTTCATAGAAAAGTCTGCCAGATATTCCATAGGACACACAGGAAAGTGACTACTGAGCTTTGCCAAAACAAGTCCTTCAAAATTCTTCCTTCACAAAAAATGTCTGTCCAATATTCTAGGCCTGTAGGCTGAAGATGGATGTCCTGACATTACAGAAGAACCTTGGGGTGACTGTCCAAGCAGCCAGATGTCTCTGTCATTTCTTGGTTTTGGAAGTGGCTTGAACTGCACTTGCTGTTTACTCGGGTAATATTATGCCCTCTGGGATCTTTGATGGAGTTGAAGACTAGGTAGTTATAGTTGAAGTTTTCCTTAGTTATGATAGAAGGTAAATTAGGTGCAGAGCTTTGGAATCAAGATAGAATAAATAATGAAATTTTAAAACATATGCCAAACACAAATGGAATGGATCTTGCAAATATAATTCTTACCTCATTACTGTTTTTATTAATAATACTTTTATTATGTTAGACTTAAAGCATTTCCTTTTTATTTAGACAAAAGGGGGAAATATGGAATAATCTTTTGTACACTGTAAAGATTTGTCATTCTGATTGGTTTAATAAAAAGCTGAATGACCAATAGCCTGGCAGGATTTTGGGACCAGAGAGAATGCTGGAAAGAAGAAGGGAGAGTTGCCAAGCAAAGATGGAGGAAGCAGGAAAGCAGCATGAATAATACAGAGAAAAGGTGATAAAGTCATAATGCAGAAAGTAAATTAATAGAAATGAATTAATTTAACTTATAAGAACTAGTTAGGAGCATGCCTAAGCCATTGGCCAAGCTTTCATAATTAATAAGTCTCCATGTCATGATTTGGGAGCTGACAGGAAAGACAAAAAAATCCGCTTATATATGTCTAAAGCTTTGTTGTAATCATGTTCATGTGGAGACTTTCTCCCCAAAGTGTTAGTGTGTTTAAATGTGTAAGAAGAATAATTCACACCATCAGATTCTCTGTAAGTCTTATCACTATCCAAGTCTGGCTGTACTGAGTTTTCATTCTCAACTCTTTGTGTTTCATTTCCATGTCGGTGGTGATACCTGCAGGAACCGCTCAGCAAACCTCCAAGTTTCAGATCCCACCATGTGCATTATATGTACAAACTTAAAACATGTTCCATAATTTTCCTTTTCTTCCCTTCTTTATCTGTAAAGCCCAATCTTTTAAAATCCTCCCACATTGAAAGTGCTTTAGCTGAGTGTGGTGGCACACACCCTTAATCCCAACACTTAGGAGGCAGAGGCAAGCAGTTGAGATCAGCCTGGTCTATGGAGTGAGTGCCAGGACAGCCAGAGCTAAACAGAGAAACTCTGTCTTGAAAAAAAACAAAAACAAAAAAACAAAAAAAGTGTCTTAAATTCTTTAATGGGACTTATGCATATGAACTAGAGACATGGGATTATTTCACAGATACACTATGGTCTGTTCTGTTGGTGACAGGAAACTGTTGAATATGTAACCAGTTGTAGAATCAAGTGGTTTTAATCATCTGGTCTGTGTCTGTCATTGGATGTTGAAACTTTCATTTCTCAACAAGGCTGATTTTGAGATCTCTCCATTGACCTTCTTTTCTGTAAAGAGGTAATCTGAAAATGTACAAGGAGTTTAGGGATTTTCCTGGCCTCCATCTGATAATGAACCCCTGAACATGGTCCTTTCTCCTACCAATCCCACCCCTAAAGCAAGGTAAAGGTTGCCTTGAGGAGCCATAGTAGATTCTCAGGCAGAATCATCATAGGATATATTGTGTACATTTATGCATTAGTGATTAACTCTGAGTCACCAATGAAGTGTCAGTGTGAAATTAAAGAAAGAAATGAGGGCCTTTCCCCATGGAGTTATTAAACCAAGAGCAAGCCCAGATTTGAATTTTCTGCTCTACTATGTCTGTGTCTTCTGTCCTTTCTATCAATTGTATGGGTGTGAATCTGTGTCTGCCTGGATGATGTCTTGTGAGAATTTGTCTATGTGTCTGTGTGCATTTTATTGTGTTTGTCCTAACAAAGGGCTTTGCTCTTCCTTTTCTTGAGCAGCACAGAAAGCACAACATGGAGAAGGATTGGTGTTTACTTTTACAGAAATCTTTAACAAGTGAATAAGTCACTGACCCCAACTGATCCAGATAACAATTAGTATTATGAACATCATTGTTTACCACTCAATATCTGAATGCTACCTTCAACTTTTATTGCAGATCTTCATTATATAATGCCACTTACAACTTATTTTCTGTTTCCCAACAATGATTATCACAACACAAATGCAAACACATGTGTATAACTCTTGAATCAAGGGCATGGAAGGTTTGTAATTTAAAATTACAGGTATGCTTTAATTTAGGCTGTAAAAATTGGTTACTTAGGAAATCCAAAGAAAGCAAGTAATGTTAATTTAATTGTTCCAGTGTTCTCTTAATGGCATGTTAAACAGGCTTAGTGTACATTAGGATAATAGTTTTATTATGTGACCTCAAGGTATATTATTAACTCTGGCTGTGAGGTCCAGCAAAAGTTCCAGTCTCTTAGACTATAAGAGACAGTTTTATCATTGTGAATTGCCACAAGATATCACTGAGTCAGCAATGAGAGGAGCAGAGTTGATAAGAGATTGAGAATCAGGATGATTTAATGAGATGATATTTCATGTATCGAAGCTTCAGTTAATGTGGTCCATATCATTTAGCACCAATCACAGAAAGTTAAGCTACTGTGAGTTTTATAAGATAGTATATGGAATTCAGAAATCTAGGCTCATAGGACACAGAATTAATATGGAGGCAAATTAAATCTGCTAACTGATTCCAGTGAGAAATCATTACCATTCCTCTTTATTACCAGACCTAATGCCCAAAGCCTTCCACCTTCTTGCCACTGTATAGGAGTCATTTTGAAGGTTCTCAAAGAAGAGAGGTTCAGGCCTCTTTGTAAGTCAAGGTGAAATCTTGAAATAAGTCATAGAAGATGCAACTTAAACAGAGATTACCCAACCCCCCAATGCTTCCATTGATAACAAAAGAGTTCCAATGTTCTATGAGAATCAGTCCCTATCGATCCTTCTACATCCACATCAGATGACTTGAAGATATAAAACCAGTTTTTGATTTTCCTGGAGGGGAGACAGCCATCTATGCCCCTTCCTGAAGGTGGACTACAGACTCCTTCTTGAGAGAGGATTCTTAATGACTGTATCCTGGTCCCAAGTGGGGCCTACCTAGGAATTACACCCTTGAACTTGAGATCTCATGAGGACCTGTATACTTCTTTCAACCCTGGGAGACCTTGGGAGAGAGTAACCAGACTCACTGCAGCTTTGTGTCAGGGAGAACCAGCCATTTCCCTGGGAGAGTACGGCCTCAGATCTGCTGAGGTAAGTGACCAGGACCCCCAAGGAGGAGCAAGGAGACCTCTGATATAAGACACTTGAAAGCTGTTTCTAAAGTCAGCTTTGGTTCTAGGGACATCTGTGGCCCAAAGCTTTCTCCTCTGACTTGTTGTTCAAAAGATTAGGTGAGGATCAGAAGTGGCATTTGCCTGAAAGATATATCTGGTTCACCAGATGCCTTGTGAGGAGTTAATACAAAACTTTTCAGAATCTCCAGGACAGAAGAGGACCCTTGCTCCTTTTGCCAGTTTTCAGAAACAACCTAGGTGTGTTCAGGTGTGCTCCATCTTTACATTTTTTTTGTCTCTCAGGAAGGTGAGTTATGGTGTGCTGTAAGCAAAGACCTGTATTTTGATACCTGTATTTTGTTAATGCCATCTAAATTCACAAATTAAGATATTCACATTTGCAGGGCAAGTTCCGGGCCTAGGAAATTAACCTAGTGAGACCTGCAAACCCCAGACTTTAGAAACAATTAGCATTTCCTTTGTTAGTAAAGAGTCGCAGACCCTCAGTATTTCCTTATCAGCTAGGGATATCTCCAGACATGACATTGCAGTTAAATCAATGACATTCCAGCAGACCTGACACCCTCCCCTTCCCCCTACCTGTTTGCTATATAACAGCTCCTGAGAAATAATAAAGTGGCAGCTTGATCAGAAAGCCAGACTTGCTGTCATTTCTTGTGTCTCTTGCCCCTCCATTTCTTCCTCCTCCAGGTTTATCAGGGACCCTCTGTTCATATTCCGCTGGCCAAAACAGTGGTGTGAAATATTATTGGAAAAGGACAAAGGGAGCCCATTACTCTTATCAGAGGGAGTGTCTAGTATCTACCAGCAATCCAAGTAATCTAGCATGGTAGGAAGAGAAGGTGTGGTGGAGCCTAACATCCCCTGAAACAAGGGGCCACATAGAGCCCATCTGCCCCTGTTCTGATACTTAGAAAGCCCCGAAAGGGTGAGGGTTGTGGCTGGATCTCCTTTCTGCCTCAAGGCTTGGAACAGGAGGTCTCAGGAATGTGACAACCCTGGTAGTAAGGTCTTCAGAGGGTGACCAAAGGTAAGGGTCCCAGAAGGAGCCAGATTCCGGATAGGAACCTCTCGTGATGATGGTATGTGTCTTTAGCCCAGAAATAAGGGACTATGCTATCTGGCTGTGCCTGGGACCAGCCCTGTGGGGAACTAAGTGGCAAACTTATATGAACTACATCTGGCAGGAAGGTTGAATGTTATGAGTCTGTAAGGACAAAACCTAGATGAGTCTGTAAGGACAAGTCTGGGGCAAGTCCAGGAGAAACGGCACTAGGAGAAAATGTGTGCAGTGATGATAAGAGTGACGTATAGGCAGACAGGAGTGTTAATCTGGAGTGTGACACAGGGAAGAGTGAGGTAAGGCTGAAGAATAGTATAAAAAGTGAGGCAAACAGACAGAAAGCATTCTCAAGATGATCTGCTAGAGACTCTGTCGGAGAGGCGCCAGAGAAACTCTACAGCATCAAGAATCAATCAATCAATCAATCAATCAATCAACAAGACATTGCACTGGAGATCTTCCAAGAGCCAGAGAACAAGCTCTTGCCTGCGGATCAAGACTTGCTGATCCAGAGGTCTACGTCGAGAGCCATGAACCATCATCAGGTTGTACACCCCAATGCCTTATTAGATAGAATATAGCAATGCCCTACCTAGGGTTTAGAAATGTATGATAGGATTGAAGTCGGAATGAATATGCACTTGTGTCATAATGTGTATTTGTTTGTGATAGTGATACTTGCTTATTGGCTGTGCCAGAACAATTATAAGATCTTGATGTGCCTATACAATAAACTTAGTTCGGACAAAGTAGAGAACTGCAATCCTGAGTGTCATTTACTTGCAGACCTCCAAGTAAGGCCAGAAGGCCCACTCAGCAGTGCTCGTGACATTGGGCCAATCTTAGGAAAGAGGAGTTCTAGTGTAAAGGGAGCCTGTCAGAGAGGACATGTCAGATGAGCATACTGCACTCAGCAAGAGAAAACTCTTCAACATTTTGGAGGCAACTGTTACTGAGAAAAAAGTTTGTCTAATTTTCTATTTAGGTTCCCTCAGTGAGCTGAAACCTACCTGAGATGTTCTGAGAAACACAAAGTAAATTTCTATAGAAGAAGAAACTCCTGGAAACACCTGACAGTCAGTCAATAAGTACCCCATATGCCACTTATTGTGTCAGGTGTTTTAATGCATTTGTACATTATACCCCCATCCAGATAAAATTGTCTATATAGCACATTTTACATATGAAAAATCAACTGAATCTTAAAGACTTTTGAAATTTCCATGGATTCCTACCTATTTATCTAAACACTATACTGTTCTCATTCTTCCCTGCCCAAGGCAGTCTTGTGTCTCTTAATTTAATTCTCTTTTGAGTACTGTACAATGCCTCTCAGAATTTAGAGTGATCCATTCTGAGTCTGTTGCACTGTAAGACAACCTAAAGTAATAACATGAAAAGAATCTTGTGACTATACCCTAGAGCCAGTGGAACCATTCAGAAGCACCTTCCTCCCCCTGACATTCACAAACATTTTTTGTTCACTATGGAATCCTTCTAGCAATAATAGGACTTTTCATATAAAGTTCATTTTAAAACACCATATTTAGACATGTAGTGATATGTCCTGTGAACATTTGAAAAAAATACTACTGTGTTGAATGTGCTAACTCTGATTTTGCAAGGAAGCTTTAAAAAAATCATTCTTCTACTGCTATTTATCTGTGTGCCATCACACAGGAAATATCATTTTTTAATTTTTTAATTCATTATGCATACCAACCACAGTTAACCCTCCCCCTCCCCTCTTCCTACTTCCTCCACCCACTCCCCAGAAAGGGTAAGGTCTCCCATTGGGAGTCAACAAAGCCTGGCATATCAAGCTGAGGCAGGACCAAGCTCTTCACCTCCCTACATTGAGGTTGAGCAAGGTATCTCTCCAAAGAAGTCAGTTCATGCACCAAGGATAGATTCTGGTCCTACTGCAAGGAGCCCTACAAATAGATCAAGCCACGTAACTGTCATCCACATTCAGAGGGTCTAGTTTGATACCATGCAGGATCCCCAGCTCTTAGACTAGAGTTCATGAACTCCCACTAGCTCAGGTAAGCTGTCTATACTGGTTTCCCCATTATGATCTTGTTCCTTAGAAACCTGGGAATCAATTTCCCTCATATACCAAAGGATGCTCAATCATATCACAAGGACTCATGCTTAACTATGTTCATAGCAGCATTATTCATAATAGCTGGAACCTGGAGACAGCCTAGGTGCCCCTCAACTGAAGAATTGATAAAGAAACTGTAATACATATACACAATGGAGTATTACTCAGTTGTAAAAAATAATGACATCATGAAATTTGTAGGCAAGTGGATGGGACTAGAAACAATTATCCTGAGTGACATAACCAAGACCCAGAAAGACAAACATGGCATGAACTCACTTATAAGCATTAGTTGTAAGACAAGGGATAACTAGGCTACATCCCAGAGAAACTAGTTAACAAAGAGAACCCTAAGAAGGACACACATGGAGGACTCCAGGATAGGGAAATTGTTAAGATCTCCTGGGTAAACTGAAGGTGAGGGAAGACAGAATAAGAAGGGGGATGAGCATATGAGGGAACAGGATGATCCTGTTGGAGGAGGGAAGGAAAGAGAAAGCAATAAAAGAGAGATCTTGATAGAATGCACCATTGTGGTGCTAGGTACACATCTGGTGCCAGGACAACTTCCAGGAATCCACAAGGATGACCCCAGCTGTAATAGTGGAGAAGGTGCCTGTATTGGCCTTCCTCTGTAATCAGATTGGTGACTACCTTAATTGTCATCATAGAACCTTCATCCAGTAACTGATGGAAGCAGATGTAGAGATCCACAATCAAGCACTGTGCTGAGCTCCTGGAGTCTAGTCAAAGAGGGAGAGGAGGAATTATATGGGCAAGGAAATACCTTTATTCACAATATGCCTAATGGCACTGATACAGGTGCTCATTAAAGTCCTTTCATGTAAGTGACTCACAGGTATATATTGGTCATTCATACAAAAACAAAACAAAAGAATCAAAAATAACTCCACAGATCTCACATTAAAGGTAATAAATGGTAATTTATTCCGAGCCAAATGAGTGACCATGACCCAGTAATATGGATTAAGTTGCTCTGAGTAAAACGTTCTAACATGGAAGTAGTTACACGAACCTCTATAACTGCAGAAGAAAAGAAGGCCATAAACCAAAGTACTTTTCAAATACATTGGTAGAAACTCTTTAAGTAACAGGTTACAAGACAGAGAAATATCTACTGTAGGTTTTAGATAGTATTTGATGACATTCTTAGTCGTTGGGGTTGATGAAAACTAGGACCTGTTAAATTACTACATTCCAAGGATTTTATCTGACATTTAAAAATATGGTAGGTCAGGCAGAAA
Source organism: Myodes glareolus (assembly GCF_982192425.1). Classification (NCBI taxonomy): domain Eukaryota; kingdom Metazoa; phylum Chordata; class Mammalia; order Rodentia; family Cricetidae; genus Myodes; species Myodes glareolus. The sequence goes on from NC_142053.1 coordinate 5,750,397, forward strand.
GGTATCAATCTATGGCTACCAAGGGGACACAAGATAGCCTAAGGTAATTTGATAAGATATCTGCAACATTCCAAATGTCTACAGTCATAAGCCCTAATCAATCAATGAGCTTTGTAAAAGCTTTAGCATAAGTGCTGCTTTGGGAAGGGGCTTTATTTCACAACTGTGAACAATAAAAGGGGTGAGAAAACATTGTGCTAAGAGCTTAATGTAAAATTATAGAAAAGTGCCATTGAATTAAAATGAACCCCTTCTATTGATGTTTTTAGAATAATTTGAAGTAAGGGATTGTTTTTTGGTTTTTTTTTTGTTTTTGATTGTTCTTGTTAGTTGTTTAAAAACAAAGTGTCATGTAGCCCAGGCTGGCCTCAAACTATCTGTGTAGTGGAGGATGACCTTGAATGTCTTATTCTTCTGCCTCTACCTCCATGTATTGAGATTACAAATGTATACCAATACATTCAGCTGTAGGGTGATTTGAAAACTAGGAAGTTCCCCACTGTTGTGATCACAATCAGCCTCCACACTAGCTCAAAGTAAGATGCCTGCTAATGTGAAGATGCAAATATCATTTTGTGGTGCTGTTGAGGGTTAAACCACTCTGGGAAAATTGAGCACCTTACCAGGGTGACTATTAAGCTTTGCTTTCTGAGGTTGATCAGAAAGATGGAATAAGAGTATCTTGTAAGTCACCCAACAAGTCTTCTAGGATCAGGCATAGTGTTCCCATACGACCATGGCATTCCCATATGTGAGCTTCAAGTAGACTAAAAGCGGTAACAAATAATGGAGTAGTTGTTATCATTCATAACATGGGTCCCCTGATAGATGGGAGACTCACAGATATATCCTGCAGAGAGAGCTTGGGTATAGCGTTTATTTAGTGGGTTGTGGAGGGGGAGGAGAGAGGATGAGAAGGAAAGTTGGGGGAGAAGGGAGAGGGACAGAAGCTGTCTCTCCAGAAGATCGAAAAGAGAGAACGGGCTGAAGAGGATGTGGGAGATCCCTCAGCAGGGAAGGGGGAGATTGGGAGTGGGCGGAACTTGTCTCTAAAAAGAACAGGGTAACCAGGTGGCAGACCAGGCCAGCAGATTACAACATTTCCACCTTTCTCTTATAATAAAATGACAGAGAGATAGGCATGGCAGATTGAGGGGACTGGGACCGTGCATCTCAAGACTCCTTCCTGCTATTTGTGGGCATTGAAGTCTTTTGGGGGTACCTGAGAAAACTGGGAACTGGTTATATCCTGAGATAGCTGATTAGATTTATTCCTGTCCAAGGTTTGTGGTGTGGAACTGTTCAGTTTCTCTTGGACTTGGCAAGGTGTTGGCAGAGCAGAGGATAAAGTTAAGTTTAGGCAAAAAAAAATTCAGGACAAGGGAATTGAGAGGTGTTTATCTAGCCTGTTTAAAGCAAATCTTTCAATTTGGCTCCCTAGAACTTACAAGAATTCTTTGAGTTTGTGAAAACTTAAGTTTTAGACACATACATTATATAAACAATAGCATATATATGTCAGAATGGCTATAACAGATGTTTTTGCACAAAGACAAGTATCTTTAGAAAGCAACCAAAGAATTTAAAATCTTGATCTTGTAATAGTGGTAGGGGTAGTACCCTGCAGAGTTATATTAATAGTTTATCAGCATTTTATTGATAATGTTTAGACTGTGAAAGGCAGCATGAGAGAGAAATTTAACTTGCTTTGTCCTCAGACCTTTATAACTTGCAGGTACACATCTTAATAACTTGCATTTGTATATCTTAAAACACCTTTCATTTAGGACATGTTCAGAAGTTATACTGAAACTTGTTTGGTGAGGTTGTCCTTTTAAACTGACAAAACCTCTCAGCAGTCAAACTGCATCAGAGATCTTTGAGAAGGATAAATTTTTACTTGAGTTATTGGTTAAATATGACAGAGAACTTACTTGATTGGCTACCTAGAGCCACTCCTCAGGGTCCTTCATGGTCATTGAGAGCAAGGGCATTAGGACTATATTTGTCTTCTGTTGTTAGAATCAGGGCCTGCCAGGCTTTAAAAGATCCCGTGGGTTAGTAAAATCTGTAGGAAGACAAGTCTACCTTGACCTGAGAAGCTAAGCTGTCAATTCTAGCAATTTTGTCTACTGTCTGGAGATCTTCAGGAGTTTAGATGCAGTTTTTCCCAGTAATTAGCATTTTAACTTGAAGAAGCTAATTGTGGATGGACATTGTTTTGTGCTCATCTGTCCTCAGTCTTCTTTGGAGGAAATGGATTGCTGCCACAAGGAGCCAATCTGGCTCTCTGTTATGAAAAGTCTTTTAATAATTGAACATTTAGAGCTCAGCGACATTCCTGGCCAGCAAGGGGTAATGATCTTCTAGCAGACATCCATCTGAGGAGGGGTGAGTTTACTCCTGGCCTGCGGAAGAAGCCAGCAAGGAAGAATTCAGACTTTCCCCGACCCCCTTGACTCCCTAGTCACCCTGCAGTGGTGGCTCCACCCTGCGGAGCTCTCCCGCCTCCCATCCCAGCTTTCATCCAGGCACACCTTCATCTCTTCCTTCCTTCTCCCTGGGGCCATAAGATCTCCCCAGCTTGGCTGATTTGCGCGCTGGGCCTTGGCTGTGGGCGCAAACCTGCAGGAGGCAGTTCCTGTGTTCTGATAGCCTGCCTGAGGACAGGTAGGACCTGTGTCAGATCAGCGACATTCCTGGCCAGCAAGGGGCACTGATCTTCTAGAAGACATTCATTGGAGGAGGGGATTTCCCCAGCTCAGCTGCCTTGCCCGCTGGGCTGGGCTGTGAGTGCAACCCTGCAAGAGGGAGTGCCTGTGTTTCACTAGCCTACCTGAGGAAAGGTAGGCCTTCTGTCAGTGAAATCCCTGCCCAACAAGAGAACCTGACCCAGTATCAAAAGATCCAATAGAGAGCATTTGAAGGAAGAGATGGGCAGACGCCAAGGCAAGAACTCCTCCAACAATCTGAAAAGCAACTTGAAAACACCAGATCCCAACGACCCTACAATAGAAGGACTTGAACACCTTAATCCAGAAGAAGTGGAAAAATATGCAATTATGAAAGCAATAAAGTCCCTTAAACAGGATATGAATAACTCCCTTAAAGAATTGGATGAGAAGTACAACAAAAAGATTGAAGAAATGAGTAAAGAAATGGATGAGAAGTATAACAAATAGTTTGAAGAGATGAGTAAATCCATGAATGATACACTGGGAAACCAAGAAAAATCAATCAAACAGGTAATGGAAACAGTTCAAGAATTGAAAACTGAAATGGAGGCAATGAAGAAAACACAAAACAAGGGCCGGCTGGATATGGAAAATCTAGGTAAATGAACAGAGACTACAGAATCAAGCATAACCAATAGAATACAAGAGATGGAAGAACAAAGCTCAGATGCTAAAGATACCATAGAGAAAATAAATGTTCTGATCAAAGAAAACAGCAAATCCAACAAATTCTCATCACAAAACATTCAAGAAATCTGAAACACAATAAAAAAAACAAATCTAAGAAAAATAGGGATTGAAGAAGGAGAAGAATTGCAGATCAAAGGCCCAGAAAATATATTCAACAAAATTATAGAAGAAAACTTTCCCAACCTAAAGAATGATATTCCTATGAAGGTTCAAGAAGCATACAGAACACCGAATAGACTTGCACAAAAAAACATCCCCTCGCCATATAATAATCAAAACACAAAACATACAAATTAAAGAAAGAATATTAAGAGCTACAAAAGAAAAAGGTCAAGTAACTTAGAAAGGTAAACCTATCAGACTTACATCGGACTTCTCTATGGAAACCATGAAAGCCAGAAGGTCCTGGATAGAGGTACTGCAGAAACTAAGAGACCATGGATGCAAACCCAGACTACTATACCCAGCAAAGCTATTGTTCACTATCAATGGAAAAAACAAAATATTCCAGGATAAGAACAAATTTAAACAATTCGTAGCCACAAACCCAGCCTTACAGAAAGTAATAGAAGGAAAATCACAACCCAAGGAATCCAACATTGCCAACAATGCCTACAATAACTCAGACATCTAGTGACCCTTCACAAGCACAACTCAAAGAAGGAAAACACACAAACTCTACTAAACAAAAAAATAAAATAAAATGAATAATAACTGGAGTCAAAAACCACTGGTCATTAATATCACTTAATATTAATGGACTCAACTCACCTATAAAAAGACTTAGAGATTGGGTACGAAAACAGGATCCGACATTCTGCTGTTTACAAGAAACACACCTCAACCACAAAGACAGACATCTACTCAGAGTAAAGGGTTGAGAAAAGGTTTTTCAAGCAAACGGACCTAAGAAACAAGCGGGTGTGGCCATTCTAATTCCCAACAAAATTGACTTCAAACTAAAATCAATCAGAAGTGATGGAGATGGACATTTCATGCTCATAACAGGAACAATACATCAGGAGGGAGTCTCAATCCTGAATATCTATGCCCCTAATATAAAAGCACCCACTTATGTAAAAGAAAAACTTTTAGAACGCAAGGCAGTCATCAAAACACACACACTAATAGTAGGAGACTTAAACACTCCTCTCTCACCAATGGACAGGTCAATCAGACAGAAACCCAACAGAGAAATAAGAGAATTAATAAAGGTAATGAATCAAAAGGACTTAACAGATATCTATAGAACATTCCACCCAAATAGGAAAGAATATACCTTCTTCTCTGCAGCTCATGGAACCTTCTCGAAAATTGACCACATACTCGGTAACAAAGCAAACTTCCACAGATACAAAAAAATATTTGTAACCACCTGTGTCTTGTCGGATCACCATGGAATAAAGTTAGAATTCAGTAACAATTCGAACACCAGAAAGCCTACAAACTCATGGAAGCTGAGCAGTCAACTACTGAATCATCCCTGGGTCAAGGGAGAAATAAAGAAAGAAATTACAGTCTTCATTGAATTTAACGAAAATAAAGACACAACATACTCAAATCTATAGGACACAATGAAAGCAGAGCTAAGAGGAAAGTTCATAGCACTAAGTGCTCAATTAAAGAAAACGGAGAAAGCACACATTGAAGACTTAACAACACACCTGAAAGCTCTAGAAAAAAAAGAAGCAGACTCACCCAGGAGGAGTAGAAGACTGGAAATAATCAAACTGAGGGCTGAAATCAACAAAATCAACAAAATAGAAACACAGAGAGCAATCCAAAGAATCAATGGAACAAAAAGTTGGTTCTTGGAGAAAATCAACAAGATTGACAAACCCCTAGCCAAACTAATCAAACGGCAGAGAGAGAACATTCAAATTAATAAGATCAGAAATGAAAAGGGGGATATAACCACAGACACAGAGGAAATTTCAAGAATCATTAGAAGAATCATTATATCTTACTACGAAAGCTTATATGCCACAAAGTTGGAAAATGTACAAGAAATGGACTGGTTTTGAGATAAATAATATTTACCAAAGTTAAATCAAGACCAGGTGAACAATCTAAATAGACCTGTTAGTCGCGAAGAATTTGAAGCTGTTATCAAAAACCTCCCCACCAAAAAAAGCCCAGGACCAGATGGTTTCAATGCAGAATTCTATCAGAACTTCCAGGAAGTGCTGATACCTATACTCCTTAATGTATTCCACAATATAGAAACAGAAGAGTCATTGCCAAATTCTTTTTATGAAGCTACAGTTACGCTGATAACAAAACCACATAAAGACACAACCAAGAAACAGAATTACAGGCCAATCTCACTCATGAACATTGACGCAAAAATTCTTAACAAAATCCTGGCAAACCGAATCCAAGAACACATTAGAAAAATCATCATCCATGATGATCAAGTAGGCTTCATCCCAGAGATGCAGGGCTGGTTCAACATATGCAAATCTATCAATGTAATCCATCATATAAATAAACTAAAAGAAAAAAACCATATTATCATTTCATTGGATGCTGAAAAAGCATTTGACAAAATTCAACATCCCTTTATGATAAAGGTGTTGAAGAGATTGGGGATACAAGGATCATACCTAAATATAATAAAAGCTATTTACAGCAAGCCAACAGATAACATCAAACTGAATGGAGAGAAACTCAAAGCCATTCCATTGAAATCAGGAACACGACAAGGCTGTCCACTCTCTCCATACCTCTTCAATATAGTGCTAGAAGTTCTAGCAATAGCAATAAGACAACATAAGGGGATCAAGGGGATTCAAATTGGAAAGGAAGAAGTTAAACTCTCGTTATTTGCAGATGATATGATAGTGTACATAAGCGACCCCAAAAACTCTACCAAAGAACTCCTACAGCTGATAAACACCTTTAGTAATGTAGCAGGGTACAGATCAAATCCAAAAAATCAGTTGCCCTCCTATACACAAAGGATAAAGAAGCAGGGAGGGAAATCAGAGAATCTTCACCTTTCATGATAGCCAGAAATAGCATAAAATATCTTGGGGTAACTCTAACCAAGGAAGTGAAAGACCAATTTGACAAGAACTTTGAAGAAAAAAATTTTTTTTGAAGAAAGAAATTCTTTGAAGAAAGAAATTGAAGAGGATACCAGAAAATGGAAAGATCTTCCCTGCTCTTGCATTGGGAGTATCAACATAGTAAAAATGGCAATTCTACCAAAAGCAATCTATAGATTCAATGCAATCCCCATCAAAATCCCATCAAAATTCTTCACAGACCTTGAGAGAAAAATTATCAACTTTATATGGAAAAACAAAAAAAAACATGATAGCCCAAACAATCTTATATAATAAAGAAACTTCTGGAGGTATAACCATCCCTGACTTCAAACTCTATTACAGAGCTACAGTTTTGAAAACAGCTTGGTATTGGCATAAGAACAGAGAAGTCGACCTATGGAATCGAATAGAAGACCCAGATATTAACTCACAAACCTATGAACACTTGATTTTTGACAAGGGAGCTAAAGGTATGCAATGGAAGAAGGAAAGCATCTTTAACAAATGGTGCTGGCATAACTGAATGTCAACCTGTAGAAGAATGAAAGTAGATCCATATCTATCACCATGCACAAAACTCTAGTCCAAATGGATTAAAGACCTCAACATTAACCTGACCACTTTGAACTTGATAGAAGAGAAAGTGGGAAGTAGTCTACAGGAAATAGGCACAGGAGACCACTTCCTAGGTAGAACCCCAGTAGCACAGACAATAAGAGAATCAATGAATAAATGGGACCTCCTGAAACTGAGAAGCTTCTGTAAAGCAAAGGACACTGTCACTAAGACAAAAAGGCTACCTTCTGACTGGGAGAAGATCTTCACAAACCCCTCATCAGGCAAAGGCCTGATCTCCAAAATATACAAAGAACTCAAGAAACTAGACACTAAAACTCTAATTAACCCAATTAAAAAATGGGGTACTGATCTGAACAGAGAATTCACAACAGAAGAACTTCGAATGGCCAAGAGACACTTAAGGTCATGCTCAACATCCTTAGTGATCAGGGAAATGCAAATCAAAACAACTATGAGATACCATTTTACACCTGTCATATTAGCTAAAGTCAAAAACACCAATGATAGCCTATGCTGGAGAGGATGTGGAATGAAGGGAACACTCATCCATTGTTGGTGGGAATGCAAACTTGTGCAGCCACTGTGGAAATCAGTGTGGCGGTTTCTCAGGAAACTGGGAGTCAACCTCCCTCAGGACCCAGCAATTCCACTCTTGGGAATATACCCAAGAGATGCCCTATCATACCACAAAAGCATTTGTTCTACTATGTTCATAGCAGCACTATTTGTAATAGCCAGAACCTGGAAACAGCCTAGGTGCCCCTCAATAGAATAATGGTTAAAGAAGGTGTGGAACATAAACACTTTAGAGTTCTACTCAGCGGTAAAAAACAATGACATCTTGAATTTTGCATGCAAATGGATGGGAATAGAAAACGCTTTACTGAGTGAGGTAACCCAGACCCAAAAAAGAGGAATATGGTATATTATCACTCATATGTGGATTCTAGCCATAATTAAAGGTCTTTGCGCCTATTATTCGTGATCCTAGAGAAGCTAAATAAGAAGATGAACCTGAAGAAAATCATGTAGTTATCCTCCTGGATATTGGAAGTAGACAAGAGTGCCAAGCAATATTGGGTGCACGGGGGTAGGAGTGGATGGAAGGGGAGAGGGTTAGAGGGAAGGGAGTAGGAGAGGATTGGGGAAAGCTTGGGGGAATGGGATGGGAGGGAGGAAGGAAGGATGGATATGGGAACAGGGAAGTATATATCTCAACTAAGGGAGCCATTTTAGGGTTTACAAGAGACTTGATTCTAGAGGGATTCCCAGGTCCAAGGAGAGATCCCCAGATTGTTCCCTGGACAGCATAGGAGAGGGTGCCTGAACTGGCCTTGGCCCATAACCATACTGATGAATATTTTGCATATCACCATAGAACCTTCATCTGGCGATGGATGGAGATAGAGACAGAGACCCACACTGGAACACTGAACTTAACTCCCTAGGTCCAAAGGAGAAACAGAAGGAGGGAGAGCGTGAGCAAGGAAGGCAGGATCAGAGGGAACCTACACCCGATGATGAATGGAGAATGAGACAGAGACCCACATTGGAGCACTGGACTGAACCCGTAAGGTCCAAATGAGGAGCAGAAGGAGGGAGAACATGAACAAGAAAGGCGGGACCGTGAGGAGTGCGTTCACCCACTGATAGAAGGGGACTGATCTAATGAGAGTTCACCAAGGCCAGCTGGACTGGGACTGAACGAGCATGTGATCAAACCGGAGTCTCTGAAAGTGGCCGAATTCTCTGAATGTGGCTGGCACAGGGACTGTCTGAGAAGCCATTGATATTGGCACTGGGACTTGTTTCCTCTGCATGTTCTGGATTTTTGGGATCCTAGTCAGTTTGGATACTCACTTTACTATACCTGAGGGGGCGGGGGAGGAACTTGAACTTCCCACAGGGCAGAAGCACTGACTGCTCTTAGGACTGGAGAAGGAGGAGAAGAGGGAGTGGGGGGAATGATAGGGTATTGGGAGGAGGGGCAGAAGTGGAAACATTTATAAATTAATAAAAAAATAATTGAACATTTAAATGCTACATACCCCAGATCTCTAAGCACTTGAGGGCTATTTATTGGGTCTAGACAAGCTATAATTACATTATAGGATCTGCCTAGAGAGCTGAGTTCAAGTTTGACTGTGCTGGTTTTTAACTTAACAAATGAGATTTATACTTGTGAAAAACAAAGAAGAAAAACTGTTTGCAATAGAAGCTTAACAGTAGAACTGACAATAGTGGAGAGCAGTTTATAGGAAAGGTTGTAGGCTAGCTTTTAAAACATTTTTTAACAGTAAGTACATGTGGTGTAGGAGTTCCTTCTGTTTGTGTGTTGCTTTCATTGGTTAATGAATAAAGAAACTGCCTTGGCCTAGTTGATAGGGCAGAACTTAAGTAGGTGGAGAAAACAGAACTGAAAGCTGGGAGGGCGACGGGCAGAGTCAGAGAAGCCATGTATCCTCCGCCTGAGACGAATGCCAGTTAGAATCTCTCCCAGTAAGCCACAGCCATGTGGCAAATCACAGATTAATAGAAATGGGTTAAATGAAGATGTAAGAATTAGCCAATAAGAAACTAGAACTAATGGACCAAGCAGTGTTTTAATGAATACAGTTTCTGTGTGATTATTTCGGGTGTAAGCTAGCTGGGCAGACAGGATGAACAAGCAGGCCCTTCCCCTACAACATACATGTGTAGATATACATAATCGAATTTAAGCTTTATATACATATATACAGAGTTAAAGCTAACTTATGTTCAAACAAAGTTAACTCAAAAGTCATATGCATGCATACATACATATATTAAACAGGAGCTGGGTGAAGTGAATTCTTTGAAGGGCCCTACCGAAAGCATGTTACTGCTCAAAACACACATGTAAAACAGTAAGAAGAATTTAGTGACAATAACATAAGCAAGCTAGAAGACTAGGCAAAGAATACCTCAGTAAAGATGGCAAGTTGGTTACCTCACTTGCCCTTAGTCAAGATAGTGGTAAAGTCATCTGACCTACCTTTAGTCAAGATGGTGGAAGTCACATGTTGCATGAAGAACCCATGTTTTCAGAGCCATGACAAGAATTTTAAACAGATACAAATAACAAGAGAGACATAGAGGCCGTGTAGAACATACATTTAAAATAGAATCATATCCATGTGGCCACACCATTCACACATCCTTTCATACATGAAGTAAATAGAAAAATCACTTAGTGCTGCCAGTCACCACACTACCAGCCACTGAGGGGGGGGGCTAGGGCTGAGAGTGAAACAACCACCTTGCACAACTGGCTAGTTTTGCTGGTTCCTGTGGGACCAGAAGTAGCTGTAGCAGAGACAGAATAGAAGTGAGAAAATGCATAGAAGTGAGAAAAGGGGCATTTACAGGCAGGTTGGGGGGCTGCCCAGTAAAAGGAAAAGCAAATGGATGTGAGATACCAGTTGGACAAAGTTAAGCATAGGTGGATAAAAACTTTTTAATCTGCCTTTTTGTTGATAGAAATTAGAAAGCTCCCACTTTAGGTTTTTACTTAAGGGCACATAAGCCACTTGTTAGTGCAAAGGCAGGTAAGGTTAGGAATCTCTAAGTAAGACATTAAACTTAGAGGATTTAGTGTCTGTAAAAGACTTTCCAGGGGGGAGGTTGGACTGATAGCTTTAGGAGGTTTATTCCCCATGATCAAGAAAGTGAGATAGGCAAGATCAATGGCTAACTATCTGTAGATGTCTCTGAGAAAGAGTGAGGGTTGAGTGATTGATCGGTCAGGTCAATTTGAGGTCCTTCAGCACAGGAATTGAGAATCAAGCAGGGCCACTCTGAGTGGTCCGAAATGAGGACAACAGTCCAAGATGAGAAACAGAATCTCAGTCCTCAGCCATGGGGAATCACCAGAGATGAATGTCAGTGAAAGGTGACATGGACCTTACAATTTAGTTGGCAGGTGCAGCGATGGAACAGGCACAGGAAGTTGGAAAGTGGTTAGAGTCCGGGGTTTCTGTGTGCCTCAGGCTGCTCACCCATGGGCAGGAGATAACACATAGAAAATCTGGCCAAGTTGTTGAGGTGCAGCCCCAACATAAATTATTTCTTGGACCAGTGTGAAGGTATGGGAATATTTGAGGCACAGTTCACATAACAATATCAGGAGGGAGTCTCAGGGTTCATTCAAATCCTGAAGAACACATCCTGAAAAATCATCTGCGTTTATTCTTCAAATAGCTTTTATACCAAAATGTAAACTGAGGGGAAAATTAATTAGTCTTCTGTTTTCTAGGTAGCAGGAGAATGACTATGGTCACGTCCACACTTTTCTATGCTCATTTTGTCACATCTTCCTATATATCTCCTGCTCTGTATGTCTGCTCTATTATGTAGACTGAATTAATACCTCTTACCCAGGTGATCTCCCAAAAAAAGAAGGAGCAGACCAACATTAGCATATCCTGACCCTTTGTTTAGAATGGTGTCAGTTTGTCTAAAAGGCTAGGTGAACACCTTCTATGTGGCAGGTACAAACTGTGACCTGAAATTCTGGTTATCATACAATGTAGAAATATGGGCCTATATAATATGGCCCTACAATCCACTCTTTCTTATTAATTTTAATAAAACCTGTGCTTCTGCAACAGGACAGATGATCACATCTGCCTTAGGCAAAGACTTCTTTATATACCCAAATTTACTCGTCTTTGGAAACAAGCATCCTAATTATGCAAGCTCCTGTCTTAGGCATCTGGGGAGAAGAAACTTTAAACCTGTCTCTGACTGCTGACCTCTGTGAACAAAAGAGATTAAGGGAGAGAAATACCTTGGATTCTGTGTCTTGAAGCCATAATAACTTGTCTGAAGAAATTATATTTGGTGAATAATCATGCTCCTAAAGACTATAGTCTCTAACAAGAAAAAAAGAAAAAAAAGACTATAGTTTCCCAATTAAAGGAGAGGAGGGTCACTTGAGTTGAAAATATTTTTTGGTTGGTCTAGAGAATCTCTTAAATTTTTTACACTGTATCAAAATCTAAAATTCTTAACATACTCATTAAACCTAAACATTTACAGTGTGTATCAAACTTTTCTCAACATCTTATAAGCAATTACAAACATTATCAGGTCAATACCATTATTCTGGAATGGGAATTAATAATAAATCCACAATTTAACATATCACAATATTTTAATATTCATATTAATCAAAAGACAAGAAAAGCTTTTTTCATGGGTGAGAATACAATGATATTGCTGTTATCAAATGCCAGTTCCAGTCTCTGAGCAGCAGTTAAACCCTTAGGCTGCCCCCCTCTTAAGTCCTCTTTCCCAAAAGTCACGCACCAAAGTTATTCATGATGTAGGTCATCTGAGGCTAGTTCCATGAGGGATAGCAATGGGTCACCTGAGGCTGAGCAGGTTCCCTGGAGGATGGGGGAGGAGGAGGAGGAGAGGAGCTGCCAGTGAGCCTGAGTTCAGATGAATGGAAGGAGCAAACAAAATAGATGCTTCCACTTTAACTAAAAACAAAACAAAAAAAACCCTCTTCTCATAAGAGGTACAGGGCAGGTTGGAATGACTAACTAAAAATGAATGAATGAGAGGAATACCCCTAAAAATACAATTGAATGGTGGGGTCTGATCAGGTAAGTAAGGTTGTTCTCCTAACCTGACAATAGGGAAACTAAAGGGAGAGGTGAGGTAAGTCCCCAAAACTTCCTCAGTACCAAGTATATGGCTCCAGTGTCCAAGAGAAAGGAAATGAACCATCCTGATGCCATGATATTCATCTATGGCTCCATATTACAGATAACAGTTGTAGTCAGGTCACGGGAATCCAGGCACCCTCAATTGTCCATGCCCTAACCTAGAAGGTTGGTTTGGGAGTTGTCTGGGTCTGATATATCCATGCCACAAGGTTGATGCGGGAGATGTATTGTGTCAATTATATTTTAATAAAACGCTGATTGGCCAGGCAGGCAATATAGGCGGGAAAGCCAGATAGGAAGTAGGAGTGGAGCAAAGAGACTGGGAGTATTCTGGAAGCAGAAGCTCTCTCAGCCACTCCTGCGCAGACCACCAAAGAGGCAGCATGTAACTTGCCCAGCTGAGAAAAGGTACGGAGCCATTATGGCTAACATAGATGAGAATAATGGGTTAATATAAGTTATAAGAGTTAACAAGAAGCCTGACCTAATGGGCCAATCAGCTTTATAACTTACAGAGATCTCTGTGTGTTTGATTCTATGGGACTTGCCGGTTGTGGGGTACCGGGCAGGGACAGATACCCCAACAAACTGGCCCTCATATTACATATGGCGCCCAGACGTGGATAACTGAATCCACAGAAAGCTTGAGAAAGCTTGGGAAAGAATAGAGTAAAGCATGTTTTCTTGGTGGCAGCAATTTCTCGGGTCTGCTCTGCTTGCTAGAGGCAAGCAATGCTCTCATTTAAGAGAGGCTTCCTGACTCAGCTTTAGCTGCAAAACTTTGTAGCTCATTAAGAGGTCCTGCCGCGAAACACTTAAATGGTATTGATGAAAAGCTGAATGCATGCTTTTCGGTTTTCAGTCGTAGCAGGAAAAACGCTGCGCTGTTTTAAAATGCCGGTTTTCTGGGCCGTCCTGCCAAGGCAATCTCTGACTCTTTCAGGCAGGCAGTTCGACTGAGTGTGATCTGTGAGCAGAATGCTGCAACTTGCTTTCTGACAAGGACCTTGAAACGCCATAGAGTTGTGGCAGTGAACACAGCTCTGGCTGGTATCTCAGCCATGAGGCTGGAGAGCTAAGAAATGAGATGGATCTAGCCGTCAAAGCCACGGCTCTCCATATTGCTTAGTAAATTAAAGGCTCATGTAGTCAGAAAAAGAGAGATACAGTAAAGAGAGATTCAAAGAGGAAAAAAAACCTCTAAATGGTTTACTATGTGTTAAAAATACATGCTGGCTAAAGGTGAAAGTTATTAAAAATAAGAAAGAAAGGGAGAAATAGGGTATGGTGGTACACACCTTTAATCCCAATGCCTGGGAGGCAGAGGCATATTGACCTCTGTGACTTCAAGGGGCAGAGGTAGATTGACCTCTGTGACCTCAAGGTGTGGTAGTACACGCCTTTAATCCCAATGCCTGGGAGGCAGAGACAGATCTCTGTGAGTTCAAGGTGTGGTAGCATACACCTTTAATCCCAGCACTGGGGAGGCAGAGACAGGAGGATCTCTGTGAGTTCAAAGACAGCCTGGTCTACAGTGTTATTCCAGGACAAAGATATACAAAGATCCTGTCTCAAAAAGTAAAAGTAAAAATAAAAGAAATAGAGGTTAAAATAAAGCCACATAAAGATGGAAAATGTACAGAGAATCTTCATACTGTATGCTATTATGCTCTCTTTAAATTGTTTGATTGCTGAGGAAGGAGCAACAACTGCTAAAAGACTTTTGTTTATAAATGCTGCTGAACTAACCCAAGATAGGAATTTTGAAAATACCTTGGCTTCAAAACTGAAGTCAAAAGGTATGTTACTTTATAGAAGAGATTTTGCTTTTGTTTCCACAGAAAACGAGAGGCTCTGGATTTATTCAGAGTTAAGAAAAATCACCTTTGACCAAGGGAGGCCACCTGAAAAATCTCCGACAGGAATAGATGGCCCAGATGTCTGAGTTCTTCATCCAGAACAGGTTCAAGACTGCTGCCTGAGATGATCAAGACTCACAGGATACTTCAGTCAGGACTTGATTATAACTCGAAATTTTCTTTAGGTCCCCATAAGACTATCAGCGCCCCCAAACAGCAGGAAGTAGCCTGAAATACTATGCCCACATTCCCAACAAATGGACTATGGGTATTTTTCTTTGTTTAAAAAAAAAAAAGAGGGAAATGATGCGGGAGATGTATTGTGTCAATTATATTTTAATAAAACGCTGATTGGCCAGGCAGGCAATATAGGCGGGAAAGCCAGATAGGAAGTAGGAGTGGAGCAAAGAGACTGGGAGTATTCTGGAAGCAGAAGCTCTCTCAGCCACTCCTGCGCAGACCACCAAAGAGGCAGCATGTAACTTGCCCAGCTGAGAAAAGGTACGGAGCCATTATGGCTAACATAGATGAGAATAATGGGTTAATATAAGTTATAAGAGTTAACAAGAAGCCTGACCTAATGGGCCAATCAGCTTTATAACTTACAGAGATCTCTGTGTGTTTGATTCTATGGGACTTGCCGGTTGTGGGGTACCGGGCAGGGACAGATACCCCAACAAACTGGCCCTCATATTACACAAGGTGCATGAGGACAATCAATTGCCTAATATGTAACATGAGGGGCTGGCTTGTTGGGGTTTCCGTTCCACCCGGTACCCTACAGCCGGCAAACCCCAAGGAAAATCACACACAGGACTCCATAAGATTATAAAGCTGATTGGCCCATTAGGGCAGGCTACTTATTAGTTCTTATAACATATATTACCCCATTATCCTTAGCTACGTTAGCCATATGGCTTGGTACCTTTTTTAGTGAGACAGCTTACATGCTGTCTCTTTGGTGGTCTGTACAGGAATGGCGGAGGGACCTTTCTCCTCCGTAGCCTTATTCTATTCTCATTGCCCCGCCTCTACTTACTGTCTGGTTGACCCACCTATACTTTCTGCCTGGCTAATCAGCGTTTTATTAAAATACATGATTGACAGAATACAGATAATTCTTTAAAAAAGAGGGGGAAGTGGTGCGGGAGAATTGTCTGTATTCTGTCAATCATGTTTTAAATAAACGCTGATTGGCCAGGCAGGAGGTGTAGGTGGGAAAACTAGACAGGAAGTGGAAATGATGCAAGGGGGGGCAGGAGAATTCTGGGGAGGAGGAAGTTGATTCCTCGCACTCCTGCCCAGATCACTGAAACAGCAGGATGTAAGCTGCCCCACTGAAAAAGGTACTGAGCCACATGGCTAACATAGATAAAAAAATGGGTTAATCAAGATGAGAGAGTTAGCTAATAAGTAGCCTGACCTAATGGGCCAATCAGCTTTATAACTTATAGAGATCTCAGTGTGATTTTTCTCTGGGACTAAACAACTGGGGGTATCGGAAAGGACAGAAAAGCACAAACAAATAGGCCCCCTCATGTTACACTAATACCCTTCCCTATGGCAATTCAGACATGGTCTCAGGGGACTGATATGAGGATTAGGACACACCTGGGCCCAATGTCCATTTTCTCCAAATCTGATACACAGGACTGGTGGCCCTCAAGACCCAGGAGAAAGGGAGTGACATAGGCAGGACAGGTAGTTGCCTTGGCCAACAGGTTAGATGGCCTTGGCCAGCATTTGACACTTTTGTTAACGGCTCCTTTAAAGTAATTCTTGTAACTCCCACAGCTGCCAAACTTGAGGGCCTTCCTCATTGGACTCACCTATACCATCTCAAACCTTTTACTTTTCCAGCTCAGGACACCCTCTTCTCATATACAGTAACTCGAACAGGGGCCCTGCTCCCTTAAGTTTCAGAGGACAACAAGATCAGCTGTTTTGTCTCCACTTCCAGAAGAATAAAGTCTCACCACTGTACTCAACTCTTCTGTACTAGAAACTCCATATGCTCTCATTTCCCATTCATTCTTTTTTCTTCATTGCCTGTCTGCTTTACCAATTTCTCTGTATTTCCAATGACATACTCAAATTTCTAGTTAACTATTCAACTGTTGTTACAGGGACCATCATTAGACACAGAGCCAGAGGTGGAAAGACTGTCAGATGCTCAGGTGTAAGAAACAATAACAGTCTGGGGACATTCACACCCACAGACTCAAAAGGGAGACTCACAAGACAGATTTTAATATAACAGGTTTATCATTGACTACAGCAGTGTCTCCTGGGCATTAAGGCAATACCATGATGCGAGAAAAAAAAACAAGTGTTATGTGCGAGTCCCCTCTGTGTGCTGTGATTACCACTAATGAATAAAGAAACTGCTTTGTCCTGTTGATAAGGCAGAACTTAGGTAGGTGAGGAAAACTAGACAGAATGCTGGGAGAAAGAAGAGGTGGAGAGAGATGTCATGGAGCTGCCAGAGACAGACGCTGGGAACTTTACTGGGTAAGCCACAGCCACATGACAATATATAGATTTATAGAAATGGGTTAAATTAATATAAGAGTTAGCCAATAAGAAGGTAGAGCTAATGGGCCAGGCAGTGATTTAATTAATATAGTTCCTGTGTGATTATTTCAGTTCTGGACAGCCAGAACAAACAAGTGGCTCTCCTCCAACATATTGTTGCCAACGTGGGTAACTACATCCATGTAAAACCTGAGAGGACTTGAAAAGGAATTCTAGACTAATAAATACAAGTTTAACACAGCTTCTTGATGCTTTCTGGTGTCATGCTACAGTTCCTTTAAGAGTGGTTTTCCTGACTCAGCAGAAACAGCAGGGAAAAAAAAGCCATGGCATTTTGAAATGCAGGCTTCCTGGGATGTGCTGTCAATGTGACCCCTGGTTCTTTTGGGAGACCAACAATTTGAATGGGTTTTGTAAGCAGAGTGCTGCAGTTTGCTTGATGGCAACTTGGATGGGCTGTGTGCCTGGAAGTGGGGCAGTGTGTATGGCTCAGAAGCAGAAGTGGCTCCACCATGCTGGACTGGGCGGGGCAAGCAGGCAGTAACTTATTTGACCTAGTAATGTTGCAGCTTATATTATTAAGCACTTAGCATTTTAATAAGCACTTCTGGTCAGGAAATAATTATAAATATGCAATAAAGACAAATCTAGATGAGTCATAGTGTTGAATAAATTTATCTAGGCTTGGAAGAGAGAAGAAAAGGAATATAGAGAGTCATAAAATAAAGTTAATGCTTTTTTTAAAAAAGTAAAGTCTTTAAAGAGACAGAATACAGACAGTCAAAGATTAAAATTAGTAAACAAAGAATAAGCCACATAAAAATGAAAAATTCACAGAGAATCTGGATTATGCATATTATTGTATTTTCTTTGAATTTTTTTGAATGTGAATGTAACATGAGGGCCTGCTTGTTGGAGTCTCTGTCCTGCCTGTTCCCGCAGCTGGTAAGCCCCAAAGAAAATCACACAGAGGTCTACATTAATCATAGACTGATTGGCCCATTAGCTCAGGCTTTGTATTAACTCTTATAACATATAGTAACCCATTATTCTTATCTATGTTATCCACGTGGATTGGTACCTTTTTCAGCAGGGCAGGTCACATCTTCCTTCTCCTGTGTCTGGACAGGACTGCAGAAGAATGGGCTTCCTCCTTCCCTGAATTCTCCTATTCTCCTTGTTCTGCCTCTACTTCCTGTCTGGTTATCCTTCCTATACTTCTTGCATGTATACTAGCCAATCAGTATTTATTTGAAGCATAATTGACATAATATAATCAAGGTTTATTTAAAACATAATTGGCAGAATATAGACAATTGTCCTGAACCACGTGAATGAGCTAAATACAGAGAGACATTTCATTGTATGGGCTGCTAAGCTAAACCAACATGTATTATAAAGGTATCATGCCTTCCAAATTTGGGTCTAAGGATATCTTGCTTTGGAAAAGAGGTTCTCTTTTTGTTTCCACAGAAGATGAGAACCTGTGGATTGCTTCCAGACCAATATGGTTTCATGGAACAAGGCCCCCTGAAAGGTTGCTGTGAACATCTCCAAAAATAAAATACTTTGCCCAACTGCTGACTGAGATGAGCCTAGCACACAGGACACACCATGAAAGACCTGATTAACAGTGCCCCCAAACAGCAAGATGTAGTATGGACAGAACTATGCTCATATTCCCAAATAGTGTTTATAATTATTTACATTTAAAGGGGGATATGTTATAGAGATGAATAATTTGCTTTGGTATGGATCTTGGTTTATTGATACAAATTTAAGGTAAATTTTGTTATACTGTATATGTATATTTCTGCCCTTGATTGAGGTATTGTGTTTGTGTAGTTCATTTAATAATGTAATGTATAATTTAAAAATATAGGTTAATAGATAGTTATCTATAATAATCAAGATTATTGTCATGTTACTTAGGTTTTCTAGATATATAGAGATATATTTCAGTTAGATAGGTATTCTTCAAATCTTTCAAAGACCTTCAGAATATGGCATTTAAATGTTTTAAGAACTTAAGACTTTTCATGACAGTGAGACACATCTGCTCCTGGAAGCACAAGCTACTTCAACAGGAGGATGGATATCAAAGAGGCTCCTTATGGAGTTGGTTAGCCATTTGGGAAAAACTATTCTTACCTGTACTGCTTAACTGGACATGCAGGACCCACAGAGAAATGACTGCTGAACTTGCCAAAAGGTGACATGGTCTTTTGGGGTTCCTGCTTCATAAAAGCGTCTGAGAGACTTTCTGCAGGATACAGAAGAAAATGACTGTCAAACTGCCAATATAGGCAGAACTCTCTTTGAAATTCCCTGCTTCATGGAAAAGTCTGCTGGTTACTATAGGCCTGTAGGCTGAAGATGGACGCCCCAATGGTACAGAAAAACTTTGGGTGACTGTCCAGGCAGCAAGATGTCTCTGCAAATTCTAAAGTTTTGGAAGTTGCTTACAATGTACTTTCTGTTTACTTAGGTAATATTATATCCTTCTGGAATCTTTGATGAAGTTGAAGAATAGATAAATAGTTATAGTTATAGTTTTCTTTAGTTATGATAAAAGATAAAGTAAATAGAAGTGTTGTAACTGTAACTTTTGCTTGATTCCTGTTTTGTTATATGTAATTTTACTATGTTAAAGTTAAAACCTTTTTATCTAAACACAAAGGGGAGGTGATGTGAGAGTTCCCTCTGTGTGCTGTGACTACCATTAATGAATAAAGAAACTACCTTGGCCTGTTGATAGGGCAGAACTTAGGTGGGTGGGGAAAACTGGATGGAATGCTGGGAGAAAGAAGAGGTAGAGGGAGATGCCATGGAGCTGCCAGAGACAGACGCTGGGAACTTTACCAGGTAAGCCACAGCCACATGGCAATATACAGATTAATAGAAAAGGGTTAAATTAATATAAGAGTTAGTCAATAAGAAGCTACAGCTAATGGGTCAAGCAGTGATTTAACTAATATAGTTTCTATGTGATTATTTCAGTTCTGGGCAGCCAGGACGAAGAAGTGGCTCTCCTCCAACACACGAGCCTTAAGGTTTGCTTCAGGTAAAACATTAAAACGTCTAATAATTCCCTTTTCTTCCGTTCAATCCTCTCTCATTATATAACTGTCCATAATCTTAACACCAACCTATAAAATCCTAACAATCTATTCTAACACTATACTATCATAACCATGAGCTTCTTAATGTATCTAAAATTTACCTCTTTTTATAAGTTTAAGCATTCTCATAAGTTCCAGATAGCCAAATTGGACCTACCTGAATAGACCAGACTCGCCCAGGATAAGTATCATTTAACTCTTTCCTGGTCTTGTGAACCCTGGGAAATTCCTTCCTCTATCTTGGGAACCCAGGGACCCCCCCATATCTTCCATCTTGGAACCCTCCTCTGTAGTGAAGAGGCAAGCAGGCCTGCTTTTGCCTCGCCCAGCTCCCGCATGGCTAGTTTTTCACCAGAAATAACACACAAATTGTGTTCATTTAAACACTGCATGGCCCATTAGCTCTAGCCTCTTACTGGCTAACTCTCACATCTTGATTAACCCATTTCTAAAAATCTGTGTGCTACCGCAAGGTGGTGGTTTACAGGGAAGTTTCTAACCTACGTCCATCTTGGGCTGGAGGTTCATAACCTCTGCCTGACTCTGCTTTCTTTCTCTAAGCATCCTGTTTTGTCTACTTTACCCACCTATGTTCTGACCTATCAGGCCAAGCAGTTTATTAATTAACCAATGAAAGCAACACATAGAAAGAAGACCCGCCTACAACATTTCCCCTTTTTCTGTTTAAATAAAAAGAAAGGCTTTCACTTTAACATAGTAAAATTACATATAACAAAACAGTTATCAAGCAAGAATTACAGTTACAATATTTATATCTATTTTATCTTTTATCATAATTAAGAAAAACTATAACTATAACTAACCATTCTTCAACTCCATCAAAGACTCCAGAAGGATATAATATTACCTAAGTAAACAAGAAATAAACAATTTTCAAAACTCTAGAAATGACAGAGACATCTCGCTGCCTGTAGAGTCACCCAAAGTTTCTCTGTACCATTGGGGCATCCATCTTCAGCCTACAGGCCCATAGTATCCAGCAGACATTTCCATGAAGCAGGAACTTTTAAAGGCAGTTCAGTCACTATCTGTTGTGTCCTGCAGAATGTCTCACAGACTCTTTCATGAAACAGGAACCCCAAAAGAAAATCTCACCTTTAGGAAAGCTCAGCAGTCCTCTCTCTGCAGGGGTCTCTGTGTCCAGTTTATGTAACAGTCCAGACAAGAGCAGTTTTTTGCCCGAATGGCTAACCAACTCCATAAGGAGCCTCTTCGATGCCCATTTTCTTCTTGAAGTAGCTGGTGCTGCCAGGAGCAGACATGTCTCATTGTCATAAAAAGCCCTAAGTTATTAAAACATTAAATGCCATATTCTGAAGTCTTTGAAATATATGAAGGATGCCTATCTAACTGAAATATATCTCTATATATCTAGAAAATCTAACTAACTTAACTACAAACTTGACTATCATCAGCCTATATTTTCTAGTTATGCATTACATTTTTAAATGAACTACACACTCACAATACTGTAATCAAGATCAGAAATACATATACATATAACAAAATTGACCTTAAAATCCATACCAATGCAAATTATTCATATCTATATCATATCCCCCTTTAAATGTAAAAGAACATTTATAAACAATATTTGGCAACATGGGCACAGTTTTTTCTCTCTAAACTGCTTCCTGCTGTATGGGGGTGCAGTTAATCAGGTCTTTTATGGTGTAACCTGTGTGCCAGGTTCATCTCAGTTGGCAGTTGAGTAAAGTAATTTTTTGAGGGTGTGCACAGCAACCTTTCAGGAGGACGTGGTCTATCATACCATATTGGAATAGAAGTAATCCACAGGGTCTCATCCTCTGTGAAAACAAAAGAAGAACTTTTCCAAAGCATCATAACCTTAGAGCCAAATTTTAAAGTCAAGGTATTTTCAAAATATCTATCTTGGAAAAGTTCAGCAGCATTTATGAACAAATATCTTTTAGCAGCTGTTGCTCCTTCCCCAACATTCAAACAATTCAAAGAGAACATAATAACATACAGTATCAAGATTCTTCTGTGTATTTTCCATCTTTGTGCAGCTTTATTTTAACCTCTATTTCATTTATTTTTACTTTTTGAGACAGGTACTTTGTATATCTTTGTCCTGGAATAACTCTGTAGACCAGGTTGTCCTTGAACTCACAGAGATCCACTTGTCTCTGCCTCCCAAGTGCTGGGATCAAAGGTGTGTGCTACAACACCTTGAACTCACAGAGACCTGTCTGTCTCTGCCTCCCAGGCATTGGGATCAAAAACGTGTGCTACCACACCTTGAAATCATAGAGGTCAATCTACCTTTGCTCCTTGAAGTCACAGAGGTCAATCTACCTCTGTCTCCCAGGCATTGGGATTAAAGGTGTGTACCACCACACCCAAGTACTCCCTTTTTTTCCATTTTTACTTTTAAGAACTTTAACCTTTAGCCTGCATATATTTTTAACACACTGTAAACCATTTAGAGGTTTTCTTTGTCTTTGAATCTCTCTTTAAAGTATATCTCTCTTTTTCTGACATGAATCTTTATGGAGAGGATTAAAGTTGTGGCTTTGACAGATAGATCCAGCCCATTCCTTAGCTTTCCAGCCTCATGGTGGAGGCACTGGCTGTAGTCATTTTTTATTATCACAACTCTATGGCGTTTCAAGGTCCTTGCCAGCAAGCGAGCTGCAGCATTTTGCTCACAGACCACACTCAGTCGGACTACCTTCCTGAAAGAGTCAGAGTTTGTCCTGGCAGTACGGCCCAGAAAACTGGCATTTTAAAACAGCACAGCTTTTTTCCTGCTACAGCTGAAAACCAAGAAGCATACGGTCAGCTTTTCATCAACACCATTTAAGTGTTTCGTGGCAAGACCTCTTAAAAGAACTGCAGGGTTTTGCAGCTAAAGTTGAGTCAGGAAGCCTATCTTAGATGAGAGCACTTGCTTGCTCTAGAAAGCAGAGCAGACCCGAGAAATTGCTGCTACCAAGAAAACATGCTTTACTCTATTCTTTCCCAAGCTTTCTCAGGATTTCTGTGAATTCAATTACCCATGTCTGGGTGCCATTTGTAGTAAAGAGGCAAGCAGGCTTGCTTTTGGCCCACCCAGCTCCTGCGTGGCTAGCTTTTCAGCCGAAATAACAACACACAAATTGTATTCATTTAAACACTGCCTGGTCCATTAGCTCTAGCCTCTTACTGGCTTACTCTCACATCTTGATTAACCCATTTCTAATAATCTGTGTGTCACCATGAGATTACTGGGAAAGATTCAGCATGTCTGACCTGGTGGCTAGATCCATGGTGTCTGCCTCAGTAAAATACCTTGGCTTCAAAATTGAAGTCAAAAGTATGTTACTTTGGAGAAGAGATTTTACTTTTGTTTCCACAGGAAATGAGAGGCTGTGGATTCATTCTGAGATAAGAAAAATCCAGTTTGATCAAGGACGACCACCTGAGAAATCTCTGGTAGGAACAGATGGCAGAGATGTCTGAGTTCTACATCCAGATCAGATTCTAGACTGCTGCCTGAGATGATCAAGACTCATAGGATACTCCATTCAGGACTTGATCATAATTCTAAATTTTCTTTAGGTTCCCATAAAATTATCAGCACCCCCAACCAGCCAGAAGTAGCCTGGAATACTATTCCCACATTTCCAAAAAAGGAACTATGGGTATTTTCCTTTGTTTAAAAAAAGTGTGGGAGGGGAGTGGTGCAGGGTAACTGTCTGTATTCTGTCAATCATGTTTTAAATAAATGCTGAAGTAGAGGTGGAGCAAAGAGAACAGGAGTATTCTGGGAAGCAGGAAGCTTCCCCCCCCCGCACTCCTGCCCAGACCACTTGAGAGACAAGATGTAAGCTGCCCCACTGAGAAAGGTACTGAGCTGTGTGCCTAACATAGATAAAAATAATGATCTAACATAAGTTATAAGAGCTAATAAATAGCCTGAGCTAATGGGCCAATCAGCTTTATAACTTATGGATATCTCTGTGTGATTTTCTTTGGAGCTTGCCGGTTGTGGGGCATCAGGCAGGACAGAAACCCCAACAAGCCGGCCCTCATGTTACAATCCTCTCTCAATCATCAGGATCAATTTTTTTCTAAACATAATCTTTTGCCTCGCTGGGATCTTTCAAGCCCAAGCTGCCAACTGGACAGTTCCACAAACCTGGAAAACACTGAAGTAACCAGCTACCCCAGAATGTGGCCAAGCACCTCAACTCTCTGATGCCCACAAACCAATAGGAAGAAGTCTCGAGAGACCTGATGCCCCATTCCTACCATCATCTACCTTTAACACCCCCCCCAAATTTTTATAATAAACCAAAGGGTGAAAATGTTATCATTTCCATCTAGCCACCTCAAGCGCTGGTATTTCCAGGTTCCAGGGCCACATATGTGGCATCAAGCATTCAGGCAACTTACAAAGTCACCCAGGGCCCTCAAGCCCTATGTGATCTACGTGCAGCATGGTCACGTGATCTGTGTGAGATGCAGCTACATAAGCCCCTGTGCTGATATGCTAGTCAGCCTTTAAAAGTTGTACACACCCACTCCATGCTCTCTTCCTGTAACATCTTCCTCAGGCTTGTGCACATGTCTTTTCTATCTCCCAATAAACTCTTCAAGTAGATTCCCTTGTGTATCTCATGATCCTTTCATGTGCCGGGTAATTTCAGTAGTGTCCACTAGCCCTCAAAAATCAGTCGAACACTAACCCAGATGCAATTTATTAGACAAGAGCTGGACAGGAAAGGACTTTGAAATACTGAGATGACCATGAATAGAGCCAGGAGGGTCAGGAGGAGCCTTTACCAGATTCACATCAACATTCCTTGGCTGGTCTGGGGAGGGATGTGAGGACCAGAGGTGAGCTGGAGCCCTGGGGGAGGATGGGGCAGCTCCCTATGTGACTACAGGATTAAAGCAAGGTCCCATGTAGAAACAAATATATCACAAGATATTTGGACAACAGGTTCAGAAAATGCTTATTAAGAAGGCTAGGGATGCCAGAGCTATAACAGCCAGGATGCTCACTGTTCCCCACTATCTTTGGGGGGGGGGACATTTCCAGCAGCTAGTGCCCTGCACATCGGTTTCCTGGGTAGACCTGTACTATCCCGGGACTGACCTGTGCAGGGCAGAGAAGGTAAGAGCCTCCTTCAAGCTTCATGGACACCATAGGAAGAAGCTGAGGTTCTCTAGGTGTCCCAGAGGGCTTAGGTGAGGCCTTGAAATTATAATCGTATGCTTCCAAGAAGCATATAGATGCTTTTCCTTTGTGTCTGTGTCTAGATTTCACTTTTCTCAGAAGACCACTGTTATATTAGTTTAAGGATCCATTCTAATGACTTCATCTCAACTCCAAAGTCCCTATATTCAAGTAAGGTTGCTTTCACCAGTATTATGAGTTGGAATTAAGACTTCAATTAATCTGCTTGGAAGGAACGTTTTCAACCTGTAATATTATCCAAGTTCACACACATTAGTGACTAATATTAAATATAGGCCTTCTCTCCAAGACTGTAATATGACTGAAACTGAGTCAGCATGTATCATACAATTCATATGTACATTAATTGAGGCAGTTGTTTTTCCCCTTCAAAATCTGTTATTAAATGAATGGCTCATTCATTTATTAAATGAATTTATTCATTTATTCATTTATTAAATAAATGGCTGTTATTAAATGAATGTGTGTGTATGTGTGTGTGTATATACACATATATATATGTATAGATGTGTATTTGTGATATAAACATGTACAAACATGTTATAAGTTGTTCTAGGCCTAGGGAGATAGGTCTGTCAGGAAAATTCCATGCTGCACAACATGATGACCTGAGTTTGTACCCTCTGCATCCATGTAAAAAGAAGAATGCTAGGTGTTGTGACACATGTGTATAGGACTAGTTTTATAGAGGCAGAGCTTGAAAAAGGAAATTTGCTGATCAGTTGGTCATGCCTATTCATCATTGAGTTCCAAGTTCATTGAGACACTTTATATCAATAAATAAGAGAGGACATTGACTTTTGTCCTCCATATGCATGGTCACATACATGTATACACACTCACACACATGTGAGCATACAAAATACACATATGCACAAGCATACAAAACAGACACACATTTAAAATAAGCTATTCTATAATAAGAATAAAAAGCTTCTCTGTGTCCATGTCCTGAAAGAACCCGGTAGGAAAACAGGAGTGTGTGTGCCTAGAGGTAATATCTACAGCTCTAGAAACTTTGGAAGAAAAGAGAAGGTGTGATACTCAATTCATTGCACAGAATTCTTGAGCATCTATTGTATAAAACAGCTTCAAAATTACAAGGAGGTGGCAGGAGGCGTCAGACTTCCTGAGCTGAGTCTTCAAGAAAGAGATCTACCCAATCCTCCTCTTCTCCCTTCTCTCTACCCATGTCCTCTTATACCCACCCCACACCCCCACCCCTGTGCACCCAACTTTTGTTTGGCAGTCTTGTCTACTACCAATATCCAGGAGAATAACATTATGATTTTCTTTGGGTTCACCTTCTCATTTAGCTTCGCTAGGATCACAAATTATAGATAGGCTCAATGTCCTTTATTTATGGCTAGAATCTGCTTATGAGTGAGTACATACCATATTCATCTTTTTGGGTCTGGGTTACCTCACTCAGTAAAGTGTTTTCTATTTCCATCCATTTGCATGCAAAATTCAAGATGTCACTGATTTTTACCGCTGAGTAAAACTCTAAAGTGTATATGTTCCACACCTTCTTTATCCATTCTTCTATTGAGGGGCACCTAGGTTGTTTCCAGGTTCTGGCTATTACAAATAGTGCTGCTATGAACATAGTTGAACAAGTGCTTTGTAGCATGATTGGGCATCTCTTGGGAGGAAGGTTGGATATGGGAGCAGGGAAGTAAATATCTTTATTAAGGGAGCTATTTTAGGGTTGCAAGAGACTTGACTCTAGAGGGATTCCCATGTGTCCAAGGAGATGTTCCCAGCTTTTTTCTTGCAGAGGAGAGGGTGCCTGAACTGGCCTTGTCCCATAGCCACACTGATGAATATCTTGCATATTACCATAGAACCTTCATCTGGCGATGGATGGAGGTAGAGACAGAGAACCACATTGGAGCACTGTACTGAGCTCCCAAGGTCCAAATGAGGAGCAGAAGGAGGGAGAACATGAGCAAGGAAGTAAGGACCGCGAGGGGAGCGTCCACCCACTGAGACGGTGGGACTGACCTAATGGGAGCTGACCTAAGTCAGCTGTACTGGGACTGATGGAGCATGTGATCAAACCGTACTCTCTGAGAGTGGCTGTCAATGAAGGCTGACTGAGAAGCCAAGGACAATGTCACTGGGTTTTGATTCTACTGCATGGACTGACTTTGTGGGAGCCTGGTTTGTTTGGATGCTCACCTTCCTAGACCTGTATGGAGGGGGGAGGACCTTGGACTTCCCATTGGGCAGGGAAGCCTGACTGCTTTTAGGACTGGAGAGGGAGGAGGTGGTGGAAGGGGGAGAGAAAAGGGAGGCAGGGAGGAGGTAGAAATTTTTAATTAATAAATAAATAAATAAGAGATCTAGCACAGTACAAGAAAGATTTCATGTGAGTTATTTTGAGGCAGAGCTAGCTGCTTTAGGGGACAGAAAAAAAGGAACCAAGTCCAGGACATCATGGGACTCCAGTATAAATATAATGGATACTGTAACTAAATGATTTACCAAATTAGAAATTCTTCTGTGCTTGTGTTTGTACAGTGAATTTAGCATAGCTAATTATGGCTAATAATAAACAATTTGTGATAAGCGCTCAGATTTCAGACTGGATGACTTGCTGGATAAGAAAATGTTGCAGACACCTTCCCCAGGATATTTTCCTCATGTTATTTGAGAATCGTTCAGGCTTGTGGCTAGAGATTGTTCTTCATTCAAGTGCCCCTGGTCATGTGATTGCTGTTCAGTTGTTGCTTCTCAGAATTATTTTCTGACCTAGTGAGCATAGAGAAGGCAAGGATAGGTGCAAATACTTATGAAGTGTTGTTTCCTCTGCTTGTAATTTCCTTTACACTTTTCCCAGCCTGAAATCTTATTTGTCCTTTCAATTTCAACTCAATTTCAGATTCAATCAGTTCTCAAGTTTTGGAAGCTTAACTATAATGCTGTTTTTAACTATTCATTTATATTTGTTCCCTTTGCCTCCTTCAGTATCTGGCACAATGCAGAGGGTTCAGATACCACATTTTGGATGAAGGCAACTGAAAGAGGGTTATAGACTAACCCTGCTTAAAGGATGCTTAGAGAACATAAAGGGTAAGAGAGGACATCTACCTAATTTTAGGCAGAAGGTCCCAGAAGAACATAACAGAAGCTCAAATGCGGAAAGCAAGTGGAGGGAAGACTGAGAAATGAGATCAAGATGGGGATGAGAACAAAAGCAAGTTTTATATGAATCTAGTCAATGACCTCTGATAGACCTATTCATCCTGTTCTCTGTAGAGAGCAAAGGAAGCCCTGAGAAAATGGTATGGGCACAGTCATGTCAAGGATTCCAATTCCTCAGCCTCATGGAAGTGGCTAAGCCTTCCCTGGATGTAGTGGCATTTCAATTGTATATTAATAAATAAAGACTGCCTGAAGATCTGAGAGTAAAACAGTCCCATTGGTCAGCCTTATAGACTGGGTTATGCTAACACAAACCTTTAATGCCAGTAGCCTCAAATACATGCACCTTTAATCCCAGGAGTGCATGGTTGAATCCCAACCCTAGAGAGGAAGATAAGACAGGGAGAGACAGTTCTCAGACACACAGTCTTCTTCTGAGATTCCAGGAGGCAGGATCTCCATTTCAGACTGACGTCGACGTAAGAGTCAGTGGCTAGCTGTTTTGCTTTTCTGATCTTCAGGTTGAACCCTGAGTTTTTATTAATTGTGCTTTGCCTGGGGAGGCTCAGGGGAATGGTAAAGCTTTCCTGAGGGTTTTCAAGCAAGCTACTGATCAATGTGTACAAAAACTAGCAAGTGCAGCTTCTTCTTTCTGACCGTTTACAGCCTACGACTGCTTACCTACAGCGACCCTCCTACTGCCATTATATAACTCCTCCCCCATATGCGATGCCTAATAAACAGGCTGAGACTCTGATGGTAGCAGTCTTAAGTGCCACTCTGTCAGAGTGCACAACACACTTGACCCAAGCTTTTGTGTATTCATGTGTTTGTTCTTTTCATCATTCCCTTTCGATCCCTAATCACGATTCCAAGACCCAAGCAAGGCTGGATGCAGTAGTCTTCCCTTTATGTTTGGCTATGTTCATTTGACCTTGGCATTTATAGAATAGAGTCCCAGAATAGAGGTTCCTTATATTCTATCCTCCCTGTCTACTTGAGAAGGCTTTCTAAAAATCTTGGCAGCTTGGAAAGTTTAGAGAGGAAGCAGGAAGACCATGTTGACTGTTAAGGTCCAGGTATGGTCTTACCACTCTGCTTCCCAATAGAAAATGGCCTCTGATCCTTCAGTACATAGGAAATCCTACTGAGAGTTAGTGATCACCAGTCCCATGATCGCCAATCCCATGAGGTTTGGTGATCTACCTTGTTTTGATGTTCCCGGTGCAAGAATGGTCACTGGCTCTTTGGAACTCTCTTGTCTTCTCTAAGATTTTCTGATTACAAGTCCTAAAAGAGGCTTCCCTAAGTTGATTGCTACTTAAGGTCTCTGGAAGAAGACAAAGGAACAGTTGCAGATACCATCAGAACCATAAGTAATTTCATCCTTCCCAACTCCTCCTCTAGATTGTCAAATTCCCAAAATAGAACTCTGAAGTCTATCAAACTCCTCTTGTCCAGACATCAGATGCAACCACCTCACAGAGAGATCTCAAGACAAGAAAATTCACAGGTTTATAAACATCATACTAAACTCAGGAACAATAGGTACTATTAGGAAGTTTGCAGGTTGCATTTTTTTAGCAAAGTCTCTCTATGCATCTCAGACTGCTCTGGAATTTGATACGTAGACCAGATTGGCTTTGATCTCTCCGAGATCTACCTGTCTCTGCCCTTGAGTACTGATATTAAACGTGTGTGACACCACACCTGACCCAGGTTGTTTTTGTAAGTGGAGAAAGACTTTGGGTCTGTAGTAATTCTCTAGTTGGTAGTACCTAGAGTGGGACTTTAGGAAACACAGGGTATGCCAGTCTTGGGCACTTGTATCTCTATGTTTCTTATCTGAAGAATTTGTCAATCTCTCCCCAGGATAGATCAACTGTCTTTAATAGGTTCAAGAACAGATGCCAGCCGTCACTTCTCCCGCTGAATTTAGTGGTAAAACTAGTATTTAATCCAAGTCTTCTAAATCTATACCTTTTCTACTCTCCTAAATAATCCCTGGTAGTGTGGATATCTAAACCACAAACAAAAGTCTCCTTCATTCAATCCAAGTCTCTTAATTTAAGTGTCATAATGCACTATGACTTTCGTCTTTATGTCTCCAATCTTCAGAAGTTTGCCATGGAGACCAATGTGAATCCTAGTAGAGCACAGGGCTGGGCATCTAGTGCATTTGAGGCAGTCAAGATAATTCCCCCTCTTGAAGATGAATATTCAAGCACTGCCATAGTCGAATTCTTTCAGTATTTTTATTTCTTTTTCATGGCAACTTGGCTTGTCAAAGTAAAAGAACATAAAGACAATAGTTGATATAATTTTATCATGGTATTCAGGATAAGAAATCTCCATGGTCTACTCTAGAGGGAACTGCTAAAACTGAATTCATGACCCCGTAGAAAAGTGTCTCAGTTCCAAGAGTATCCAGTAATCCACCAAGAGTAGCACTGGGACTCTAAGCAACTTGCCTGGCTACTTACCACGAATCTTTTAAGAAAACAATGATTCAAGTTATTCAAGAGTTATAGCTGACAAGCTGTTTTCTTGATGTCTGCTTGAGGTGAAACCTTCGGAAAGTAAGATGCTACTGGCTACTCAGTACATTGGCAATTAACTTTTGTTAGCACTCTGGTTTGCTGAAATGTTAAGTTGTAACTTTGTTTCTCTGCCTTGACTAGCAAATTTGTACTGGGAATATTATGCAAGCTTCTCTACGCTTTAGCTTTTCTGCACTTTGCTATTCACTGAGAGAGACTTCAGGGCTAGTAGAGATTGGACATCATCAGGAGAATGGTCAGAGAACGTGGTGTAGTCAGACTTTTTCTATCCTGCCAGCCAGCTCCTGAATAACCACACGGAGGCTTATTAATTATGACAGCTCCAGCTGATAGCTCAGACTTGCTTCTCACTAGCTCTTATAATTTAAAATACCCATATTTTCCCAGATTGTTCTCTGGACAGAGGAAAGGGTGCCTGAACCGGCCTTGGCCCATAACCATACTGATGAATATTTTGCTTATCACCATAGATCCTTCATCTGGCGATGGATGGCGATACAGACGGAGACCCACATTGGAGCACCGGACTGAGCCCCCCAAGGTCCAAATGAGGAGCAGAAGGACGAAGAAAATGAAAAAGGAAATAAGGACTGCGAGGGATGCTATCACCCACTGATACAAGGGGTGATCTAATGAGAGCTTACCAAGGCCAGTTGGACTGGGACTGAACGAGGACGTGATCCAACCAGATTCTCTGAATGTGGCCGGATTCTCTGAATGTGGCTGGCCCAGAGTCTTTCTGAAAAGCCATTGACAATGGCACTGGGACTTGTTTCCTCTGCATATACTGGATTTTGGGGATCCAGTCTGTTTGGATACTCACCTTCCTGGACCTGGAGGGAGGGGGAGGAACTTGAACTTCCCACAGGGCAGGAAACCCTGACTGCCCTTAGGGACGAAGAGGGAGGAGGAGAGGGAGTGGGGGGAGTGGGAGGGTGTTGGGAGGAGGGGCGGAAATGGAAACTTTTATAATTTAATAAAATTACTTTCAAAAAAACCCATATTTTTATTAATCTATGTTCTACCGTGTGGCTTTTACCTCTTTGCCATTTTGTGTGTCTGACTTGTTCTGCATCTGGCTGACTTCTCAATCCTTCTTCTTCCCAGTGTCCTCTGTGCCTGGAAATCCTTCCTAGCTACTGGCCATTTATCTTTTTATTAAACCAATTACAGTGACATATCTTCACAGTGTATAAAGGAATATTCCAGCAAGGTGGATCAAAATTTCTGAGAGAGGGTCATGGTGCTTCAGTAACTGGTTGCTTCATTCTGGTTAGTCACTCATAAAGGACTCACATAATAATATCCATGTCTCAGTGGGTGTCAGGGAGAATAATTACCACTTGTGGAATGTTTTCAAGTTTCCAGAGAAAGATGATACATCATGGCAAAGCATGATTCTCCCAACTGTGTTCATCTTAATCTTCCCCTGGGGCTAACCAACATAAAATTGCCATTCATGAAACTCAGCTATTGTAACAAAGTGTGAGTATTACTCATAATGATCCCAAGTTAATGTTTAAGGTATTGCTGTGCTGATGAAAACAACAACAACTGTTAAATTGACTGGAAGTAAATATGGTAGACTAAGTCCTCTGTTATGACATCGTACCATTTTTGAAGTTGAAAAGTAAATAGAATTATTTTAAAAAGTTGACACTTAAAAGAACAACAGCTAGCAACAGCATTCTTTGAGCACCTAACATATGGTAGGCTATGTATTATGCATGATCTCTCTGAACTTTCCTAACCAAAGTGGAAACGTAGGGATTTTTATGTCCATTTTACAGAGAACAAAATCTGAACCCCCAAGATGTTAACTTGCTCAATAAGATGAGCCTGGCAGTTCTAAATTGTATGACTGAAAATGGGAAAAGCCCAGCTTGAGCCACCACAAAGTTCAGACAGGAGCCAAGGAGACTCTAAACTAGATTAGGATAAGGATAAGTTCGACATCTTCAATTTGGGCATCCAGATGGATAGACCTGATGTTAATGATAGTAGCGACCCAGGATGGGGACATAGTTGACTGGGTAGATAGATGACTTTGGTGAAAGATAATGTGAGTTTGAAATTGTCAGGATATTGCAGTATGCTTGGAGCATGGAAAGGAAGTTTATATGCAAACTGGATTTAGTGGCAACTCTAGTAGGTGTAGCTCAAAGGTACAGTCAATTTTGGGGAATCCTCCAGACCTTGGTATGGGTCTGGGAGATAGGTGGGTGACAGGTGTCTATGATGATCTCACCCTGGGACTCCAGTTTGGCTTTCACTCTCTTAAGGGCTTCCCCCCAGTTAGCACTCTCCACCCCTGAGGTTCTCCATCCCTTCCCTCCTCTTTTTGTAGTCGCTCTGCCCAGCAAGCTGGTATTGGGGAGCAAAAATAACCACAGCCGGTCATCCAATAACCTCCCGGCCTGGCGAGCGGGGAGGCGCAGAGCGCATGCGCGTCCTGGCTACGGAAGCCGGAAGAAGTGTCAGAGGCGGTTGGTTGCTCGGGTTTCTGCTCGCGGCGGCTTTGGCGACGCGGCTGGCTTTGGCAGCATGAACCCGCTGTGAGGCGCAGGCTTCGCGGAGCGGGGGGCGGGGGGAAGAGGAGGACGCCTCGGTGAAGTTCTCCGCCATGAACCTGAGGGGCCTCTTTCAGGACTTCAACCCGAGGTGAGGCGGTTACGTTGGCGGTGCCAGGCGGGGGGCTTGGATTCGGGCAGCGGCTGGGAGAAGCGAGGTGGCCGCGGTGCTGGAGCCTGAGGACCCCGGCACCGGCCCGAGGCTCCCCACGGCTGCCAGCTGCTCTCGGGAAAGCGGTGTCGGCCTCTTAGTCAGTCCATCCGCTTCTTCCTCCCGCAATAACTGCAACCAACCGGCCATGGCCCAAGTTGCCCAGCTTGGAGCGGTGTCCTCCTGGAGGGAAGCCCCTTGCTCTCCACTCGTCCTCTTTCCATCGTATTCCAACTTCTGTGTCTCGATTTCTCTTTTTCCTCACCTCACCGTTCTGCCTGCCTGTCCCCATTCTCTGAGCTAGGGCCATCTCTCTTGACCCTGACAACACCCCACCCCCCACCCCCGGCCACCTTCCCAGATGTTTCCTCTAGTTCCAGCTCTTGGAGTTTTCTTTGGATTTATGCCTGTCCGCCGTTACTTTGATTATTTATCGAACAGATATCTGAGATACTGAATTTTTAGAGTCGTTGCCAGGGTATGGTAAATCTTACATAATACCTTTGGGGGAAATGAATCTGATCGTTTCCATACGCATTTTCTTAGCTTTCGCTGTAAGTTTATTCGCAAGAAGTCGATATTGCTCTGCTTATTTCCAAGACTTGAAATCCGTAGTGGGCAGTGCGGAGAAAACACTGGCTAAAGTCTAAATCTCTGTCCGTTCACTTGCCAAACTGTTGTAAAACTGTTCCCTCTGAGAAGTGTGAGTGAGCTCCCGAAACAAACCACTTCCTGGTTGTCCCCTTCCACAGCACCTCCCACCCACTCATCCTATCTGTCATATAGTAGGTACTTAGAAAATGTCTTTGGAGGTAAACTGAGTTAAGATCTAAATTGGAGGCGAGACCATAGGTAACCAAGTGATTCTTTGTTCTTTAATAAGCTGTGAGGTGAGTTCACTTCACTGATCTCTTTAGACCATTACTATGTAAAAGGAGGATCTGTTCATTGATTTGTAAGTGTGAAGGCACGCATTCAAGGAAGCTAGTCTTGTCAGTCCCAGCCTCCAGTGCAGGGATAGACAACTGGATGTATCGTGCATTCCTGCAATTTTCTAGCTCAGTGAGATCATTTTCTTGGCTGTTTGTTGGACATGAAAGGAACTAGAGAGAAAGAGGGAGAAGGTACTATTTGCCGAGTGCAGTTTTCTTTCAATTCTAAAGCCACTGCTAGTGACTGGGTGCTATCATTTGTCTTTGTGTTCATATTCTGGCCTTGATCTGTGGCCATCACTGTTGGCCTCGAAATTATTCTGCAGAGAGGAGTTCATTTAGAGTAAGTATACTGTAATTTTTTCTCTACTGCTCCTAGGACAACTTGGGGATGGCACAGAAGCTGGGCACATCTTGTGTATTTTCTAGAAAGAGAAATAAAAGCTGAATG
This sequence comes from Myodes glareolus, assembly GCF_982192425.1. Lineage (NCBI taxonomy): Eukaryota > Metazoa > Chordata > Mammalia > Rodentia > Cricetidae > Myodes > Myodes glareolus. The sequence continues at coordinate 5,785,711 of NC_142053.1, forward strand.
GTTTCATGTCCTTGGGCAACTCACTTATCTGTCAGTTTTATCTATAGAATGAGTATATTTTTTCACAAGGCTATTGCGCCTGAATAAATGGCTGATTGCAGTGTTACAAATAGAAAGTTCTGTGACTTGTTTATTAGGGATCACCTAGGCCAGAAGCTGCAAGGGGCTGTTTCAAGTTGCCTGAGAGCTGTGAAAGCAGTAGTGGTGCACTGATAACCAGTTTTTTCCTTAAGCATTTTTTCCTCCCAATACAAGTCTAAAAATTATAATGAAATACTTTGAAGATATTTATAATAATCATTAGTACACTTATTAGTGCTTGAAATCTAAATGGAGCACAATGCATCTCTCCCTGAAAAAACTTAAAGGTCTCCTATAGGCCACCATTGTCCTGATTCAGTGTTGTTAGTGGGAAGGAATAGTATTACCTTAAAGATGTTCCAAGAACACAATGATGAGTTGATATTAACAGGTTAGATTTTTCTTAGCTAGTGGTGTTTTATGTATTATGGTTGGTCTAGTTTTTGACATTGTGTTTTAATCATCTCCATGCTGACAAAAGCCTTTCAGACACCTGGAGAGCAAACTGAGGGGTGTAGACAGGAAAACACCCTGTGCTAATGAGGTAATGTGCTCTTTGTCTCTAATTCTGAGCCAATTCGTGTATGTTCCTCTTACTCCTGGGCTTCATCATACCTACTTATTTAATAGGGACTTTGGTAACTTCTATTTACCATTGAAATCTCTACTCACTTGGTAGTTGCTGAAGGAAGTTGTCCTAGTTTCCCCAACCCCAATCTCTGTGGAATAACATAGTCCCCTGTTTAGAGCACTTATCTGTGCCCTTGCATGTGTCCTTTTGTTTATTTAATATTTCTCTCCCCTACTGAAATTCAAACCATGTAGGACCAAAGCCATGACTTCTATTACTGTTGTTTCTGTGATACTTACAGCTGGCTCTGTAAGTATTTGCAAAATGAATGCTAACTCAACAGAGCCTGTAGGAATAGTCTAGAACTGCTTTGTTCAATGACTGCTTTCCTTGTCGTTGTATGGACTATTTTCCTTCTCTCTATGCCCCTTCAGAGTGCAACTGTTCCATTGACAAGACGGGAAGGACTTTGACAGTAAAGAAGAATGTGCTCTGGAGATTATTTATGTAGCACAGATATAGCCACTGCTATGGTTTGGTGGTTCCTACCATGCAAGTCTTGGTCAGTGAAAATTCACTGTGATATTGTCATTTTTCTAGAAATAGTAGTAACACAGAATAATTCAAAAGTGTTTAGCACTCAGCTGTGAAGGGCTGACAGCTGACCCTCTACCTATTTCCCTCTGCCACAGAAGTGGTTGATCATGAACTTTCTTTTTCTAATTGCCTTTTAGTTACACAAGTTAAAATTCTTGAAACATACTATGCCTACCATGAATTCTTTTTGACTGCCTGAAGCCTCTAACAGCTTTACAGATTAAACAGACTATTAGAAGTATACAGAGATGGGAATCTGATTCCAGAATATCTGTCCCTGGGAGGTACAGATTTGGGTGTATGTGACTTTAAATTGACAACCTGACTATACCACAAAGCCTCAGGGTTGTCTACTCTTTTGGTAGAGTTGTTATTCGTTAGAGAAGGCCCTTCAGCTCTGCCAGCCAAACAGCATTGAAAGGCTGTGAGAACTCTGCTTGGCCTACTGACTCATCTGTAGTGGACTCGTGATGGGAGTGTGGTGTGTATCCCTTGGGTATTCTAGACTGAAACAAAGACTGAAAAATGCCTTTGGGGTGGGGGTGCTTCCTTATACGGACTTGTAATACTAATGAAGTAAATTATCTTTGCAATCCTCTTGTATGTTCCTTATTCTAAAGCCGCTCTTTAGTCTTTGTAAGTTGTCTTTTATTTGAAATCAGGAAAAAAATAATGTGATTGCTGGTGACAGTTCACTAAAGGCCTCTGCAGCCACCAGGTACGCACATGCATACGGGCAACACATCTATTAATATAAAATAAAGTAATATGTTTTCAAAAGAATTGTTTAAAAAGGAAGGATAGTGTAGTATGATGACTGCACATAATGTGTGCAGTGTTAAAAATACATGCTGTTGAGGTTAGGGTATAGTTCAGTGGTTGAGCTTTTGTCTAACATGCAGGTTTGATTCTCTCTAGCACTGTAAAAAGTACATAGTGTTAGTTACTCCAAATAATCCTTAAATTTTTAAAAGCTGGCCACTGATCTGTCAGTATGAGCATACTGTCAGTACCGATAACAAATTACTGTCGGAATGACTGTATATCCAATGGTGGGCATATAAAGCCACTGATAGATATTGTCTTGACTTCTACTGATTAATAGTTGTTAATAATAGCTATGACTTATGAGCATCCACCATGTGTCAACACAGTGTTGGCACTTTACTTTTCATTATCCTTACTCTTTACAATAACCCTACATATCAGAAATCAGCCTCATTTGATTTTCTAATTTTAATACTTTTTTGTTATTGTGTATGTCTGAGTGCACCTATGGTACAGTGTGCATATGGAGGTCAGAGAACAGCTTGCAGAAGTCAGTTCTCTTCTTCCAGCATGTTGGTCTTGGGAATTAAATTCAAGTCAGGCCAGTGGCAAGTGCCTCTGCCTATTGATTCATCTCTCTGGCCCTAACCAGTTTCATTTTAGAGAGTCTGGACTTCTCTAAAGTCAGACAGGCAGTTGTGAACCAAATCGAGATTCTAATCTAGGTCAGGTTCTTTCTGAAGCTTTTTGCTCTACCCTACATGTCTCTTCCTTCTATGTTCAGTATACTGAGGGGCCATTTTGGCCAGTGTTTTCTCAACTTGGCATCAGCTAGAGTCATTTGGAAGAGGGAACCTAAACTGAGAAAATGTGTGCCACCCCCACAAGTTTCGTCTGTGGATAAGCCTATGGGAGCATTTTTTTGATTAACAGTTGATAGAAGAGGGTTCACCACTCCTAAGCTGGTGATCCTGGGTTCTGAAAGAAAGCAGGCTGAGCAAACCATGGGGAGTAAGCCAGTAAGCAGCACCCCTCCATGGCCTCTGCATCAGCTCCTGCCTCCAGGTTCTCTCTCTGCTTGAATTCCTGCCCTGACTTCCCTAAGTGATGAACTGTTACCTGGAAGTGTAAGATGAAAACCCTTTCCTCTCCAAGTTGCTTTTGTTTATGATGTTTTAGTGCACCAGTTGAACACTAAGACAGGGACCTTTTATTTAGGAGTTGTAAAATGATTATACAAAGCAGACCTTATATTGGTGTTCCTATATTCGAATATTATCATTCAAAGAAGTTGGGAAAAATAAAATATACCCATTCCACTGCTTAGAACCCTTGTTAATATTCTAGAATGGTCTTTGAAGTCAGTTTTATAAATCACTTAAGAAAATCTATCTCAGTGCATTATAATAATCAGTTTTGAACCAAAATAGTGACACCTAGTTTGATAATATATCTTATTCACTAAATTTGGCACTGGTTGAATTTTTGCAGTTTCCAGAACTCACATCAACTCTCAGCAAAGATTTGGCACTATTTATATAGTCAAAATAATGTATGTCAGGCTCTTAAGGCACTTCTGAGATGCATGTTCTAAAAATGATTTGAGCACTGGCATTGTGGAATTAATGCTTTACCTTCAATGGGAATCGTCAGAGGATGTAAATTCCATTTACATGTATAATTTCTGATTCTTAAAATATTGCCATTACTTGATAACTTACAAACATAGTTTTTATTGACTGTGATTTCTTTGAAAGCCAGCATTTTGAGGCACTGAGTAAATGTGCTATATGTGTTCATGTTGAGCATAAACTGGCATAAACCATTGGAAAATTCTATCATAGGAAGGAAGCAGGGTATTGGAGAAGTATTGGTTTCTTAGGACACTGGAAATTAAATTTATCAATATTATGCTGTGACTTTCTGATTGTTTTGCCCAGTGATGGGTCATAAGTATATAAGGTAACTAAAATTTTCAGATAAAGGTCTCATACTGAATTTAGGTGTAGATGGTGTATGACTGATAATATATGATCAGTTATATCTAATAGTTAAACCATGATTCAGTAGTCAGGAAAATTATTACCAAATGAGATTTTTATAACTTGTCACTTCAGTAATACTACAGAAACAATATATAAAATATATTATTTGCGCAATGTGTTCACTTGCCTTTATCTTAAAGAATCAATGCATAACAAATCAGATGAGCTAAATAGGTTATAAAGAATGGAGTGTCCATAATAGTTTGTCAGTTAGAGCCAGTCTCACACATGATAAACAGAAATACGTCACCTAGAGTGTGGTGTGTGTGTGTGTGTGTGTGTGTGTGTGTGTGTGTTGGGGGTAGCTTACTTGCATCTGTCTATACCTGTATTCATACTCTAGTTAACCCAGGAGATTTCACTGGAGAAACCCAGTGGGTATAAAGGGTCCAGTTGCATTCTTTTAATTTTCAGAAAACAGTATTTAAAATTTTATACTTAGAGTAAGCTCTTTGGTGTCTGTTCATGAGCCTGAGTATTAAATTCCTTATACATTTCAGAAAGGTATCTTTTAAAAAGTATTTTTTTTATTTTATTTGTTTGAATATCTTGTTTAATCTATGTACCATATGCATGCAATACCCACAGAGGACAGAGAGGGCATTGGATCCCCTGGAATTGGAGTGTCATATGGGTGCTGGAAACCAAAGGTGAATCCTCTGTAAGAACAGAAAGTGCTCTTAACTGCTAAGCCATTTCTGTAGCCCTGTAAATTAAAATTTGATGGCATTTAGAAGTAACTTGAGAGATTATTAGGGTACCACATGCTTGCGTTTAAAAATGCCAGCTTCAGAAGTAGGACACTTGGGTACAAAACTAATTTAATACTTCATGTGACAAGTTGGGAAGAACAGTAAGTACATTGATACAACAGTGACCGAGTGAAGGAAAACACACTGGTATGACAGATTTTAAAGCTTTTATATACATGGCATACTTCGTTTAGAAGAACAATTAACAGACAAGACTGATTATTTGTATTACGTTCTTGGCAAGCATTATCTTGAAAATTCTAGACATTTCAAGGAAAAACTACTCATACTTTTTTGTTTAATGGTAAACTGAATTTTATAGGAAAATGAGATTTTTGTCAAAAGCTTATAAACACTACCATTGGCTTGGACTAGCTCTCAGCATTTAAACCACTAGAATGAAGTAGGTAGTTATAAGTGATGTGTTTGCTCTTGTATAGTGAAATACATACTGTGGGGGGAAATCCTCATAACTTAGTGAACAGATATTTCCTATCAACCTCATAGTATTGCACAGCTATACAGGGATTAAAGAGCTACTCAGCTCACAAGAAAGACCAATGGGTTTTAACATAGCAGAGTACAAAAAGTTCACTGATGAGATTTCAGACTTATGTAAGTTCACCTTTAAGAAACCTCCATTGTGGCTGGAGAGATGGTTCAGTGGTTAAGAGCACCTGCTGCTTTTGTAGAGGACCATATTTCAATTCCCAGTACCCATATCAGGTGACACAACAACATCTAACTCCGGTCCTGGGAATCTGCTGTCCTCTTTCAGCCTCCATTTGCACCACACTCATATGCATATACCACCCCAGATGTACATACACATAATTCAAAATAAGTAAATGTTTTTAGAACAGAAAAGTAACCACCATGTATTGAGTTGCAGTATGCCATTCAACTCCCACCATTGTCTGAAGGAGCTATTAAAACACTCATTTATCTAACTATATCTGGAAAGCCAGGTAGTCTTCATATGCATGAACTAAAACAACATACTACTTCAGAATGAATGAAATGTAGATCTTATAATTTGGGTGACTTCTGTGAAGCTGGACACTTCACATTTTGTAAACTTATAGAATTGATGCTACATACTAAATATGTGAAATTTGAAATGCAGTTTTGAAAGTGGGTAGTTTTGTAGAATAAGATTTTTTGTAAAACTGTAGATATATAGTATGTAATGTGTTTACTATTGTACTTTTAAAATAACTTTATTGATCTCTAATTTACATATAAGATTCACTCTTTTTAAAAGATTTATGACTTTTTGTGTGTATGTATATATAGTGTTTTGTCTGTATATACATCTGCACACCAGAAGAGGGTATCAGATCCCATGGCACTACAATTATAGATGGTTGTGGGTTGCCATGTGGGTTCTGGGAACTGAAGCTAGAACCTCTGGAAAAGTAGTCAGTGTTCTTAACTACTGAGCCATCCCTCCAGCCTCAAGAGTCACTCTTAAAGTTGGAAAGTCAGTGTTTTTAAATACTCCCACAAAACTGTGCAGCCTTTAATAGTATGTGAATTGAGAATGTTTTATCAGTCACCTCATAATCATTAGCAGTTGTTCACATTCCTCTGACTCAGAAACCACTATAATGTATGCTGCTTGTATGACTTTGTCCTGTAAGAGGTTCCATCCGTGTAGAGTATATGCTATTCATATTCAGCCCTATTATTGCCCATTTTCTGTCCCTTATTCTCCCTTTTCCCATTCCATGTCTTTTCTGTGTCATTTCTCTTCTACTTTCCACAAATGACAGAAAACATAACAGTTTTCTTTTTGGAGTCTTGTTTATTTCACATAACGGTAATCTAAAATTCTATCAATTTTCTTGCAAATGACATAGTTTTATTCTTCATTGTGCTAAAATAAGACTGCATTGTGTACATATTCCACATTTTCTTTCTCTATTAATTCCCTTGATGGGTACCTTAGTTGATTCCATAATCTTGCTATTGTTGAATACTGACTGCCACGATAAACTTTTTCTTCAACTATCTTATTAAAAGCTGACTTAAATTCTTTTAATATTATACTTCATAGTACAGTTGGATCATATGGTTCATTCTATTTTTAAATATACTAATTTCCATAGTGACTGGTCTCATACATTCCCAATAGCAGTAAATAAGATCCCACTCACTGCCTCCTAGTCAATATTTATTTTTATTTGTTTGAATTTGTTATGGTTTTCTTGATGATAACCATTCTGTCTGGGATGAGATAAAATCTAAATGTAGGCTTGATTTGCTTTTCCCCTTTATCATGTATTCATTGACTGCTTCTATTTTTTTTCATTTGAAATTATTGGTTCAGTTTATTGGTTAATGTATTAATTGACTTATGTACTCTTTACATTTTGAGGTTTTAAATGTTCTGGATGTTAATACCAGGTGAATAGCTGGCAAATATTTTCTCACGTTTTGTAGACTCTCTGTTTACTTAGTTATGTAACTTTTTTTTTACTGTGAAAAAGCTTTTAAATTTATTGCAATCTTATTTTTCTCTCCTGGTTCTAACTACCCAAACTATTGGGTTCCTTCTCAGGAAGTCACCACTTCTGACTACGTCTTGAACTTTTCCATATGTTTTCCTTTGGTAGTCTCAAAGTTTCCTATCTTTTGTTGAGGACTCAGCCATTTGAAGTTATTTTTTACAGAATGAGAGATAAAGCTGTAGTTTCAATTTTCTCCATGTGCCTATCCAGTTTTCCTAGCAGCATTTAACAGGCTATCTTATATCCTGTTCATGTAATCAGATGATTTTTGACAAAGATGCCAAATACATTAGTTACATGTGGTTCTGTAATGCCATTTGAAGTGATGTACTGTGATAATTAACAGCATTGTTAATATTGCCCAGATTTAACGATCATGTATGAGGCCCTGGAGGCAGTCCTTGGCACTCGAACAACAGGAAAGGGAATGATTAGCCTGGTTTATCTAAGTGGATCCAATCTAATCATACGAATTCTGAAAAAAATTCCTGGTATCGGGAGAAATATGGTAGAAATAGAAGTTTAAAAAATGAATGACGAGAAAATTTCAATATATTTTTGTTGGCTTCAAGATACAGGAACCTATGATCAAGGACTGAAGGCATACCTGTAGTATTTCAGGACAGTCCCCAACTGACAACACAGAAACAGAGACCTTAGTTGCACTTGGGTCTTGCAACACCTGGAATGAGCTTGTAAACAGATTGTACTCAGAATTTCCTGATGATAAACAACTTGACTTTGCAGCTGAGCAGATTTCATGAATTCAGAGAAGGAAGCAGCAATCACAGGGCAAGAACAGGTCTGCATGCGGTCCTCTGTATATACACTATAGCTTTCAGTTTAGTAATTTTACAGGTCTCTTGACTGTGGGAACAAGTAGGCCTCTAATTCTTATGCCTTTTCTTGCAGCTCCTTTATTTTTCTTTTGGCTTGGCTTGTCCAACCTCAGTATGATGGTTTTTTGTTTTATTATATTTTATTTTGTTATGTTTTGATATCATTCCTAGAAGCCTGTTCTTTTCTAATGAGAGATAGAAAGGGATGAATCCAGATGGGAGGGGATGTGGAAAGAAAGTTGGAGGAGTAGAGGGGAGGATCTCTAATCAGATTATATTGTAAGAGAAAAGAATCTATATTTAATAAAAGGGGGAAAACAAACATGATTTTTGTCTGCTGAGATTCTAAAATCCAATTATGACCATTTGTCATAGAGAACTGTGAGGCAGTAGATAGTAAAAGATACTAATGAAGTCACTCCAGCATTCTTTTGAATAATATGCCTGTTTGGTATACCCATCTCCATCTTTTTGCTTTTAATTTATCTGACTTTATGCTTTATATGGGTATCATTTTTAACTTTGCTTATTTATCTTATTAACTTTGTGGCTTTAACATCATGCATCTTGATTCTGTTCATCTCCCCATCTTGGTATCCTCCCTCTGTCCTTGAACAGCTGTTGTTAAAAGAGCGGCTGCCTGCGCCACTCTGTTGTAAAAGGAGCGGGCTGGACAGTAAGCCATAGTCAAGTGGCGATACACATTAATGGAGATGGGTCTAACCAGCGTCCGTCTTGGAGAGGAGAGCCATGGTGTCTGCCACACTGCCTTCTTCCTCCCAGAATCCAGTCCTGTCTTCCTCGCCTATCTAAGTTCTGCCCTATCAAAAGGCCTAGGCAGTTTCTTTATTTGACCAATGAAAGCAACACGTAGAAAGAAGGCCCTCCTACACCAAACAGCCCCCACCAAAATAAGATAAAATTTAAGAGAAAAGAAAAAAGAGAAAAACTATCATCAGGAAGCTGTAGTGTTACACAGTGACTCAGAATATATACCCTTTAGCCCATACATCTTTACTTGCAACTGTTCAATGCAAATCATTGGTCTGATTCAAGGCCTCTGGTTTCTGCTATACTGTTCATACTGGGTACTCACTTGGACTCCTCTTAGGTATCCTGTTGTTGTCCTGTGTCATAAGATCCTGCAACTTTGACTCTGCAGGAACGGCCCCTTCAAGTGCTCCTGCAGATCATACATGGAGTGAATGTTGCAGTGGGCTAATACATAGTGTTGGTTCTGGGCCTGGTGGTTGCAGCGTTAGTCAGCCCTTCAGCTCTCCCTGATCCTTAGCACCAGGTGAGCTTTCCATCACTGCTCTACCTAGTTCACCCTATGCAGCAAGGAGCAAGGGGTGGGGCTGGTTCTCCTGCTTTCAAGTCCTCTGGGCTAGCTCACCTGCACCTATACAACCAGGGCCAGCTCTACTGTGTTGCCCAGGTGCAAGGTCCACTCTCCTGAGTGCTACAGCCAGTGAGGGGCAGGGCCAGCTCTCCCACTCTCATGACCTCAGAGCCAGCTCTCCTGCCTGCCACAGATGGTGAGGGGAGTGGAGTGGGGGAACATTTCTCCCTCACTGGTCACCCCACCATATGGCAGATGAAGGGTGGGGCCAGATCTCCCACACTCCTGTTCTCCTGGCAGTTCACCTGAGCCAAGTCAACAGGATCGTTCTGCTATGCTGTCCAGGTGAGGTACAGGGCCCACTTCCCTGAGTGATGCAGCTAGTAAGGAGGAAGGTCAACTTTCTTGCCTGCCTCAAATGACAGGGGCTAGGAGGGGAAGGGTGTAAGCAGAGACTCATTTCCCAGCCACTCGAATGATCACACCAAAACTATATTAATTACAACACTGTTTGGCCAATGATTCGGGCATATTTCTAACTATCTCTTACATCTTGAATTAACTCATTTCTATTAATCTATCTAACGGCATGAAGCTGTGGCTTACTAGTAAGGATCTGGTGTCTGTCTCCTTTGGCAGCTACATGGCATCTCCCTAACTCTGCCTTCTCTCTTTCTCTCTCTCTCTCTCTCTCTCTCTCTCTCTCTCTCTCTCTCTCTCTCTGTTCAGATTTCCCACCTGGCTTTGCTCTGCTGAGCCCCAGACTGAAGCAGCTTTATTCAGTAACCAATAAAAAGTAATACATATACAGAAGGACATCCCACATCAGGAGGACATCTTTCCCTCACCACCACATGGAGGGTTGGGGCTAGATCTCCCACACTCATATTCTCTGCTGCTCACTCCCCACCCACTGCTCCCTTCACTCCCCCCAGCCCTGTCATCAGGGACAACTCTATTGTACTGTTAAGGCAAGATATAGGACCTATTCTCTGGAGTGCTGCAGCAGGTAACAGGCAGGGCCAATTCTCCCTAGTGTTGCAGCCCCTGAGTGGCGTGACCAACTATCCTCTTTGACTTTGGTGGCATTAGGAACCACAGACCACAGGACCACAGATCCAGACATGGGCTTTGACAGCAGCCCAGGCCAAAATATCACCATGACCCTGGGTGGACCTCAGCCCACTCCTCACTGCCTTCACCTCTTCAGATCTGCCTCTTTCCACAGGACATGAACCATATTCTCTCCCATATTCTCCCCCCCCTCTCTCTCTCACTACACACCATATATTTGCCCACCATTTGCTGTGTTTTCTCCTCACTGTCCAGGGCAAGCTCCCCTGGCACTCTGTAGTAATGGCACCAGGCAGAGTTTTATTTTCTCCTTGGCACCCAGGGCAGGCAGCCTTTATATGGGTTTCTTACACATACATAGTATATAGTTTCTTATTTATCCAACATAAACATCTTTATCTTCATGCTGGTATTTAGACTATTTACATTTAATGTTATTTTTGTCTGTCTATCTATCTATCTATCTATCTATCTATCTATCTATCTATCTATCTATCTATCCATCCATCTATCCATCTATCTAGGCTTTTTGAAGCAGAGTTTCTCTGTATAGCAGTCCTAGCTATCCTGAAACTCAACTCTGTTGGCCAGGCTGGCCTAACTTGGAGAGATCCACCTGTCTTCCTGCTACAGCCTACAAACTACCTCCTGTCAGTAAACCCTAGCAATGCTGCTTTTGTCCTCTGTTTTTTTTTTTTCCTAGTTCCTTCTGTTTTTCACTGCTTGTTGTCAAACTGTTGTATATTTTGTTTGGTTCCTTTTTTTTTATGGTGGGGAGATAATTTTTAAATTTTATTAGCTATGTTGATTATACTAAATAATTGGTTTTTTATGGCATTTTCACACGTGTATAATGCATTTTTTTAAAACTCGTATTCACTCGCCATTGGCCCTTCCTGTTCATTTCCCACCCCTACAGATCTTCTGCATTTTCATGTCTTTATTTATTTTAGTGTGCCACTGGGTTTCATTAGGGTCACTTACAGACTCCTGGGGGAGGGATTATTTTCAGAAACATAGACTCCTTATCAGTGACTATGCCACTGAAGAAAGTATCTTTCCCTTCCCCAGGGGCCACTAACTACCTGTAGATAGTCAGCAAATGGTGGGGCCTCACGAGGTACTGGGGACAGGAAAGGTAAATCTTAGTCCTGTTTTTATATCAAGGCTAGAAGTAGATGTGCTTGACAATGTAATATCATATTATTTCATATTATTTGTGACATGAGTATGTGTATATATAGATGTATCTGTAATTTACTCAGGCATTTAAAGTAATATATATTATTTTAAATATGTGCGCCATATGAATATGACAGATAACTGCTTATTTTTTCCTTTTGTGTGTTTTTTGTTTGTTTTAAATATTTTTTATTTATGCATATGTGTATGTTTGTATGAAGGAATGCCACTAGTGTGGTTGTGCCTGTAGAGGTCCTCAGGGTGTCTGGTCCACTGGAGTTGGAGTAACAGGCATTTGTGACCCATCTCCTGTCCATGCTGAGAAACAAACTCGGGTCCTCTACAAAAGCAAGTAGTACTCTTAACTGCTGAGCCATCTCTCTAGCCCCCTTTGTTTTGTGTTTAAGATAGGATTTCATGCTATTTTGCAGGCTGGCTTGAAACTCACTATTTAGGCCAACATGATCTGGAAGTCACAATGTTTTCCTGCCTCAGCTACCTAAATGCTGGGGTCACAGGTCTGAACCACCATACTTGGCTATTTTTATTTTTATCAGGACATTAATATCCAAAGGGATACCTGTATGAGAAAAGAATCAAATAGTCAATGACAGAGCTCAACTTTCTCCACTCTCCATGTTGTGGTATAACTAGCTCCTTCTGCTTGGGATGCTTCCTCATCTAATTTGTTTGTCTGTCCAACAAACCTCCAGTTACCTCTGAAGTTCTGTGGTCACCATGTCTCTTCTTACTACTACCTCAGCCAGATCCCATACTTTCTTTTCCTAGCTGCCTTCTCACCATTTACACAAATATTATACTGTATCTTAATCATGCCTTTCTGTGTACAGACTCTATCAGAAATTCCTTGGAAGCAGGAGACTAATTACCTGCTTTTGTTTTCTTGTCCCCAACACAATGTCTTCTACATAAAACTTTTAAATAAATAATTGTTGAATTAATGATTTTTAAATGTATTATTTATTTTTATTTTATGTGTATGAGTGTTTTGCCTGCATGTATGTCTGTGCTCCCTGTGTGTGCAGGGATTTGGAGGCCAGAAGAAGAGGTTGTACCCCCGGAACTGGAATTATAGATAGCGGTTAGCTGTCTTTTAAGTATTGGGAACTGAATTCGTGTCCTCTGGAAAAGCAGCCAATGGTCTTAACTGTTGAACCATCTCTGCAGCCCTGAATTAATGACTTATTTTATGAACTGAAAATATGTAATTCTCTTCATTTCATTATCAGCTGTTTATTAAAAATGAGTTCTTTTTCATCATTTTTCTTTTCTCCTAGTAAATTCCTCATCTATGCCTGTCTGCTGCTGTTCTCTGTGCTACTGGCCCTTCGTTTGGATGGCATCATTCAGTGGAGCTACTGGGCTGTCTTTGCTCCAATATGGTTGTGGAAGTTAATGGTCATTGTTGGAGCATCAGTAGGAACCGGAGTTTGGGCACGAAATCCTCAATATCGGTAATACTGCTTTATAAAACTCACTGGTCTGTATCTTGAGAGAGCAAAATCTTGGCGGTTCTCACCAAAGATACCATAAGGACAATTTCTTCCTATTCAAAGTTTTGTGAGTAGTGCAGTCCAGCAAACATGCTTGTTATTATAAAAACAAAGTGTTAGTTTAGACGGTTTGGTACCTAGATAGCCCAAAGATCCCAAATACAGAAATGTTATACCATAGCTAATTAAGAAACACTCTGTGTGTCTTCTCCAGTTTGTTTTTAAGATCTAGGGTTCATTTTCTTCTACTCTTCTAGTCCTGGAGTAAACTGGTAATGTCAGAGAGTGAGCTTGGTCCAAAGGCCATGAGTTCCTCAGATAGGAACTAGGGAATGAAATAAATTGAGAGTCAGATGTTAAGAAAGGAGGCAGAGCTTTGGGGGTGGTGGGTCATGGAAGTAGAGGAAGCCTGGATTCTAAGGGGGAGCCTCCCCCTTTCCTTTTTCAGAGAAAAGAGAGACAAGGGGAAGAAGTAGCCAGTGAGGGCATGAAGAAAAATGCAATAGTTTCTGATAGAACAATTAGGGAGGTAGACAGAGAGGCAAACAACTGCTTAAGGGGAAAAGGATAGAAGAAAGACACTTCAGCTTTAAAGATTTTTGATTATCAACTTTTTTAAAAAAGCTAGGGACAAAAGCAGGTGGTGGTGGTGCATGTCTTTAATCCCTCGGGAGGCCAAGGAAGGGAGATTTCTGAGTTGGAGGCTAGCCTGGTCTACAGAGTGAGTTCCAAGGTGGCCAAGGCTACACAGAGAAACCCTGTCTTGAAAAACAAAGGAAAAAAAAGCTGTAGTTTAGACTGTGTGAAATGCATATCCCATAGGTATGTAGGACTTCTAAAGCTACACACTAAGAATCTTAGAAAATGAAGGATTTTTTGTGTGAATGTTTCTTTTTTGTTTTGAGAATATAATATAATTTTTCAAGATTTTAGTTTTGTTTTTTGAAACAGTTGTTTCACTGTATAGCCCTGGCTGTCTTGGAACTCATTTTGTAGACCAGGCTGACCTCAAACTCACAGAAATCTACCTGCCTCTGCCTTCCAAGTGCTGGGATAAAAGGTATTGCCTCCACTGCCCAGCTATATTGTATTTTTAATCATGTGCCTGTGTGAATGTATGTCCCATGTATGAGGGTACCAATGAAGGCCAGAAAAGGGTGATAGATCCCTAGGGCTGAGTTATAGGTGGTTGTGAGCCACCCAGTGTGAGTGCTGGGGACTGAACTTAAGTCTTCTGGGAGAATAATAAGTACTCTTGACCATTGCACCATCTTTCCAGCACCCATTTTTGGTTGTATATTTATCTCTTTTTTATGACAAAAATTTCAGATATCTATTATATGTTTCTCAAAAATAAATTAACTAATTGATAATTAAAAGTTATATACCCCCTTTCTCTGTTTTGATATTTTCAAGTAAGGAAAGGAAAGAAGTTGTGTTTGTGGCTGGCTAGATGTATGTTATGTACAGGTACGGTCATCCTCTGTGACCATTAATCAGTAGTATGCCAGTGAGTCCTACAGGAATTACCTGCGACCTTCTTTCTTTTCTCTTTGTCCTAATTTCTAGAATATTTATCACCGATAGGACAAATGTGTCAGTAATGGTTATCTGTATTTTGAATGGAACTTTTAGGCCTCTCAAATGCATTATAAACATTTTCAGTTTTAATTTATTAAAAGTTTGTATTTATGCAGCTAATTGAACTTTGAGCACAAGTTTAACTTTTTATTTTGCAGTATATATTATACTGGAATAAAGATTAATAAAAGACTTTCATTACTTTTTATTTGTATTTTAAAGTAGCACCTAAGAAAATTGGCATATCTTCTTGAATGTAACCTATACCTGCAGCTAAAACTAAAGTGATATTTATAGTATTACATGAAATATGGTGTGTATTGTTTGTAACTCAGTGGAAAGGATTGTGAGACTTAAGAGATATCAGAACTTCTTTTTTACAACAGAAGTAGTTAATAGAATAATCTTGGAAGTGTCTCTTATAGTTGAATTTAAAGTTATGAACATAAGTGGTTATGGATATCTGAAAGATTGTCTATTAAAGATAGGTTTAAGTTAGCTCTCTATTTTATCTCCTCTATGCTTTTTAATATTTAAAAGTTGAAAATCAGAATGTGAATTGAGTTGGTATTTGCTGTGGATTTTTTTCCTTGTACTAAGGATTCTGAACTATATTTTTTTCTTTCTTCTCTTCTCCTTCCATCCCCTTTTAGAGCAGAAGGAGAAACATGTGTGGAATTTAAAGCCATGTTGATTGCTGTGGGCATCCATTTGCTCCTGCTGATGTTTGAAGTTCTGGTCTGTGACAGGATTGAGAGAGGAAGTCATTTCTGGCTTCTGGTCTTCATGCCATTGTTCTTTGTTTCCCCGGTATCTGTTGCGGCGTGTGTCTGGGGCTTTAGGCATGACAGGTCACTAGAGGTAAGATTTGTCTATTTAATCATCTTTTAAAATCTTACTCTAATGTCAGTCTCTTACCCTAGGGGAAGAACAGACTAATCCTTAACTCTGATTGTGGTTTACAAGGGAACAAATGTCTTCAGCTTTCTCCTAACTTTCTATATTATAAGCTACCTGTGTCTATCAGTCTTGTAAAATAACCAATAGGATTTATAGAGATACAGACACAAGAGAGTGATTTTAAGGAATGGATCCACATGGTTGTGGAGCTGGTATGAACAGACAGGCAGGCTGAGGACTCAGCAGGAGTTGACACTCCAGATTGGAGGCTGAAATTCTTCCTTTCCAAGGAACCTCAGACATTGCATTTAAAGCCTCCAACTGTTTAGATAAGGGTCACTTGGCCTACAATATTGAGAATAGTCTCCTTTAAAAACGTGATGCTGTTACAGCAACACTTAGCCTAGTATTTAATTAAATAACTGGTACAATAGTTCATCTGAATTGATACATAAAATTTAACTGTCTCACTACCTCATCCCCTATGATGTCACTTCTTAACTGCCCTCTAGTTGGCTTGTGCCGATATGCCCATGTGTTATTTAGTCTTTCAGCAAATATTTTTTTCAAGTATCTATATACGCAAGCCATTTAAACCCAAGAAGAGGAACTATAGATTTTAATAAAATACTAAGATTAATAATAGTGAAAACGGTTGTAGATGATATTTATAGTATTCTTAATTTGGGCGAAGCATTTGCATGGTCACCTCATAAATAGCAGCAGCATAGTAAATATTTACAACAACCTTGTGAGAGAGGTGCAGTTGTTTTCCTGAGAAAGATAATTTAAATGCCAGAGCATTTAACTACGAAGGAACTGAGGACACAAAGCAATGTACTAATAGATTTAGAGGACAATGGGAAGCGTTAGAAACCCTCCCACACACACTTCTCATCTGATATTTCATTTTCTGTGATTTTAGTTACTTGACATCAACTGTGTCTAAAACTGTAGTATAAAATAAGATGCTTGGGAGAAAAGTTGGTGCACAATTAATAAAACCTCAGAGAAAGATATTGGAGTTCAACCTGAAGTTCAGAAAAGCAAAACAGCCATCCACTGGCTCTTATCTCTCTCTCAGTCTGAAATGGTGATCCTGCCTCCAGGAATCTCAGAATGAGACTGTGACTGAGAACTGTCTCCTCTCGTTTTATAATCCTCTCTAGGGCTGGAATTAAGGGCGTGCAGCACTACTGCCCGGTTTCTATGGCAAATTAGTGTTGCTACTAGTGGTGTGTGTCACCACTGCCTGGTTTGTAAGGCTGACCAGTGTGGCTGTTTTACTTTTCTAATACTCAGGTACGCTTTATTTATTAAAATACAAATGAAATGCCACAACAAAAGATCATATGCATGCTACTTTGATCATAGTATTTTGTTAGAGTTGTTCTGTTTAGTGATTATTGTTGTTAACCTCTTAACTGTTACTAATTTATAGATTAAACTTTTATCATAGGTATGTGCATATTGGGAATAAAACAATATATAAATGGTTTAGTATAGTCTGCAGTTTCGGATATCCACGGGGAATTGTAGAGCATATCCCCCACAAATAAAGTACAGAGTGTGACTGAACATGTCTTGTTTTAACCTGTGCAAATAAAGAGGAGACTGCTGCTGGTCTAGAAGGAACATATAGAACTGGAGGCTGAACCTAGGGACAGGTTTAAAACAAAATCCCAAAAGAAAGGAATAATGATAGAGCTAGGTCACAGGAACAGTACCTAGAGTATCAAGAAGGATTTAGTCTGATGGACAGGGATCTTTCTATTATAGAAGTGTTGAAAAGACATGGAGTGAGTGTGATATACTGTAGAGGGAGAGTAACTTTCTCAGCCCTCGTTTACTTTTTCTGTTGTTTTTAAAAATCTTCAGTAAACCCAACTACTTCTGTTTTGTACTACTCCCCTCTGACTTCTTACCAAAGACTGCTGATTGATGAACAAAACCATCATAGGTTTATGGTTTGCAGCTTCAGCCAGACATGGATTAACAGGGCCAGAGCATTCTCTACCTCAAAGAATAAATACTGATTTGTGGTTAAGAATGGGGAAAGTTGTATTCTCTTTATAGGTAAGGCCCAGATATGCACATAGTTTATTATCACCAAAATATGTACAGCACTAAAATTTTATGAGAGGTATAATTAGGAAACAAATATATCACAGTGGTTCTTAGAATTGGAGAGTCAGTACGGAAGCAAGGATCTAGATGGTACAGTCCAGTACCATCTGTCTGTACACATGACCTCTAATTTCCCAGGGTATTTGAGACTTTGCCCTTCTTAAAAACCTCCATGTTCTCCATATTCTCTCTTTTCAGGCCCGTCTCTCCAGAATTTGTTCTAGAAGTTGGCCACACTTATCCCAGCCAGAAACTTCATGTATTCTCTCTCTCTCTCTCTCTCTCTCTCTCTCTCTCTATATATATATATATATATATATATATATATATATATATGAATGAGAAAAGAAAAGTTGTCATCTTTTTTATTTCTAGTCACAGAGCCGCTCTTCCATATTACTCTGTTTTCAATGCTTTATTCGCTGCCTTGTTCCTCACTTAATCTGTGCTTACTGAGCTCTATTTCACATTCACTGGGACCTGGCACAAATGCCTTGAACCAAATAGAGTAGGTTCCTTTCAGTAACTTATCTTTTCAAACCACTGTGTGGTGGTACCTTTTGCACTTCAGTGACCAAAATATCTCACAGAAACATTTTAAAAAAGAAAGAATTAAAATGTGATAAACTAATTAACCTTCCAGAAGAACTCTCAATGTAGTCCAGCATTCAGTCTGTAGAATATATATTGCTGACAGCTTTTAGTCAGATTTATAGTGAGAATTTGGAGCAAAAAGCAGAACAGAAGGGTTTAAAGAAAGCTACAGTATCGGTTTTGTAATCGTTACTTTTCTGTTGCTAAGATAGCACCCTGACTCATAGAAGAGTTTGTTTGAGGTTTACTGTTCAGATGGATAAGAATCCATGATGACAGAGGCAGGAGGCAGGATAGCAAGAGCAGAAAGCTGAGATGTCACATCCTCAACCTCAATCATGAAGACTAAAGAGAAAATTAGAAGGAGGAGGAGGAAACTTTTAATCTCAAATCTTATCCCCAGTGACAACCTCCCTCTGTCATGGCCACACCTCCCAAACTTACTAAGACAGTACCAGGAGCTGGGGACCAAATGTTCACATGTGTGAGACTAGGAGGAGCATTTCTCATCAAAACTATTCTGACTCTAAAAGGCCATGTGAAGTTGGGGCTAAAGGAAGCTTGGCATCTGAGAATATTACATACATTAAAAAATCAACTATTTTACACCATGACAATAGCAAAGTATCTCTGAGGGCTTTGCAGCAATTATGAGTTCATTGGTGTAAAATTATGAACTCATTTGAAAGATTTTTTTTTTACAAGAGAGCACTTTGGAGCCTATCCAGGTATTTATTGACTGGTGTAGCCATGGTGTGAGCAGTGGTAGACTTTGGTGTTGTCCACATGTTGCTAGTTTTGTAGGCATAATGTAGGAGTTACAAAGTCACAATGAATTCTACTTGTATTTCAAAAGAAAGCCTGTGGTGCCTGGCAATGTGTGTGACAGTGTCAGAATCCCGGCAAACAGCCTCTGGTAGGACAATGTGCAAAGCAATGAGAGGGAAGCCAAAATTCAGTGGAGACCCCAAGATGTTAGATATACCAAGGATGTGGAATATCTGTCAAGGAAAGCAATGGGAAGTGAGAAGAGAAGTTCTCATAGAGATAGAAAATAGAACCTGCCAGGGTCTCCTTGTTGAGAAAGTAGAAAGGAGCGTATTCCAGGCATACTGAAAAATAGAGATGAGAGGAACTGGTCAATCAAGTGGGCCCCACAGTAGCCAAAATGTTCCTAGAGTAGAAATAGGAGAGAAATGTCAGTGCTAGGGAGTGGGAGCCTTTACACAGAAATGGCTCACCAATGAAAGTGCTTGCTGTCAAGGCATGCAGTCCTGCGGTCTCATTCTGCCTTAGTCAACTGTTCTGTTGCTGTGAAAAGACACCATGACCAAGGCAGCTCTTGGAAAGGAAGGTATTCCATTAGGGACTCACAGTTCAGAGATTAGTCCATTAGCATCATGGTGAGGGTATGGTGACATGTAGGCAGGTGTGGTGCTCGAGGAGTCTAGAGCTGTCCGTGCAGATCCACAAAGGTGTTGGGGAGACAAACAGCCAGATGGACTGGACCTTGCCAAAAGCAAAACACACACACACACACACACACACACACACACACCAAAAACAAAATAACAAAACCCTCAGATCCCACCCTTACCCAATAACACACTTCCTCCAACAAGGCCATACCTCCCAAAGCTTGTAATCCTCTGAAACAATGCTACTCCCTGATGACTAAGCATTCAAATATATGAGTCTATGGGGACTTATTTTTCAAACCACCACAGATGGCATCTCAGTGCAAGGAGGTAGAAAGAGGCAGCTCCTGAGGACGTAGCTGACCAGTCAGTCTAGGCAATAGGTTAAGTTACAGGCTTTATAAAAGACCCTGTCCCAAAAAAATAAAGTAGAACCCTGACATGGTGGCACACACCTTTAAGTTAGAGGGCCGATAGATCTCTGAGACAAGTCTGTTCTACATAGTGAGTTCCAGGGCAACACAGTGAGAACCTGTCTCCAAATAAGTAAGCAAATGAATTGGATGGAGAAGTTAAGTAATTGAGGAAGATACTCAACATTAACCTCTGGCCTCCATGTGTACCTATGTGAGTGAATCTTCATGCACACACACACACACACACACACACACACACAGAGAGAGAGAGAGAGAGAGAGAGAGAGAGAGTAAGTAATTTCTTATAAATATGCATTGAAGTGCTCTCATCATCCTAGTGAACTCTGCACCAGGAAAGCTGACTGACACCTGTACCATGCATACTCCTAGCTTAAAATGGTTTGTTTTTCCACTTATCTTCCACTGTGTTACCTGTATTGGTGCAACAAAATTACAAACAGTATTTTTAGCAGCTGTTATGATTAAAAACTGGATTTGGAAGATGTGGGTGAAGAGCTGGTAGAGCGTTCTCTAGAGTAAAAGTATGTTTATAGACAAGGACGAAGTCTGTCACCAGATAAAAGCAGCCTGGGGACCTTTCGGTGCAAAGAGTCATCCATCCATCTTCAAGGGACTAGAGCTGTGGAATTGGTTTTTGGAGGGTGAGTGAAAACCTGGACTGGACTTAGGAAGTCATAATGTCAATAAAGAGGGAGTAAGGTTGCTTGGGAGAATGAGCAGAATGTGATGACTGAATATGAGAATGTGGAGACCGCAATAGGCTGCCGTGTTGTCTTACAGTGGTAGGAAGAGGAGGGACAGGGTTCAGGAGATGGAGAGCTAAGTTGGGGATCAGTTTAATGACAGGTGCTTTTAAGAGAGCCATATGACACCTGCACACTGGACCTGTCATGCAGCAGTAAGGCTATCTTGCAGGCAGATTTCAGAACCAATCACTAGGCAATAGGATAAACTGCAGTGTTGCCTAAACTTTGCCACCCCAGGTGGGGTAAATGAGTGTTTGTGTGATTCACTAGTAGGGATCCTGTTTGGGGTGCTAGAAGTGTAACTATTTGGACTGGAAAGGGAACCCAAGGAGAGATTTCTGAATACTCATGGGATATCAAGACTGTACAGTAGGATTCTTGAAACTCAGACAGTAGTTAAAAGGAAGATGGATTGGTCAACCATGAAACATTCTCCAAATAGCCCAGTAAGATATGGTACAAATATTCCACCTATTGGTACTGAGGGCCTTTGTGAAGACAGTTTTCTTGTGGGATGAAAGTTGTCAGTCAGTTGCTTGGAATGGAGGGCGACACAATAGGGCCTCATGTACCCATTTCTATCTCAAAAAGCTGGACTGCAGCAGAAAAGGGGATTAGGCTGGGAGTACTGAATCACTGGAGAGGTAAACTTTATATTTGGACATTTGGGGTTTAATTGGGATTGGCAGTATCTTAGGGCTTCTGCTGTGAAGAGACATCATAACCATAGCAACTCTTATAAGGAAAACATTTAATTGGGGTGGCTCCCTTACAGTTTTGGGGTTCAATCCATTATCATCATGGCAGCATGCAAGCAGGCATGGTTCTGGAGAAATAGCTGAAGTCCTACATCTTGCAAGCAACAAGAAGTCAAATGTAATACTGGGTGGTATCCTGAGCATTGACACACTTCCTCCAGCAAGATCATATCCACTCCAACAAAGCCACACCTCCCAGTAGTGCCACTCAGATTATGGGACTAGTCACATTCAGGCCACTACAGACAACTAGTTTTTTACTGGGAAAGGTCAGTAGCATAGTCAGAATTAGATGCAACACTGAATCTGTGAGTGTTAGCTTGAGGTGAGAAGGTCCTCAAAGAGTTGAGAGAGAAGGCATGGGATTTGGGGCAGAGTCCTGGGTAGAAGTAAAAAGAAGTCTGAGGGTAGCTATAAGTATAGATGATTATCAGTAGGTATGGAAAGGAAGCTTGGAGTAAATCTACTGCAGATTGCCTATTTTTCTTTCTTTTTTTTCTAGAAATGTCATGATCTGGTCAACAGCACTCAGATCTTGAACAACAAAACGGCCAAGGCACCAGCTGACCTGAAGGATTAGACAAAAGACCTGTGCACAATTCCCCTAAGCATGATACTTCTGTGCTTTTCTGTTGGCAGATAATCAGAAGCAGCACAGTAGTATTAAAATTTTACAATATTATAATTTGCATTGCCTGCTAGCATGTTAAACATATAACCACTATGTTAAATGCAACTTGTTTAACTGGTTCTTTTGTTTGTTTGTTTTTTAGCTAGAAATCCTGTGCTCAGTCAACATTCTCCAGTTTATATTCATTGCCTTAAGACTGGACAAGATCATCCACTGGCCCTGGCTTGTATGTAGCTTTTTAAGTCCTTAAACAAGCATTTTATTTTAAGAGTAATTCATATTTATTGCAGGAGATGTGTAAAAAACAAGCAAGCTTGTGAGCAGCAGACTAATGATCACATATAACAGCAGTGCTGGGGGCTAACATAGAGGATTTTATTACCTTGTAGCTCTTGAGGTTACTCTGTATGTAAGATTTTGTATCCTGCTCTTTTGTTTTAATGTAGTATAAGCATTTGCTCAGATCAAGAAATTGTCATTGTAAACATGACATTTAAGGCTTCATTGATTTATTAGTTGCATTTATGAAACATCTCATTTCTAGATGTTTCAGTTGCTGCTAGTACTTGTGATTTCAAAATGGTCCCATATGTATATATATTGTTAAGTTTTCTGAATTTTTTAACTGACACCCTAGTTATATTTATGGGGAAGAGTCGGACCCTTTATTGTATATTTATAATATGTAATAATTAAATCATTTTAATTACCATATCTATTACCTCAGACATTTATCATTTATTTGTGCAAGGAGTGTTCAAAATGTTTTCTCTTTTATGTGTTTTGAACTATTTAATTATTATCAATCATAATTATCCTGCTGTTCTATAAACATTACAAGAATTTTTTTATCTCAAATCTCTGGTGTATTTTTGGGTATAAAAATCCTTGTTTAATATTTTATTGTGTTTTTAGAAAGTATTGTAGAAAAGAATTACTGAGTTATAAGACAAATTTTTAAGAAATTTTTGAAGATTTTTTTAGAGATTTTATTACTTTTATGTATATGAGTATTGTATGTATGTCAGTAAGCCATATACCTTTAGTGGCTGAGGAAGTTAGAAGAGAGGGCATATTATTCTCTGGGGTTGGAGCTAGAGAATACAGTATTGTTTCAACTAGTAATAATTTCGAAAAGAAGATTGGGCTGTGGTTGTAGCTGTTTGTAGTGTTTGCCTAACATGCACAAGGCCCTGGATTCAATTCCAATTACTGAATAAGCCAGGCCAGGTGGCACATGTTTGTAATATTAACACTTGTGAGTTATAGTCAGGAGGATAAAAAATTCAAGGTTAGCCTTGGCTACATGCAAGTTCTGGGCCAGCCTATACTACATGAGACTGTATCTCAAGGTGTGTAGTATGAATGGCGGACTACTTCCCGTCGCCCACCCGGCTAGCTTTACCCAAAATGATTACATGGAAACTGTATTCTTTTAAACACTGCCTGGCCCATTATCTGTAGCCTCTTATTGACTAACTCTTACATCTTGCTTTAACCCATATTTAGTAATCTGTGTAGCACCACGAGGTGGTGGCTTACCGGAAAAGATTCAGCGTGTCTGACCTGGCGGCTGACTGCATGGCGTCTGCCTCATTGCCTTCTTCCTAGCATTCTGTTCTGTCTACTCCACCCACCTATGTTTTGACCTATCAGGCCAAGCAGTTTCTTTATTAATTAACCAATGAAAGCAACAGAAATACATAAGACCCACCTACATCAAAGGTGTTATACCCGTGTTTTAAATTTTGAATGGATTGTGTTTTCTTTGGTGCTTAATATATATTTGGGGTGTGTGTGTGTGTGTGTGTGTGTGTGTGTGTGTGTGTGGCCAGCCAACTGGCCAGCCATTCACTTGTGTATGTTAAGAAAAAAGGAATCTTGAGTGCTTTCCACAATTAGGTAACAGGAACCTGATTCTTAACACTGTACCAATCCAAATGGATGAAGCAGTCTTACTGCATGTATCTTATAATTGGTAAGAAAGCAAAAGAAGATATTAAAACCACTATCCTTCTATTCATGAAAGAAGTACCAATAAATTAACACCGTCACAGATGTGCTTTAGAAGAGCTATTGGAAGCGATACACAGACAGACTTTCTAGCAAAACCTGTCATCAAGAACTCCAAGCTACTCAAGAGGTCTAAAAGTCATGAAACAACTCAAATCACAGGTCTAAGCTGAAATGTCAGTTATAGCACTGTTAGAAGAAAGGTGGGGAAATTTTTGAAGCCTGCAATTAAGTGAAGCATTCTTTATAAATGGCACCAATAATATGCTCTATAAGACAAAATTATAAATTTAGACTTCTTAAAATAAAGGAAAAGATAGATCACTGGCTGAGGAAAAGGTTTTGCAAGAACATGTCAAAACTTTGACCTCTGGCTAATATATACAAAGGACTCAATTAAAAAATAAGGACTTACTCATGTGTACACCCATATACACTGGTGATTGAGGAAGTGAGTGGATGTGAGAATAAAGTGAAGACGTGAGTACACGAGATTGCGTGAGAGAATGAAAATGAGAGTGAGTGTGAGAGTGGGGGTGAGAAAGTGTGAGTAAAATTTGACAGAATACAAATGTGTGAGAGTTAGCTGTCCTGGAACTTACCATGTAAACCACAGTGACCTCCAACTCAGAGATCCGCCTGCCTCTGCCTCCCGAGTGCTGGGATTAAAGGCATGCACCACCACCCAGCTGAGGAAGAATTCTTATGTTGAGTAGCTAGACAGAGGGAGAGACTGAGTGAGCATGAGGGGTTATTTGAGTAAAAGACTATATGAATGAGCGATGGGAGGAGGTGGGGATGTAAAAGAGGAAGTCTGAAGAAGTGAGTGAGAGTGACTGAAAGCAAGGGAGTGTGAATGAGTGTGTGAGAGGAAGTAGTGAGGAAGAGACAGAGGGGTTCTGATGCTGAAGGCAGAAATGATTCTAGTGGAATAGAATGGATGTGAGTGACAGTGGGGGAGAGAATTATATGAATAGCCAAGAATGAGAGAAAATGAGTGGACTGGCAGAGGGTGTGTAGGGTCAGTGAGGAAATATGAGGGAGCATGGCAGAGTAAATGATTGCAGGCCTGAGGGAATGACTGGTGTGCATGATGGTTAAATATGGGATTGGGAGCATGTGTGTAATAGTGAGCATGTTAGTGATGAGTTAGAGAGCAAGAGACCGGGGATGTGGTAATAAGTGACTGAGAGTAAAGAAGTGGGAGTGCCCGCAAGTGAAGGATTATGGGAGTGAATGAGAGAAGGAAGGGAGTGTGGGAATGACTGGGAGTGAGAAAGTATGGGAGTGAGTGAATGACGAAATGAGTGGCTTGAAAGACAGGGAATGTGGTAAGAAAACTTTAAAATATGCTGAGGTGGAGGTCCAACTGGAAGGTTATTACCTGAAGGGAAGAGGGCCTAATGACAGCATTCCTGGACAGAAATCCCGTGGCAAATGTGATATTTCCCATACCATCTCCGTAGAAGTCCTAGGCAGGAGGACTGTCTGTAGTCATGCTTCCCCTTGACTACCTGAACAGACCCAACCAAGTGATAATGGTAGCCACCAGAGGCTACAGAGGAGCTCTGAAGACACTGTGTTTCTACTCCTCTGCAGGTCGTGTGTGTCCCTCTGTGGATCCTTATGTCCTTCTTGTGCCTGGTGGTCCTCTATTACATCGTTTGGTCTGTGCTGTTCCTGCGCTCTATGGATGTGATTGCAGAACAACGCAGGACACATATAACCATGGCATTGAGCTGGATGACCATTGTGGTGCCTCTTCTTACTTTTGAGGTAACCTTTCTACAGGAAACTTCTTGTGCCCCCACACCCCACCCTTATCTGGGGCCCATCTGCCATAACTAGGTAGGTGTACTGCTGTCTGTATGGGAGACAGGAAGTTCAGAGTGAATTTAGGACAATGAGATGTGCTTGCAGAACTCACAGAGAGCAATACGACTCTAGCTGTAAGGCATCTGCCCATGTCCACCTTCTACTTTCTGCAAGTGAGTGTTGGATATCCTGGTTTTGTATTGAGTTTGGTAGGGAATCCTAGACTAGATACTATTGACTCCTTTGAATAAGCCCTGGGAGGAGATTCTCATAAAACTTCTGGCAGTGGGAATCTTTCAGCTGGGTGGACTTTAACCCTGGGAAAGGATGCAAAATAGCCCATGATCTTTTTCCCTGGATAAATGTTTTTGTGCTATTGCCTATAGTGGCCTTCTTTCTTCCCAGACATGACATAGGTGACATGGGGAAGGATTATAACGGGGACAGCTGCAGACTTGGTCTGTTTACTGGTGACACATCAATACCACTTTGTCTTTCTGTAGATCCTGCTGGTTCACAAACTGGATGGCCACAATGCTTTCTCCTGTATTCCCATATTTGTTCCCCTGTGGCTGTCATTGATCACACTGATGGCAACAACATTTGGACAGAAAGGAGGAAATCACTGTATGTCCATAGACTAAGAAATTCTCTCTCTCTCTCTCTCTCTCTCTCTCTCTCTCTCTCTCTCTCTCTGTGTGTGTGTGTGTGTGTGTGTGTGTGTGTGTGTGTGTGTGTGCGCGCGCGCATGCGTGTGCACGTGTGTGGGTGTGTGTCTTCGGTCTGTGCATGCACTGTGCTTTGTGACACGATGAATCTCAGGACCCCAGTTTAGAAGTTGTTCTGGGTACTTTAAAGATGAGGAAGGGGAGTGGTGCTCCTCAGAAAGGACATACTATCACATTTGCTTTGGGATGCTAGTCTCTATTATACTTCATTCCCAGTGCACACTACAGGGACAAGTGGAGGTAGGACCAGACATGGCAGGTGTCTCTTTGAGTTCCCATTCTATGCTCCTTAAAAATGAACTCTAGATTCTTTCTGGGTCCATGAAAAATCCACATCTTCCAGCAAAATGCCAAGAGTCATTCCAGGTCCCTTTCTACCCATCTCCCCTCAATAGAATAGAATATTTTCTGTTTCATGGAACTAGGCTACTCTGTCTTAACCAATATACTATGACATGCACTTTGGAGATGGTCTTTGGTTGGTGTACAAAAGAGTTCCACAATATTCCAGAATGGAGTAGAAGAAAGGTTTATTTATTTGGGGTTAAACTCACAGTAAGGATAGCAATTCACAGTCCTCTGCAAGTGCTGGGGACTGGAACCAAATCCAGTCACGTAAAACTGCACTATTTAGCCTACCTCACCATTTTCAACCATGAGCTCTGATTGGAGGCTGGAAAATTACCTCCCAACAGGGACCTGGGGATGCTTCCACTACTGGCCTGGGGTCCCACTCCGAGAACTTTGGAGGTGGAGATCTAAATCCCTCTGCATACTGGGCAATTAGATCCTGGCCAACCTTCACTTGTGAGGAAACTGAATGCAGTGGTATATAGTGCCATTAAAACTCATTGTTCAGGAAAGAAATGTGACATGAAACCCTAGTGTTTGAAAGAAAAAATTCTTATTTTTCAGGGTGGTTTGGTATTCGCAAAGATTTCTGCCAGTTTCTGCTTGAAATATTCCCATTTTTGAGAGAGTATGGAAACATTTCATATGATCTCCACCATGAAGATAATGAGGAAACAGAAGAAACTCCCATTCCAGAACCTCCTAAAATCGCACCTATGTTTCGCAAGAAGGCCAGGGTGGTCATCACCCAGAGCCCTGGCAAATATGTCCTCCCTCCACCCAAATTAAATATCGAAATGCCAGACTAAAGTGCACCACCGGGGCTGAAGTGTGAGTGCACTGGAACGCACACTCCCACTTCCCTTGCCCCCGACCCAGGCCTCGAACTGCGGACCTCCATCTGAAGCCTTGTTTGCATCCAGTGCCAACCAGCCACCCATAACAGAACATAGGTGGCAGGAACTAAGGGTGTCTACCAGTACAGATGCCCGTGACACATCAGAAAAGAACTCACTTCTTTCTGTATGGGTACCTGAAGTGTGTTCTCATTCCTGTGGTACCCACCAAGGGATAACTGCTGCCAGGACCTGCAGAAGAACATCTGTAGTCTTGGCAGATTTTCTAGTGCTAAATTCCTTTCAAAGTATTGGAAGATGTGGTTCTCTTGGGACCACTTCCATCTGTGGCTCAACTGTGCTGCTATAGGTAGCCAGTGGGAACTGTAACTAGGTCTGTGCACACCTGTTGTGTTCAGATACAGTCCAACCTTGCTTTCCCTGTCCCTGCTGTACAGAAATTTCGCTTTAGGCAAGATGACAGCAGGTTTGCAGGGCTTCATTAGTGAGCCCTTCCCAATGGCATGATTTCATGCCTGTATAGTATTTATATAGCTATTTTAGCATTGTAATATACGGTATCAAATCCTAGTTCTGTACAGCATATTCTCTGTTAAAGTATTTTTTTACAAGCTTGTGCTGGAGATGGATGGGTTAAGCCATGGTAGAAGCAGATGGCTCAAATATTTTGACCCACACAGATCCCCCACCTTCACTTACCATGACCACCAATACCCTGGAGTCCATCTTTTACATAATAGCTGTTCCTGCTAGCACAGTTTCTATAAGTGAGAAGAGGTCTGTGCTTTTCCAACATGGGGGTGGGAGAATCAGCTTAAAATCCCAAGAAGTGCCCACTTGAGACCAGGGCACTGGAGAAGGTTGCCAAGGTAGGGCAGAACAGCCAGGGACCTCTGTCCAAATACAGAGAGGTCTGCCCACCTGCGAGAAAACTTCTACATGCTGGTACATAGATGCCCATCACCTGTCAGTTTCTCCAGGTTCTGCTGGTATAGTCAGCCCACCATACAAGAACAATAACCTTTAGTCTAAATCAAATGATTCATTTCCCAATGGAAGTAAAGGGAGCATTGATCTTTCTGATAAGGAGGTGCAATGGATTTTGATGGTCACCTGATAAGTGACTTCAGTCACACAATTGAAATCTCCTATGACCCTGATCCTACCACTGGCACAGGCCTCTAGCAAGCCTGTTCTGTTTCAGAAGAAACAGGGAACAGAGTATAGCATTTTTTGCTTGGTCTGTTAAAAATGTGGCTAAATCCACTATTTTTGCTCCTGTAGTTGTTCAATAAAGTGGTTCATTTTACACATGTACTGTGTGTATTTCACTTTGTAGAGAAACTGGAGTTATTCTTGCCTTGTACCGAGAACATCATCTGGCTGCCACTGACAAATAAAGCGGGCAGGTAGGGTGAGCATCCTTTACTGGGTCTCTTCAAGCAACAGTAGAGGGTATACAAAGGGAAAAACCACCTGTCATCCATTCATAGTGGCTTTATGAAATTTCACTGCCATTGTGAAAGCTTTGGAGGCCTTCTAGACTGTTCCTAGGGTTTTAGAACACACCAGCAATTGCAATGCGCAGTTCTGTCTTGCTCTCTTAGCTGTCTCTGCAATTCAAAAGGAATTTTACTGGGTGGTCTTTCAGGTCATGGTTGACAGGAACTGACAGGAAAATCAAACAGTTGCTGTTGGTGAGAAATACCCTGCATGTAACCAGAGATCGGGCATGAATTCTTTCTTGAGCTCTGTGGATTTCAGAAAATGCCTTGTTCAGTCAAAGCAGTAGCTGAGACTCATCTGCCAGGTGCTTTGCTCCTGTTTTATGAACCATCAATTCTCTTCTCCATGTGAGGAAATTAAGAGGTTTCTGCTTCTGGGACTCTAGGGTCACTATGTCAACATTGTGAAGATTTTGTTTATTCTTGAAAATGTCTGAAGAGAGGTAGTTCTATGTGGAAGGACAATGGACTATCAAAGCTGCTTTCACTTGTCATCTCTGCTCACCTCTCTGTACCACACCCCAAATGAATAATCAATTGCATAGATCAAATGTGGGTACAAAACCCAATCCACATCTTTATTGATATGTTTCCTGGTCAAGTGAATTGAAGTTAGCTGTGAAGGCTAACTGCCAGGTTTCCCATCCTTTGTATAACTGCAAAGACCCAGTAGTAGTCTATGTTTAGGAGGGGCACATATGTAGGCTAAAGGGATTCAAGAAGCAGGCCACCTTTTCCTTTTCTACGAACTGTGACACTAATAGATAACTGGTGCTCATGTCTACATAGCCATCTGCCATTTCTCTCCTGGTCAATAGCATGATGAGCTTTGTCAGGAGGGTCTAAGATTTCATGCTACCCCCTATTTGTGTGATGCTCAATACACATAACTAGCTGCATCATTGTTCACCATGCTTGAATTAACAATGTGTGACAAGCATCAGTGTGCAAGGAAGGACATGTGGTCTGTGAGTTCTGACCAGGAGCCTTGTATTGCTTAACCATTACATTCCTGTGATACTACCAGACTTGAAGAGTGTTAAGGCAAGGAGGCATTCCATGGATTGTGCTTAAAGTTTGGTGTATCACATTAAACAGCAAAGGACACTGATGTTGTCTTTTTCATGATAACTGTGGAACAAATGGTCACATGATAACACATCTCTTGTCTAGCCAGGACATTTATGAAGTGACTGACTGGATGTGTTGTGATGCCCCTCTCTCAGGAAACCTGCAGTCACTTTATGATGCCTTTGGCAATATCCTGATCAAGGGTGCACTATCCACATTGCACTCTCTTGTCTACTTCACCCAAAGGCAGGCCATCACTAAGTATGGCTAGACATGAGGAAGATGATCTAAGAAGCTGGGGACTAGTTTCAGGTTTGGAAAGGTACTGTTTCCTCCATATACAAGGAACCCCAGGATAAACATAAATGTACTGCTCCAGAGAAGAAAGGCCTCTCCAGCTAGGCCTTCACTCAGGATATTACCATTTCCACTCACTGAGCCAGACCCTGATAGCTCTGCAGATTCCAAGACAAAGCATAATACCAGAGTCCTTTGGAGTGGAAGTAAGTACAGTAATGCCTTCCTATAAGTATGTCTCTTTTGTGAGTTACATTATTGGGGTTACCTCTTTCTGGGCTAGGGCTTTAACCTATCCTTTATTCATCATCATGTTCCCCCACAGATCCAGTGCGCTCTCTCTCTCTCTCTCTCTCTCTCTCTCTCTCTCTCTCTCTCTCTCTCTCTCTCTCTCTGTGTGTGTGTGTGTGTGTGTGTGTGTGTGTCTATATGTTCCGTTAACATCAGAAAAGAGGCAGCTGTGAGAATTCCTTCCTGAGAGAGATGCAAAAGAAAGTTTACTCCCTCTTCATAAGGTTCTAATAACAAATTGTCCTGTGATTTTACCATAGTTCACCCTGAGTAAATAATGAGATTTTGTTTTGTTTTTGTTTATTATTTTCTATCCTGACCACAGTTTCCCCTCCCTCCTTTCCTCCCAGTTCTTCCCCCACCCTCCCTCTGTCCCCACATCCCCAGTCCACTCCTCCATTTTTATTCAGAAAAGGGCAGGTCTCTGATGAGTATCTATAAAACATGGCATATCAAGTTGCAATAAGACTAAGTACCTCCCCTTGTATTAAGGCTGGGCAAGGCGACCCGGTATGAGGAGTAGGGTCTTAAATGTCAATAAATGAGCCAGAGATAGCCCCTATCCCCACTGTTAGCAGAAGAGGGACAGAAAGGATTGTAGGACCCAGAGGGGTCAAGGGCACCACAAGAAAACCCACAAACTCAACTATCGTGGGCTCATAGGGGCTCACAGAGACTGAACTGACAACCAGAGAGCCTGCATGGGACTGACCTAGGTTTGCTGCATATATGTTAGTTTTGTAACAGTGAGTTTTTGATGTTTGCATAGAGTATTGCTAGCAGGTGTCTGTAGGTGTGGCTAAACAACTACAGTGGAAAGTATGTACCCAGCATGGAGCCTCCCTGTATTTCTCCCCCCGATGAACTTCGTGGGACTGGTGCATTCTGCTCCACCAAAGGCCAAAGGAAACTGGGGCCAAATCACATTTGCTGCTTAGGCTGGTTCCCTGGATCCAAGAGGCTCTGTGTTAGCACCATGGCGTTATCTGCATCTTGCCTCTCCGTTCACTACACACAGCTGCTGAGAAATACCATCTCCACTCCTAGCATAACTTTTTGTCTAAGGGAAATATACCCTGCTTAGTCCCAGAAAGGTTTATGACCCACTCTGGGACAGGTCTGATCATCTTCCCCTATGTTGTTTTATTATGAAAACTTTCTTTGAACTGATTGCTCTTCAGACTTTAAATCCTTCCAGAAGCTCATTAGCACAGAATTTGGCTGTCTATCACTTTTACCCCTTCTCTTAGGAACTTGGGCTTGATATAAATTTTGCCACATTTGCCTTCAAGTAACTCTGACAGAGCTCTTTTTCTACTTTGCTTATTTTCTAATTGTAACTGGATGTTTCTTTCCTGCCTGCCAGTTCCTGAATAATCACTCTGAGGCTTAATATTAATTACAAACTCTTTGGCCAACTATTAGTTCAGACTTATTATTAACTAGCTCTTACAAATTAAATTAACCCACTTCTCTTATTCTATATTTTACCACAAGGCTCATGGCTTATTACCTCACATCTTTCTTCCCCAGTGGCTGCTGGCATCTCCTAGACTGTGCCTTCCTTTTCTTTTTATCTTTGCTTAGATTTCCTGCCTGACTCTATTCTGCCTGGCTATTGACCAAATTAGCTTCTTTATTAACCAATGGTAATAAAACATATTCACACCATACAGAAAGGCATGTCACATCACCTCCCCTTTTCTAATTAAAACAGAAGATTTTAACTTCAACATCATAAAATTACATAAAACAAAGCAGTTATTAAATAAGGGCTACAGTTATAATATTAAGTCTATTTGTACTTGAAAAAATTAAAGAAAATATTCTATCATCTGTTGTATCTTTGTGAGTCTAAAGTTTCATATCTAATTATCTTTTATTATGACTAAGAAAAACTGTAACTATCTAGTCGTCAACTCCATCAAAGACCCCAAAAGGATATAATATTTCCCAAACAAACAGGAAGTGCATTGTAAGCAACTTCCAAAACTCTAGAAATTGCAGATATATCTGTCTACCTTGAGAGTCACCCAAAGTTCTTCTGTGATGTTGAGGTACCCATCTTCAGCCTAAAGGCCTATAGTGTCTGGCAGACTTCTCAGTGAAGCAGGAGATTTGAAACTGTCCCGCCTATATTGGCAGTTTCAATATAGTTTCAGTCATTTTCTTCTGTGTCTTACAGAATGTCTGGCAGACTCTTCCATGAAGCAGGAACCCTGAAACACCATCCCATCTTGTTTCAGCAAGTTCAGCAGTAATTTTTCAATGGGTCCTGTATATCTAATTTATATAGCATACTGTCAAGCAGTCCCAGAAAGAGCAATTTCTTGCCCAAATGGCCAGGCTAGCCACATTGAAAGCAAACTCCATAAGGAGCTTCATCAATTCCCATCATCTGCTTGAAGTAAATGTTACTGCCAGAAGCAGATATGTCTCACTGTCAAGAAAAGTCTAAGTTCTTAAAAAGATTTTAAGTGCCCTATTCTGTAGGTCTTTGAGGTATTTGAAGATTACCTACCCATCTGAACTATATCTTTGCATATTTAGAAAACCTAACTAACATGATTGTAAGTTGGATTATTATAGATGACTATTAATTTGTATTTTAGCTATGTATTACATTTTTAAATGAGCTGCATAAGCATAATTTCTCAAACATATAATATAACAAAATTGACCTTAAATTTGTATCAATAAACCAAAATCCATACAATAAAAAGTATTTTGATATTAACAATTTTTTGCATTAGAGTAGCTACCTTTTTTCATCATTTCTATTACATATCCCCCTTTTTTTCTCTAGAAAGAGATTGACTATGACCATTAATCATTTATAACCAACCCCCTTTAAATGAAAACAAACATTTATAGACAATATGTAGGGAATTTGGGTGTAGTTTTATACTGCTTTGTAGGAGGAGGGCCCACTTGTTTGTCCTGGCTACCCAGAACCAAAATAACCACACAGAAATTGTATTAATTAAATCACTGTTTGACCCATTAGCTCTAACTTCTTATTAGCTAACTCTTACATCTTAATCCATTTCTATTATTCTGTGTATCACCACAAGGTCATGGCCTGCCAGCAGAGTTTCAGCACGTCTACTTCTGGCTGCAGGTCCATGGTGTCTCCCTGACTCCTCCTTCCTCCCAACATTCCATTTAGTTTTCTCTGCCTGACTCTGTTCCCCTACAGCTCTGCTATAGGCCCAAAGTAGTTCCTTCTTTAACCAATGAAAGCAACACATAGACAGAAGGACCTCCTACACCACATTTCCTGCTTATTGGGGGTGCTAATGATCTTATGGGGATCCTGAGAAAATTTAGAATTATGGTTAAATCTTGACTAGAATAATTTGTATGGTTGATCCATTTCAGCCAGTAGCCTGGAAACGGATTTGGATGTTGGATCACCTGGGCCATTATTCCATGAAGACTTCTCAGAAACTTAATCAAACTGTATTAGTCTGGAAGCAATCCACAGCTTCTCATCTTCTGTGGAAACAAAAGAAGAACCTCTTTTTCAAAACAACATATCCTTAGATCTAAATTTTGAAGTCAAATACATTTATTTGGGTTTAGCTTAGCAGCCCCCACAATCAAATGTTTCTCTGCAGTTAGGTCATAATGAGTCAAAACACAATAGTATGCACAATCCATTTTTGTGTGTCTTATTATTATTTATCACTCTATTTCATTTTTAAGAACCTAGGTTTATTATCTTTAAATTATTCTTTTAATCTATAACTCTGTCTTATCCTTTATCCTCTCTCTACCAAGCCTATGCATGTTTATCAAACATATTGTAACCCGTTTAGAGGTCTTTATGCCTGAATCTATCATTATTGTATACCTGTAATCATTTTTTGACCAAGAGAGTCTATTTAAATGATAAGCATCCATGGCTAGGACCAACACGGTGACTTTGGCTGTTGCCTCTGCCCCATTCAGCTTTCCAACATGGCAGAGGTACATTCACCATCAGCACTAGGAACCATGCTCACCCCCTCCCCCAACTCTGGGAAGCAGCGAATCTACTCTGCCACCAAACTGCTTGAAGCATGTTGCCCTTAAACCCTTTTTCTCTTTATGAAGAAAAACTAAATCTACCAAACAATGCATGGCTGATTAACCTCTCTGTACAAAGGCCTGTGTGAGATTGCTTAGCCACATAGCTTAGCTCATGGCAAATGGTGGCCAACTCCATCTTGCAGGCAGCTATTGGGAGTTGCCAAAGCCTCTCCAAATTTATAGAGATCCTGTGCCACTAAAGTGCTCAGCAAAGTCATGAAAACTCCATATTAAGTTTTCTATTTCAATTCCCTCTTGAGGAAGCCACCTTGGCCTCAGATATATTTCTCACTACAGGTATCAGTGATTAGGAAGCCTCTGTACTCCATTACCAAGATCCCTGTTCCTCTCAGGGAGCATCAATAAGGGTCGACTTGAACATGCAAATGACTGGAAATAAAGGTGAAGGTCCAATGATCCTTCCCACCCTCTCATTCTATTGAGCTTATAGGCTCAATCATAGTTGATGCTTGCAACCAGGCATAGCTGATCTAATGAGGAGTGTGACTTTTTTAGTTAGATGATAGTCCTCTCAAGGACCCTGCTGAATTAATTTGTTACTTAACTTAAGAGTAGAGTTCTATCAGGCCTAGTAAATTTGGCACCATTTATTGCTCTTCTTATTCCAAGTTCCCTCAGTAGTGACTCTCCTTCCTCTATTGTTCTTTATTCCTTGGTATTCATGGGAACCTCAAGAAATGATAACCACCTATCTCGAATGGCTCATATGAACCATTCCATCAGTTCCCTGGTTCCCCTTAGACTGCCTCTGGTTATGTAACTTGTGTCTCAAGAAAGGATAGGTGATTATATCACTTAATTTATCTGCCTCTACAGCACTCAACTGATCTCATCTGCCCCTGTGTCTCACAACCTCACAAGGAAGGTGGTTAGAGGATCCTTTGTTACTTATTTTTAAATGTCTCCCTAATTCCTGCATCCCAGCGCTGAATAGTCCCTTATCACCAGAGTCTCTGCATTAACCCATTGTTAAGTGCACAATCTGCCTGATGGATCATTGATTTTTATTTTCAATCAAAGGATGACAGTTTGGTGATCTTTTGTTGCCTCTTTTTCTCTCTCTTCCTCTTTGCTGTCTGACTTATCCCATAGTTTACAGTTTTTAGAGATTTAGGAAGGGCTCATTAATACAGATACTATTTGAGGTCTCTTTACCTTTCCCTGACACCTCTCCATACAACCATGAGAAGTGGTAAGCCAACATCTCCATCTCATCCTCTCATTTACCAATTTTCATGAAAATTCAGAAGGTAACATGAAGGATGTCCCTACATGTAAATTTTCTATTGCAATTCCTCTCTTGGAGCAGCCAGCCACTTTGGCCTCAAATATATTTCTTTTTTCTTTATTATATTTTACATACCAAACAGTTTCCCCTCCCTCCATTCTTCCTGTCCCCTCTCCCACCTCCCTTCTACCCCCCCATCCACTCCTTTATCTCCATTCAGATTGGGTAAGGCCTCCCATGGGAGTCAACAAAGCATGGCATATCAAGCTCTCCCTACCCCGTATCAAGGCTGAACAAGTCATCCCACTATAGGGAATAGATTCCAAAGAGTCAGCTCATACATGAGATATAGGTCCTGGTCCCACTGCTAGGGGCCCCACAAAAGACCAAGCTATACGTCTGTCACCCAGATGCAGAGGGCCTAGGTCAATCCCATGCTAGCTCCCTAGCGGTTGATCCAAAGTCTGTGAGCTCTCACAAGTTTGGGTCAGTTGTCTCTGGATTTTCCTGTCATAACTTTGACCCCCGTTGCTCATATAATCCCTCTTCCCTCTCTTCAACTGGACTTTCACAGATATATTTCTAAAGGAAGCTTCTGTACCCTATGGCCAAGAACCCCATTCCTCTTAGAGTACTACTATTAGAGATTGTAATGCCTGCCCTAGACCTTGGAGGTTGACAAAAAGAATGTGTGAGCTAAGCTGGAGGAAAGAGTTTTGTAGAAGACTATCCTCTCACTAAAACAACCACAATCCTCATCAGATCAGCCGTGCCTGCTTGCAATCATCAACTATGATTGAGCCTATGGGCTCAATGGAATGAGGTTCAGTACAGAATCATTGGACCCTCTCCTGAGTATCCAGCAATTTCTATGCAAGGTGACCCTTACTGCATGCATGCCATGGGTCTGTAGGAGGTGTTAAAGTACACAGACTGGAAATGAGTAGGAAAAGGAGGCTCCATCTGTGTGGCCATGGGAAACCAATCGTCTATAAGTAAGTCTAATAACTTCATTGATTTACCAAAGTGAACCATGGTGCAATACTACTTTGGTCTGTCATTAGGACCTTAGAAGAGGGGAGATCTTATTTATGCATTCTCCATATTTCTCACAACCAAGGCTCTAAGATCTGGAGCCCCTAAGGTAGATGAGTAAAGTACTCTCCTGACAAGTTTGCACACATTTGGTGTAGGTCTGATGACAAGGCTAGATTATTTAGATTCACTCTATTTGGGGTGGTTCTGCTTTTACCCTTTTCAGAGCCTGGTCCTGCAGACCTGATCCAGGGATCACAAAATAGGCTTTTATCTTACTCTAACAAACCAGGAAGAACTGAATGATTGAGATTTTCAGAACCATGTCTAAAATTTTCAGAACCAGTTCCCTCAGAACTGGTAGCAAGGACAGAATGAAATTATCTGGCAACCCCTAAGCTCTCTCTTAGCATCTTTTCATTGGTTTATTGCCTTCATGAATGTTGGTGGAGACAGCTTGTTCATTTCCCATCTTCCCAGACCTGAAATAATCACTCAGAAAGTATATTAATTATAACACTGCTTGGCCTATATTAGCTTATGCATATTTCTTGATAATTGTTACATCCTATATTAACCCACTTCTATTAATCTGTGTATCACAACGTAGCTGTGGGTTACTGGGCTAGGATCCAGCTTCTGTCTCCTCTGGCGGCTAAATGGTATCCCTTTGACTCCGCCTACTCTCTCCTCCTCTATCTGTTTGGAATTCCTGCCTTGCCCTATTCTGCACTGCAGTAGACCCAAAGCAGCTTTATTTATTAAGCAATGGTATTTGCAACATATAGAAGGGAATCCCATATCACGTCCTGGTGCGGGAGAATTGTCTGTATTCTGTCAATCATGTTTTAAATAAACGCTGATTGGCCAGGCAGGAGGTGTGGGCAGGGAAACCAGACAGGAAGTGGAAATGATGCAAGGAGAGCAGGAGAACTCTGGGAAGGAAGAAGTTGATTCCTCCCACTCCTGCCCAGACCACCAAAGCAGCAGGATGTAAGCTGTCCCACTGAAAAAGGTACTGAGCCTCATGGCTAACATAGATCAGAAAAATGGGTTAATCAGGATGTGAGATTTAGCCAGTAAGAAGCCTGACCTAATAGGCCAATCAGCATTATAACTTATAAGATGTTTGATTTTTCTCTGGGACTAAATAGTTGGGGGGGGCGGGCAGGACAGAAAAACACAAACAAACAGGACCCTTCATGTTACAACGTCCCCTTTTATGTCTAAATAAAAAGGAAG
The DNA here is from genome assembly GCF_982192425.1 of Myodes glareolus. Classification (NCBI taxonomy): domain Eukaryota; kingdom Metazoa; phylum Chordata; class Mammalia; order Rodentia; family Cricetidae; genus Myodes; species Myodes glareolus. The sequence continues at coordinate 5,824,709 of NC_142053.1, forward strand.
GTTTTAACTTTAACATAGTAAAATTACATATAAAAAAACAGGTATCAATTACAATCACAATATTTATACCTATTTTACCTTTATCATAACTAAGGAAAACTATAATTATAATTATCTTTCTTTAACTCCATCAAAGACCCCAGAAGGATGCAGTATTACCTAAGTTAACAGGAAGTACATTGTAAGCAACTTCCAAAACTCTAGAATTGACAGAGACATCTTGCTGCCTGGACAGTCACCCAAAGTTCTTCTGTAACATTGGGACATCCATCTTCAGCCTACAGGCCCATGGTATCTGGTAGACTTTTCCATGAAGCAGGAAATTTCAAAGACAATTCCACCAATATTGGCAGTTTGTCACTCACTTTTTTCTGTGTACTACAAAATGTCTGGTAGACTTTTTCATGAAGCAGGATCCCTGAAGGACTGTCTCACTTTTCAGCATGTTCAGCAGTCATTTTTCTGTGGGTCCTGCATGTCCAGTTCATACAGCATACCATCAAACAGTTCAAGCAAGAGCAGTTTCTTGCCCAAATGGCTAGCCAATGCTATAAGTAACCTCTTCAATACCCATCTTGAAGTAGATTTGTTTTGCCAGGATCAAATGTGTTTCATTGTCATGAAAAGTCCTAAATTCTTAAAACACTTTTAAGTGCCATATTCTGTAAATCTTTGAAAAAGGTTTAAAGATTATCTATCTAACTGAAAAATATTTCTGTACATCTAGAAAACCTAACATGATGGGGGAAGCTTTGTTAACCAGTCATCTTTAAGAGGTGGATTCAAGGATGAGATGTGGCTTTTTGGGACCCAGAGAGGAAAACATGTGCCCAGACCAGGTGCCCTCTTTCTGTGTGGTTCTGCTGTGACCAAGCAGAGCCTGGACTTTCTGTTCTTGTGGCCTGAGTTTCCCCTATTTAAATAAAAATCTGTTTATCCTTTAAGCTAGCCTGGTTATTTCACAAATCGAGTTAACTTCTACAGTTGATGCCCAACGGCTGCCAGCATGTTCTCTGCCATGCTGAGCACACATCCGGCCCATGGTGCCTCCTTCAGCCTGCCTCAGCCACAGTCTGTATACAGATCCAGTGTTCATTTAGATATAGAATTCTCATGCAGCAGCCCTGAGTAGCTGCGATTCTTTATATTTTCTCACTAAACGCCTCAGGGCCACTTCAAGTCCCCTTGCCCAATCCCCCACACCCCAGTCCCTGTGCCCCACCACTAATCTCCAGCCATGCACCACAGAAACTCAGATGGAACACAGATTTTCCTGGGTGCCTCTGTTATCTTGTTATTCCTGTGCTTATGAAGCTGCTGACCAGTCAGGGACAACTGTGGAGCACACAGTCTGTGATTTACACTAATAACTGCCTTTAATCTGAGCAATTTTAGCATTTAACTCTAAAATCAGATTCAAACCAATCACGTAGCTCCAAGTGCGCCAACGACACCTACTGGCAGGTACCGGTTACTGCATGTACTCCAGCTCAAAAGCAACCACAGGTAAGATTCAAATTTTGAAATATAAATTATGAATTTATAATTTAAAAGGGCAAGATGTTGAACAATTTAACCATTCAGGGTTTCAATGGCCTTTTTACTTATACCATGCATGAGGTTATGCAAGACTTATATGATTTCCCTCCTACATCATTATATTTGATTTTGGGGATTAGTTTTTGCCTCCATAATTTCTCCTTAAAAACATGGTTTGATAATAGGGCCAAGAATGAGGCACTTTTAAAAATAATACAGTTTTTACGAACTGACACTTATCAATTAAAAGAAAAATTCATAACTCTGGAGAAGGATACAAACAATTTGACTAACAAAACCCAGTCAAATGGGGTGCTTTTAAATATGATACAGTCTTTACAGACTGATAATAATCTACTACAAGAAAAATTCATCACTCTGAAGAAGGATACAGCCAATTTGACAAACAAAACCCAGTCAACTTCATAGGGTGCTAAGACATTGTCTGAGAAAATTTGTACTGTTAAATGCATTAATTGGACTCTGTCAATCAATTATGATAGATTGACTAATAAACTGTCTCTCCAGGAAGGTAATATGCATGATATAAAAACTATGTGCAAGGATGAGACATTATCTCTACTGGACAGACTTTTTACTTCAACATTACAAATGAGACTTTGGGTGATTGCTCAGGTTGCCGGTTGTCTCCATCATATACTGCTCACTTTGAAAGCTGCTTGATTGCACTTCCTGCCTACTCAAATGATATTATCTCCCTTCTCAAGCCTACAATGGGGTTGAAGATTAGATAGTTGTAGTTATCTTCCTCTAATGATTTAGATGAGAATCTTTGGAATAGAATGTTTATAAACAAACATTTGTCATGTGTTCCTTGCTTAATAGTGTTTATGTTGGTTGTAATTTTATACTTAATATCTGTTCCTTGTATATAGTTGAATTGGGATTTGGATCACTCTTGTTTAGATGAAAGGGGAAGGTGATGGGGAAGCTTTGTTAACCAATCATCTTTAAGAGGTGGATCCAAGGATGAGGTATTGTAGGAGGAGGGCTTGCTTGTTCATCATGGCCACCCAGCTAGCTTAGCCCCAAAGTAACCACACAGAAACTATATTAATTAAATCACTGCTTGGCCCATTAGCTTTAGTTTCTTTTTCTTCTTTACTTTATTTTTTAAAATTTTTATGATTTATTTATCTTTTATGTGCATTGGTGTGAAAGTGTCAGATCCCCTGAAACTGTATTTTCAGACAGTTGTGAGCTGCCATGTGGGTGCTGGGAATTGAACCCAGGTCCTCTGGAAGAGCAGTCAGTGCTCTTAACCGCTGAGCCATTTCTCCAGCCCCTAGCTCTAGTTTCTTAGAGGCTAATTCTTACATCTTAATTTAACCCATTTCTAATAATCTGTATATCACCTTGTAGCAGTGGCTTACCGAGTGAAATTTAGCACATCTATCTCCAGCGGTGGATCCATGGTGACCCCTGACTTTACTTTCTTCCTCCCAGCGTTCATTTCTGTCTTCTCTGCCTACCTAAGTTCTGCTCTATCAGGCCAAGGCAGTTTCTTTATTCATTAATCAATACAAACAATATACAGAGGGGACTCCCACATAACCTCCCCTTTTCTGTTTAAATAAAAAGGAAGGTTTTAACTTTAACATTGAAAAATTACATATATCAGGTATCAAGCAAGAATTACAGTTACAATATTTTATTTACTTATCTTTTATCATAACTAAGGAAAACTATATCTAAAACTATCTATCTATTCTTCAACTCCATCAAAGACTCCAGAAGGATATACTATTACCTAAGTAAACAAGAAGTGCATTATGAACAACTTCCAGAACTCTAGAATTGACAGAGACATCTCACTGCCTGGACAGTCACCCAAAGTCCTTCTGTACCATTGGGGCACCCATCTTCAGCCTACAGGCCCATAGTATCTAGCAGACTTCTCCATGAAGCAGGAAACTTCAAAAATAGTATTAGCAGTTTGTCAGTCACTTTCTTTTGTGTCCTGCAGAATGTCTAGCAGACTCTTTCATATAACAGAAACCCTGATGGACCATCTCACTTTCAGGCAAGTTTAATAGTCATTTCTCTGCGAGTCCTGTATATCCAGTTTATATAGCCAGGCAAGACAGTTTCTTTCCCAAATGGCTAACAAACTCCATAAGGAGCCTCTTCAATGCCCATCTTCTTCTTGATGTAGTTAGTGCTGCCAGGAGCAGATGTGTCTCACTATCATGAAAAGTCTTAAGTTCTTAAATATATTAAATGCCATATTCTGAAGGTCTCTGAAAGATTTGAAGAATACCTATCTAACTGATATATATATATATAAATCTAAATCTAAATAACATGACTACTTATATATTATATTATTAATCTTGACTATTATATATGACTATCTATTAACCTATATTTCTTAATTATATATTACATTTTTAAATGAACTACACAATCACAATATCTTAATCAAGAGCAGAAATATACATATAACAAAATTGACCTTTAATTTGTATCAATAAACCAAGATCCATACCAATGCAATTTATGTATATTTATATCATATCCCCCTGTAAATGTAAAGAAGCATTTATAGACAATATTTGGGAATATGGGCATAGTTTTTTCATACTACTTCCTACTGTTTGGGGGTGTTATTAATTAGGTCTTTTATGGTGTATCACATGTATTAGGTTCATCTCACTCAGCAGTTTGGTGAAGTAATTTTTTGAAGGTTTTCATGGCAACCTTTCAGTGGGCATGGTCTATCAAACCATATTGGTCTATAAATAATCCACTGGTTTTCATCTTCTGTGAAAACAAAAGAAGAATCTCTTTTCCAAAGCAGCATATCCTCAGACCCAAATTTGGAAGTCATGATACCTTTATAATATATGTGCTGGTTTAGTTTAGCAGCACATAGAATGAAAAGTCTCTCTGTACTTAGCTCCTTCACAGTCAAAAAATTCAAAGAAAACATAATAATATACATAATCTAGATTCTCTATGAATTTTTCATCTTTACATGGCTTATTTTTCTTTAGTTCTTTTAATGTATGACTGTCTGTACTGTCTCTTTAAAGACTTTTTAAAAAATGATTTACTTCTTTTCCAACTCTCTATATTCTTCTATTTCTTCTCTCTCCCAAGGCTACGTACATTTATCCAACACTATGACTCATTTAGAGTTCTTTTATGTCTGAATTTGTCCTATTGTGAATTTATAATTGTTTACTGTCCAATAGTGCTTTTTAAAATGCTAAGCACTTCTTGAAAACTTAAGCTGTGTCATTGCTAGGTCAAATAAAGTAGTGCCTACCTGCCCTGCCCAGTCCAGCAATGGTGGAACCTCTTGAGTCTCTGAGCTGCTAGTGTCTCTGAGCTGTGTGCACTGCTCCACTTCTAGGAACACAGAAAGTCCACATTGCCATCAAGCAAGCTGCAACACTTTGCTTACAAATGCAGCTCAAATGCTCTGTAGCTGGACCTCTTTCCTGAGTAAGAGGTTGTGCTGGCAGCCTGGCACAGAAAGCCTGCATTTCAAAACAGCATGTCTATTTTTCTGCTGCTGCTGTTGCTGCTGAGTCAGGAAAATCTCTCTTAAAGGAGTTGCGGGACAATGCCAGCAAAGAGCAAAAGCTTTGTTGCACTCTGTATTTTTTTTGAGAATTCCTTTTCAAGCTTTCTCAGGTTTTACCATGGAATTAGTTGGCCACATTGGAGCATCAATTGAAAAAGGAGGGCCCTCTTGTTCATCCCAGTCACCTGGCTAGCTTAGCCCCAAAATAGCCACACAGAAACTATATTGTAACATGAAGGCCGGCTTGTTGGGGTATCTGTTCCCGCCCGGTACCCCACAACCGGCAACTCCCAAGGAAAATCACACACAAGACTCCATAAGATTATAAACTGATTGGCCCATTAGGTCAGGCTACTTATTAGTTCTTATAACTTATATTAATCCATTATCATTATCTATGTTAGCACATGGCTCAGTACCTTTTCCAGCGGGGCAGCTTACATCTTTCCTCTCCGGTGGTCTGGGTAGAACTGGAAGCTTCCTGTTTTCCCAGAATACTCCCAGTCTCTTTGCTCCACCTCTACTTCCTGTCTGGCTTTCCCGCCTATACTGCCTGCCTGGCCAATCAGTGTTTTATTAAAATATGATTGACAGAATACAGACAATTCTCCCACACCACTATATTAATTAAATCACTACTTGGCCCATTAGCTCTTGCTTCTTATTGGCTAATTCTTACATCTTAATTGAACCCATTTCTATTAATCTGTATATTGCCATGTGGCAGTGGCTTACTGGGTGAAATTCAGCACCTCTATCTCCAGTGGCGAATACATGATATCCCTGGCTCTGCTTTCTTCCTCCCAGCATTCAGTTCTGTCTTCTCTGCCTACCTGAGTTCTGCCCTATCAGATCAAGGCAGATTTTTATTCATTAACCAATACAAACAACACACAGAGAGGTCTCCTACATCAAGGCATGGCTTTCTGGGACCCAGAGAGAAAAACATGTGCATGAACCAGGTCACCTCTCTCGATGTGGTTCTGCCATGACTGCGCAGAGCCTGGACTTTCCGTTCTTGTGGTGTGAGTTTCCCCTTATAACAAACAATAATATAATTGTTTATTATTTAAGCTAGCCTGGTTATTTCACAAGTCGAGTTAGCTTCTACACTGACATAATTACAGAAATGATTATTATGGATGACTATCTATTAACCTGTATTTAATTATGCATTACATTTTAAATGAGCTACACAAACACAATACCTTAATCAAGAACAGAAATATACATGTAACAAAATTGATGATAAATTTGTGTCAATAAACCAAGATCCATATCAATGCAAAGTATTGCATAATGCCTTTTAAATGTAAACAAACATTTATAAACAATATTTTAGAGAATTTGGGTGTACTCTCCTGGTTTTTACATCCTGGTTTTTGTTGAGCAAAGTACTTGGGGGGTTCACTGAGACCTTTCGGGGGATCTTGGTCCATAAAACCACATTAGTCTGAAAGGAATCCACAAGTTTTCATCCTCTGTGGAAACAAAAGTAGAAATATTGTAAGAAGACTGCTTATTTCATTTCTGGATGCCAAGTCCCAAAATAATCATACAGAAACTGTATTAATTAAATCACTGCTTGGCCCAGTAGCTCTAGCTTCTTATTGGCTAACACTTATATTAATTTAACCCATTTCTATTACTCTGTATATTACCACATGGCTGTGGATTACTGGGTAAAGTTCACAGTATCTGTCTTTAACAGCTCCATGGCTTCTCTCTAACTCTACCTTCCTCCTCCCATGCTAAAGGCCAAGCTAGTTCTCTATTCATTAACCAATAAAAACAACACATAGACAGAAGGACCTCCTGCACCAGATGGTGAGTAAAAACTAGAAGAGTTATGAGATATATGCTAGAAAAATATTATTTTCTTAAAAGTGACAGAAATTTAAATTATTTTGGTAAAAAAAGAAAAACTTACTGAAATCCTGTTATCTAAGAGAATATACATTATGTAATGAATAGAATGTTGAACACCTTCTGATGAAGTCTAATATGGTAACACAGAACATGTTTTTGGAAAATGGAAAGCAGGCTATTTTGGTATAAATGGACAAGAACTTGATGATTTGTATCCTATGGTATAGTGATGGATACAGATAACAGCACATAGATAACATACCCATATTGTATGAAATGAAAGATTAATGCCACCTCTGACAAAGATGGAAGAGGTATACAAACCCAACAAGATACATATGATTAAGACCCCATCACCTAGTTTGTGATTGCTAATTACTATTTTAATATTATATGAACTAAATAACCCAGACTCTGAAAAATAAACATTATTTGTCATCTTTATATGTGACTTGTACATTTTAATTTTTACATGTTTGTATATGTGTGTGTATGTGGTAGATGTCATGATACAGAAAGGCAAATATGAGAAGGAAAAAGAACTCTTGGGAGAATGGGGAAGGAGAAAAGGTGGAAATAGATTAGACATGAAATTAAAGTGAAATGAGGGATCCTGGGATGAGGAAAGAGATAAAGGAGAGGAGGAGGCTAGAAGAGAGGACTCAAAGAGAAAAATCAGCAAATACAAAATACATGTGAAAATGCCATAACCAAACCCACGATATTCTGTTCTAGCATGTTAAATGTAAAATAAAAAATAAAAATAATTTCAAAGTGAACCTGGATTACAAGACTGAAGAATTTTTTTACTCCATTGTATATACATTGCGGGCCTCCTTCAGACCATAGTATCTAGTGTCCTCAAAGATTTCTTACTTTAGAGAGGAGACAAACCAGTGAGACACTTGAAATCCGTGCAGTATTCAATTGTCCTTAGGGTGCTATGCATCACTAGCCTGAGTAATGAAGCCTTCTCACATGCCATAAATTGGAAAGTTCCATTAAAAACCTAAGTGATTTCTGGAAAAAAGGAGAACATTCGGCTAGAAAGAAAGGGAGTATAGATGTAGCATAAATTCTAATTGACTTTCATGATAAGAATCTTGAGTCAGATATAGTGGTAAATGCTGAAATATGATAGAAGGTGAGTAAATTCTCATATTGAATGGATGATCCTGTCTCTAGGAATCCTTAGATTGAATGCTCTATCTATGATACTGCAGGCTGCATCTGAGGACCTGCCTCCTCTCACCTTATATTCCTCTCTATCCAGCTATATTACTTCCCATTTCCATCTCCCTATGACTGGGATTAAAGGCATGAGCAACCACCACTTGACTGTTTGTCTTTTAGACTGATTCAATCTTGTGAAACACAGGGTGGCCTAGAACACACAGAGATCCACATGCCACTGTTTTCTGAGTACTGGAATTAACGGTGGACTAGAACAATCCCCAGAAAGAGGAGAGACAGCTCAAAAGGAAAGAGCTTCAGGCACTGGGCCCCATTCTGAGCAGCTGCTAGTGAAACAGATGAGACAGTAGCCTGTGATAGACAAATGCTCACAGTACTGATCAGAAGCATGGAGGCAGGTAGTCCTCCACCAAAAGAGGATGACTTGTGAGGATGAGAACTTTGTAGATGTTGGTTTCTGCATTCTCAGCTGTGTCCTCAGGGGGCTGGAGCTATTTTGTGAGGTACCTGGATGATGGCATAAGTCACAAAACAATCCCACACCAGTTTGGAATCATGATTAATAAAAGGGTTATTTATTTAAAGGGAAAAACTTACAGATCACTGTACTAGACAACAGCCCTCTGCATGACCAAGAAAGGAGTCTAGTAGCCTGAAGTGGAGTCAGAAGCAAGAGAGCAAGCACATGGCTACCAATGCTTTTTAAAGCCAAAGAGACCATGCCCAAGTGGGCTGGTATCTTAAAGGCTATTGGCTGAAGGAGCAGAAGGAGCTTCCACAGCACTTCCCCCTTTAATTTAAGTAAGAGAGTTCTAAACCCAATACAAAACAATATACACTAGGAACTGATATTAAGTATAAGATTAGAATTGCAATCAGCATAAACAATATTAAGCAAGGAACATATGCTAAATGTTTTAATAAATATTCTATCCTATAGAGTCTCAATCTTGTATAGGAAATGGCTTGGCTAGATCATAAGAGGACAGTAACTATGATTATCTAATCTTCAACCCTATCGAAGGCCTGAGAAGGGAGATAATATTACTTGAGCAGGCAGAAAGTACAATCAAGTAGCTTCCAAAGCGAGTAATATATGACAGAGACAATTAGCTACCTGAGCAATCACCCAAAGTTTCATTTTGCAAAGTTGAAGTAACCAACTTTGGCTATGGCCTAGTGTAATTGACAGACCATTTTCAGAGGCAGGAAACTTTTCAAAACCGTCTTATCCTGTCCTGGCAAGATTTGACAGTCCTGCTTATCCATTTTCAGATATAATGTAACTTGTCAGTGGTTAAGGCATTGTCAGTTCCTTGCCCAAGAAGAAAACAAGCTCCACGTGGAGTGTCTTTGGTGCTCAACATTCTCTTGGGAATAGATTGGTGCTGTCAGAAGCAGGCATGTCTCATGTCAACAGACTAAGTTATTTATTTATTTTTTTTTTTTAGTAAATTTTATTAAATTATAAAAGTTTCCATTTCCACCCCCCCTCCCAACACCCTCCCACTCCCCCTACTCCCCCTCCTCCTCCCTCTTCGTCCCCCAGGGCAGTCAGGGTTTCCTGCCCTGTGGGAAGTTCCAGTTCCTTCCCCCTCCCTCCAGGTCCAGGAAGGTGAGTGTCCAAACAGACTGGATCCCCAAAATCCATTATATGTAGAGGAAACAGGTCCCAGTGTCATAGTCAATGGCTTTTCAGAAAGACTTCGGGTCAGCCACAGTCAGAGAATCCGGCCAAATTCGGAGAGTCTGGTTAGATCATGTCCTCTTTCAGTCCCAGTCCAACTGGCCTTGGTAAACTCTCATCAGATCCGTTCCCTTGTATCAGTGGGTGATAGCATCCCTCGCAGTACTGATTTCGTTTTTCCTGTTCTTCCTCCTTCTGCTCCTCATTTGGACCTCGGGGGGCTCAGTCCGGTGCTGCAATATGGGTCACCGACTGTATCGCCGTCCTTCGTCAGATGCAGGATCTATGGTGATAAGCAAAATATACATCAGTATGGACATGGGCCACGGCCGATTCAGGCACCCACTCCTCTGTCCAGAGAGCAATCTGGGGGATCTCTCCTTGGACCTGGGATCCCATATATAATCAAGTCTCCTGTAAACCCTAAAATGGGTCCCTTAGTTGAAATATAATCTTCCCTGATCCCATATTCATCCTTCCTCCCCCCCCCCCCCATCCCAGGCCACCAAGCTTTCCCCTTTCTTCCCCTACTCCCTTCTCTCTAACCTTCTCCCCTTCCATCGACCCTCCCTCCCCCCCATGCACCCGAGGTTACCTGGGACTCTTGTCTATTTCCTACCTCCTGGTGGATAGCTAAATAATCTTCATCAGGTTCATCTTCTTATTTAGCTTCTCTAGGATCACGAATAATAGGCTCAAAGACCTTTAATTATGGTTAGAATCCACTTATGAGTGAATACATACCGTGTTCCTCTTTTTGGGTCTGACTTACCTCACTCAGTAAAGCGTTTTCTATTTCCATCCATTTGCATGCAAAATTCAAGATGTCATTGTTTTTTACCGCTGAGTAAAACTCTAATGTGTATATGTTCCACACCTTTTTTAACCATTCTTCTATTGAGGGGCCCCTAGGCTGTTTCCAGGTTCTGGCTATTACAAATAGTGCTGCTATGAACATAGTAGAACAAATGCTTTTGTAGTATGATCGGGAATCTTTAGGGTATATTCCCAAGAGTGGAATTGCTGGGTCCTGAGGGAGGTTGACTCCCAGTTTCCTGAGAAACCGCCACACTGATTTCCACAGTGGCTGCACGAGTTTGCATTCCCACCAACAATGGATGAGTGTTCCCCTCACCCCACATCCTCTCCAGCATAGGCTATCATTGGTGTTTTTGACTTTAGCTATTCTGACAGGTGTAAGATGGTATCTCAAAGTGGTTTTGATTTGCATTTCCCTGATCGCTAAGGAGGTTGAGCATGACCTTAAGTGTCTTCTGGCCATTCGAAGTTCATCTGTTGTGAATTCTCTGTTAAGTTCAGTACCCCATTTTTTAATTGGGTTAATTAGAGTTTTAGTGCCTAGTTTCTTGAGTTCTTTGTATATTTTGGAGATCAGACCTTTGTCTGATGAGGGGTTGGTGAAGATCTTCTCCCAGTCAGAAGGCAGCCTTTTTGTCCTACTGACAGTGTCCTTTGCTTTACAGAAGCTTCCCAGTTTCAGTAGATCCCATTTATTCATTATTTCTCTTATTGTCTGTGCTGCTGGGGTCCTGCTTAGGAAGAGGCCTCCTGTGCCTAAATCTTGTAGACTACTTCCCACTTTCTCTTCTATCAGGTTCAAAGTGGACGGATTAATGTTGATGTCTTTAATCCATTTGGACTTGATTTTTGTGCATGGTGATAGATATGGATCTACTTTCATTTTTTTACAGGTTGACATCCAGTTATGCCAGCACCATTTGTTAAAGATGCTTTCCTTCTTCCATTGTATACCTTTAGCTCCCTTGTCGAAAATTAGGTGTTCATAAGTTTGTGGGTTAATATCTGGGTCTTCTATTCGATTCCATAGGTCGACTTCTCTGTTCTTATGCCAATACCAAGCTGTTTTCAATACTGTAGCTCTATAATAGAGTTTGAAGTCAGGGATGGTAATGCCTCCAGAAGTTCTTTTATTATATAAGATTGTTTTGGCTATCCTGGGTTTTTTGTTTTGCCATATAAACTTGATTATTGTTCTCTCAAGGTCTGTGAAGAAGTTTGATGGGATTTTGATGGGTATTGCATTGAATCTATAGATTGCTTTTGGTAGAATTGCCATTTTTACTATGTTGATTCTCCCAATCCAAGAGCAGGGGAGGTCTTTCCATTTTCTGGTATCCTCCTCAATTTCTTTCTTCAAAGACTTAAAGTTTTTGTCAAATAGGTCTTTCACTTCCTTGGTTAGAGTAACCCCAAGATATTTTATGCTATTTGTGGCTATCATGAAAGGTGATGCTTCTCTGATTTCCCTCTCTGCTTCTTTATCCTTTGTGTATAGGAGGGCCACTGATTTTTTGGAGTTTATCTTGTATCCTGCCACGTTACTAAAGGTGTTTATCAGCTGTAGGAGTTCTTTGGTAGAGTTTTTGGGGTCACTTATGTAAACTATCATATCGTCAGCAAATAACGAAAGTTTAACTTCATCCTTTCCAATTCGAATCCCCTTGATCTCCTTATGTTGTCTTATTGCTATTGCTAGAACTTCAAGCACTATATTGAAGAGGTATGGAGAGAGTGGACAGCCTTGTCGCGTTCCTGATTTTAGTGGAAAGGCTTTGAGTTTCTCTCCATTCAGTTTGATGTTAGCTGTCGGCTTGCTGTATATTGCTTTTATTATATTTAGGTATGATCCTTGTATCCCCAGTCTCTCCAACACCTTTATCATAAATGGGTGTTGAATTTTGTCAAATGCTTTTTCAGCATCTAGTGAGATGATCATATGGTTTTTTTCTTTCAGTTTATTTATATGATGGATTACATTGATAGATTTGCGTATGTTGAACCAGCCCTGCATCTCTGGAATGAAGCCGACTTGATCATAATGGATAATTTTTCTAATGTGCTCTTGGATTCGGTTTGCCAGTATTTTATTGAGAATTTTCGCGTCGATGTTCATGAGTGAGATTGGCCTGTAATTCTCTTTCTTGGTTGTGTCTTTGTGTGGTTTTGGTATTAGGGTAACTGTAGCTTCATAAAAGGAGTTAGGCAATGACTCTTCTGTTTCTATATTGTGGAATACGTTAAGGAGTATAGGTATTAGCTCTTCCTGGAAGTTCTGGTAGAATTCTGCATTGAAACCATCTGGTCCTGGGCTTTTTTTGGTAGGGAGATTTTTGATAACAGCTTCTAATTCTTCGCGACTAACAGGTCTATTTAGATTGTTCACCTGTTCTTGGTTCAACTTTGGTATATGGTACTTATCTAAAAAAATGTCCATTTCTTTTACATTTTCCAACTTTGTGGCATATAAACTTTCATAGTAAGATCTAATGATTCTCTGAATTTCCTCTGTGTCTGTGGTTATGTCCCCCTTTTCATTTCTGATCTTATTAATTTGCATGTTCTCTCTCTGCCGTCTGATTAACTTGGCTAGGGGTTTGTCAATCTTGTTGATTTTCTCCAAGAACCAGCTTTTTGATTCATTGATTCTTTGGATTGTTTTCTCTGTTTCTATTTTGTTGATTTCAGCCCTCAGTTTGATTATTTCCAGTCTTCTAGACCTCCTGGGTGAATCAGCTTCTTTTTTTTCTAGATCTTTCAATTGTGCTGTTAATTCTCCAATGTGTGCTTTCTCCGCTTTCTTTAATTGGGCACTTAGTGCTATGAACTTTCCTCTTAGCACTGCTTTCATAGTGTCCCATAGGTTTGAGTATGTTGTGTCTTTGTTTTCATTAAATTCAAGGAAGAGTTTAATTTCTTTCTTTATTTCTTCCTTGACCCAGGGGTGATTTAGTAGTTGACTGTTCAGTTTCCATGAGTTTGTTGGCTTCCTGGGGGGAGCATTGTTGTTGAATTCTAATTTTAGTCCATGGTGATCTGACAAGACACAGGTAGTTACTAATATTTTTTTGTATCTGTGGAAGTTTACTTTGTTACCGAGTATGTGGTCAATTTTCGAGAAGGTTCCATGAGCTGCAGAGAAAAAGGTATATTCTTTCCTATTTGGGTGGAGTGTTCTATAGATGTCTGTTAAGTCCATTTGATTCAATACCTCCAATAGGTCTCTCAATTCTCTGTTTGGTTTCTGTCTGATTGACCTGTCCATTGGTGAGAGAGGAGTGTTGAAGTCTCCTACTATTAGTGTGTGTGGTTTGATGACCGCCTTGAGTTCTAGAAGAGTTTCTTTTACATATGTGGGTGCCTTTATATTAGGAGCATAGATATTCAGGATTGAGACTTCCTCCTGATGAATTGTTCCAGTTATGAGTATGAAATGTCCATCTCCATTTCTTCTGATTGATTTTAGTTTGAAGTCGATTTTGTTAGATATTAGAATGGCCACGCCCGCTTGTTTCTTAGGTCCATTTGCTTGGAAAACCTTTTCCCAACCCTTTACTCTGAGTAGGTGTCTGTCTTTGTGGTTGAGGTGTATTTCTTGTAAACAGCAGAATGTTGGATCCTGTTTTCGTATCCAATCTCTAAGTCTGTGCCTCTTTATAGGTGAATTGAGTCCATTGATATTAAGTGATATTAATGACCAGTGGTTGTTGACTCCGGTCATTTTTTTTTGTTAGGTAGTAGAGTATATGTGTTTTTCTTCTTTAATTTGTGCTTGTGAATGGTCGCTAGATGTTCGAGTTATTGTAGGCCGTGTTGGGAATGTTGGATTCCTTCGGTAGTGATTTTCCTTCTAATATTCTCTGTAAGGCTGGATTAGTAGCTACGTATTGTTTAAATTTGTTTTTATCCTGGAATATTTTGTTTTCTCCGTTGATAGTGAACAGTAGCTTGGCAGGGTATATTAGTCTGGGTTTGCATCCATGGTCTCTTAGTTTCTGCAGTACCTCTATCCAGGATCTTCTGGCTTTCATGGTTTCCATAGAGAAATCCGGTGTAAGCCTGATAGGTTTACCTTTATAAGTTACTTGACCTTTTTCCTTTGCAGCTCTTAAAATTTTTTCTTTAATATTTATGTTTTGTGTTTTGATTATTATATGACGCGGGGATGTTTTTTTCTGATCCAATCTATTCGGTGTTCTGTATGCTTCTTGAACCTTCATAGGAATATCGTTCTTTAGGTTGGGAAAGTTTTCTTCTATAATTTTGTTGAATATATTTTCTGGGCCTTTGATCTGCAGTTCTTCTCCTTCTTCAATCCCTATTATTCTTAGATTTGGTTTTTTTATTGTGTCCCAGATTTCCTGAATGTTTTGTGAAGAGAATTTGTTGGATTTGCCGTTTTCTCTGACCAGAGCATTTATTTTCTCTATGGTATCTTCAGAATCTGAGATTCGTTCTTCTATCTCTTGTATTCTATTGGTTATGCTTGATTCTGTAGTCTCCGCTCGTTTACCTAGGTTTTCCATATCCAGCCGGTTCTCGTTTTGTGTTTTCTTCATTGCCTCCATTTCAGTTTTCAATTCTTGGACTGTTTCCTTTACTTGTTTGATTGTTTTTTCTTGGTTTCTCAGGGTATCACTCACGGATTTACTTATTTCTTCAAACTTTTTGTTATATTTCTCATCCATTTCTATACTCATTTCTTCAAACTTTTTGTTATACTTCTCGACCAGTTCCTTAAGGGAGTTATTCATATCCTGTTTAAGGGCCTCTATTGCTTTCATAATGGCACTTTTTTCCACTTCATCAGGGTTAGAGTGCTCAAATCCTTCTGTTGTAGGGTCGTTGGGATCTGATATTTTCATGTTGTTTTTCAGATTGTTGGAGGAGGTCTTGCCTTGGCGTCTGCCCATCTCTTCGATCCAATGCTCTCTATTGGAACTTCTGGTATCGGGTCAGGTTCCCTTGTTGGGCAGGGAGTTCACTGACAGAATGCCTACCTTTCCCCAGGCAGGGTATTGAAGCACAGGCACTCCCTCTTTCCGGGATGCCCCTACAGAGCAGGCCCAGTGTGCAAGGCAGCTGAACTGGGGAAATTTTATGGCCTCAGTGGGAGGGGAGAAATATAGAAATTTGTACCTGGATGGAAGCTGGGATGGCAGGCGGGAGAGCCTAGCAGTGTGGACACAGCACTGCAGGCTGACCTGGGAGTCTATGGGGTCGGGGAAAGTCCTAGCTCCTCCTCGCTGGGCCCCTGCCGCGGGCCCGAATCAACTCACCACTCCAAAGGCCCTCTGGATGGAAGCTGGGATGGCTGGCGGGAAGCTAGCAGGGTGGAGCAGGTAGAGCAGGCTGACCTGGGGGTCTATGGGGTCGGGGAAAGTCCTAGCTCCCCCTCGCCGGGCCCCTGCCGTGGCCCGAATCAACTCACCACTCGGAAGGCCCTCTGGATGGAAGCTGGGATGGCTGGCGGGAAGCTAGCAGGGTGGAGCCAGCAGGGCAGGCTGACCTGGGAGTCTATGGGGTCGGGGAAAGTCCTAGCTTCCCCTCGCCGGGGCCCCTGCCGTGGCCCGAATCAACTCACCACTCGGGAAGGCCCTCTGGATGGAAGCTGGGATGGCTGGCAGGAAGCTAGCAGGGTGGAGCCAGCAGGGCAGGCTGACCTGGGTGTCTATGGGGTCGGGGAAAGTCCTAGCTCCCCCTCGCCGGGGCCCCTGCCGTGGCCCGAATCAACTCACCACTCGGAAGGCCCTCTGGATGGAAGCTGGGATGGCTGGCGGGAAGCTAGCAGGGTGGAGCCAGCAGGGCAGGCTGACCTGGGAGTCTATGGGGTCGGGGAAAGTCCTAGCTCCCCCTCGCCGGGCCCCTGCCGTGGCCCGAATCAACTCACCACTCGGAAGGCCCTCTGGATGGAAGCTGGGATGGCTGGCGGGAAGCTAGCAGGGTGGAACCAGCAGGGCAGGCTGACCTGGGAGTCTATGGGGTCGGGGAAAGTCCTAGCTCCTCCTTGCTGGGCCCCTGCCGCGGGCCCGAATCAACTCACCACTCTGAAGGCCCTCTGGATGGAAGCTGGGATGGCTGGCGGGAAGCACTCGGAAGGCCCTCTGGATGGAAGCTGGGATCGACTAAGTTATTTAAATGCCATGTTCCACAGATCCTTGAAGTGGTTGAAGATTCCCTATCTAGACAGAATATAATCTCTATGTATCTAAGGAACCTTATTTATCTAACTGTGTGTACAGTAAGCATGAACAACTATTGACCTATAATAATTAATACCTTATAACTTAAAGACTAAAACTTCATGTCAGAATATTAAATAACCTGTAAACAAATGTGAGACTTATAAGGACAATGACCTCAAAATGTAAACAATATATAAGTATCTATCTAAGTAGGAGTAACATATAATGCAATATGAAAATATATCCTAAAAGTTGTATCAATATATAAAATGTCCTAAACAGAGATAATAACATACATATATACAATCTGACAAAATAATTTTGTATAGGTGTACAAATAAACAAAAGTAACAGATATAATTTGAACTTATATCAATATACAAAAATTATACCAATGTAAATTATCCATAAAAAATAGCTCACAAGTATTCACTCTATTATCCACTATTACTATACCCCCTTCTTTTTAAATAAACATAGTTTTCATCCAAACCCTCTATCTAATACAAGTAATAATCAACAACCCCTAAACAGTGTTCCCAATCCTATGGACATACTTTTTGGGAAAGGGGGCATCGTCTTCTAGAATTACTTCCTGCTGTCATGGGGGCGATGTTCTCTTAATGGGATTCTGCAAAATTAAAGTGATGATAAAGTTTCAAAATTACTGTCTAGTATAGTTGCAAACAATTTCGAAGCAGTTGACAGATAGGTTTCTTTTTTTTCAAAGTTCTTATTTGGAGTTCTGGCCAGAATGTCAGGAGAAAGTGTACCATTTCAGCACCTGGTATCCAAATAAAGAAGTGGCCTTATAGTAGCACTGTCTGCATCATGATGTCATCTCAACTAGGTAGAGTTGTTGCTGCGGAGCCCCATCTTCTTCTGAAAACTTCAAAGATTACTGCAGGAAAAGTATCTGTAGGAAAATCTATTGTTCATCATGAAAAACTTAAACATCATTCATATATACATACATTCAATGAAGAATATTATATAGACAAACAAGGCATTGAAAAAGTAAAAATTTTTTCCCAAAGTCTTTCTTCTGCCCCATACCAGATGGATACTGATATGAGACAGAAACTCTGAATGTTCCTTTTAAAAACGTGCTTGGATTTAGAGAAGTACAGAGCCATTGTCCCACTCCAAAACCAATGTGTGTGTGTGTGTGTGTGTGTGTGTGTGTGTGTGTGTGTGTGTGTAAATGTAAGTGTGACCCATACCTGGATTCATAAACCATATTGTGTTTTCTAGATGCTCCTTAAAGGATAGTTATTTTTTCTTCTGTCAGAATTCAAACATCCAGGGTCTCTTGAATTTTTGATGATCTGTATTTTCCTGCAAAGATAAGAGCAGAACCCTGCATTAACCCTTATAAGCTTTGCTTACCACCTGTATGATTGTTACCATTGTGGATGTGGTATCATTTCTCTTTTTCAAGAGGTTTCTCCTTTTCAAAGCGAATCTTTATTAATTTTGATGGTATCCATAATTTTCTTCTCCTGTGGAAACAAGAGCGAAACCCCTTCCCCAAAGTAGTATCTCCTGGTTTCCATTGTGAGGTCAATACATCCTTGAAATATACTGATTGATTCGATTCAGAAGTTTTTTCCATTATCCAATGCCTTTCCACTGCTGTTGTTCCTTTCTAATTAGCGTTAAGAAAATTCAAGGTTAATAAAGCATTATGCAATCTACTTCTGGAGGTATTTTCCATCACTTTCTGTTTGTTCAGCATACCCTGTATAGTACGATTTGGCCTTTCTATAACTGCCTGACCTGTAGGATTATTTGGTATACCTGTAATGTGTTTTATATTATAATAAACAAAAAAAACCCGTTTCATCTTCTTAGATACATATGCTGGACCATTGTCTGTCTTTATTTGTACAGGTATACCCATGATGGCCATAACTTCTATTAAATGTATTCTTACCAAATCAGCTTTTTCTGAGCTCAGGGCAGTTGCCCATTGAAAACCTGAATACGTGTCTATGGTGTGGTGTACATATTTTAATTTACTAAATTCCATAAAGTGGAACACATCCATCTGACAGATTTTATTCCTTTGAGTATCCTTTGGGTTACTTCCTGCAGGCAACAGTGTTTGATTATAGGAAGAGCAAGTAGGACATCGTTTTATAATCTTCTTAGCTTGTTGCCATGTAATAGAAAACTCTTTCTTTAAACTTTTGCTATTTACATGATGGTTTTTTATGAAATTCTAAGGCCTGCAACACCCTTCCAATCAATAATTGATCAATTTCTGCATTACCTTGTGCTAGAAGACCTGGCAGATGCATATGGGATTGGATGTATGTTACGTACATAGGACAATGCCTATTCCTGATTATGTCTTGCACCTGGATAAACAATGAAGTCAATTCTGTATCATCTGGCAAAAATTCAGTGGTTTCAATATGCAAGTTAACTCTTTCTGCATATTGTGAATCCATAACTATATTAAGAGGTTCTTTAAAATCCCTTAGCACCATAAGAATGACATATAATTCTGCCTTTTAGACAGAATTATAAAGGCTTTGTTCCACCTTACTCAATTCTTCTGATTTGTAACCTGCTTCCCCTGATTTATTTGCATCAGTATACAATGTTCAGGCTCCAGTTATTGGTGCATCATGTACAATTCAAAGAAGAATCCAAGAAGTTCTCTTTATGAGGTTAAGTCTATCACTTTTGGGATAGTTGCTCTTAATTTCTCCCAAAAAATTAGTACAAGCTCTTTGCCATGGTTCATTGTCTTCTCATACCTTTTTTATTTCATCAGTAGTGAAAGGCACTATAATTTCTGCTGAGTCTATACCTGCTAGTTGATAAAGTCTCAATTTACCTTTTATAATTAATTCAGAGACTTTTTCCACATAAGTTTTTATTTTTTACTTGGTTTATGTGGTATAAATATCCATTCTAAAATAATATCTTCCCTCTGAATTAAAATTCCCATAGGAGAAATTCTGGAAGGCAATATGAATAGGATACAACTAAGATTTGGATTAACTTTTCCTCAACCATTGTCAGTTCCCTTTATGCTTCAGCTGTTAATTCTCTGGGACCATTTAAATCTTTATCACCATCTAAGCTTTTGTTTAAATGAACTGTTAGATCAGGTATTATCCCAACAGCTGGTCATAGACTGGAAATGTTTCCTAACAATCTTTGAAAGTCATTAAGAGTCTGTAACTGATCTCTCCTAATTTGAGCCTTTTGTGTTCTAATTTTCTGTAACCTAGGTAATTAACAGAATCTCCTCTTTGAATCTTTTCAGGAGCAATTTAGAATCCCCATTTAGGCAAGACTTTCTTTACTTCTTCAAACATCCTTTCTAAAGTATCTTTATTTGAATCAGATAACAAAATGTCATCTATGTAATGGTAAATTATAGACTTAGGAAATTGCTTACGAATTATTTCCAATGGCTGACTTACAAAATATTGGCACAATGTGGAACTATTTAGCCTCCCCTGTGGGAGGATAGTCCATTGATATCTCCTAGTAGGCTGAGAATTATTATAAGTAGGCACTGTGAAGGCAAATTTTTCTCTATCCTTTTATTTTAAAGGTATATTGAAAAAACAATCTTTCAAATCAATAACTATAAGAGGCCATTCTTTTGGTAATAGAGAAGGCAAAGGAATTCCAGATTGTAGAGAACCCATAGGTTGAATTACCTTGTTGAAAGCTCTTAGATCTGTCACCATTCTCCATTTACCAGATTTCTTTTTTACACCAAACATGGGAGAATTCCAAGGGCTGGTTGATTCTTCAATATGGTGAGCATCTAGTTGTTCTTGTACCATATGTTCCAAAACCTGTAATTTATCTTTAGCTAGAGGCCACTGCTTGATCCATATTGGCTTCTCAGTTAACCATTTTAAAGGTAGGGATGTTGGTACCTCTAAATCTTTGCTATTTGCTGTATATTCTTGTACAGCATGAATGGCTGGTGACCTTTTTCCATAATACCTCACTATATCCTTCCCAGAATTATGAGTTCCTGGGACTGCAGGAATGTTAATCTTGGTATTCCATTGCTGTAGTAGGTCACAGTCCCATAAATTTATTGCAATATTGGCTATATATGGCCTTAGTCTTTCTATTTTCCCTTCAGGTCCTATGTATTCAACCCATCTCGTGCTTTGTTTTACACAAGATAGGGTTCTAATTCCCAGGAACTGAACATCTACCTCTTGAAGAGGCCAATTCAGATGTCAAGATTCTGGAGTAATGATACTTACATCTGTACCCATGTCTAATAAGCCTTCAATAAAAATGCCATTTATACAAACTCTAAGCTTTGGTCTTTGATTGTTAATAGAAGTATGCCAAAATATGCGTTTACTCTGTCCTACTGGGTTTTTTGGACTCATCCTCCACATTTAATCCATCATTTAGACCAGTATTGCTTTTTACAGCAGGCATTGGATTTTTAAATTTTCTTGGTGAAGCATGTTCTCCACTGTAATTAGGAATGACTGGGCCACTTTTGGATTGGGGGCCTGCAAGAGACCCCTCAAGCGGTTTACCAATGGTAGCGGGTTGCCTTGTCTCTTTGTTGTTGGCCGGCATTCATTGGTCCAATGTCAGCCTTTACTATACCTCCTACATATACCTGAAGTCTCCTATTTTTATCATTCCCAGAGGAGATATTATTCCTAGAAATTCCTTGCCTGCAATCCCTTTTCAGATGTTCTTATTTACCACAATTGATACATTTGGCAGTTTGATGTTTCCTAATTGCTTTGGAAATTGCTTTTCCTACCCAAGATTCATCATTATAGCCAAATGTCTCAACATTCATTGTATGCTGAATCCATTCATCCATAGGTGCTGATCTAGACTTTAAAGATCCAATTATCTTTCTACATTCTAAGTTTGCATTTTCAAAAGTCAGAGTTTCAAGAATTATTTATCTAGCTTCTGGATGTGTTGCTCCTATTTGCAGAGCCTTAATTAATCTTTGCAAAAAGTCAGTAAAGGGTTCTTTCTGTCCCTGCCTAACCCTGGTATATGATTCAACCTTTTCCCTTATTCTTGTATCCTATACTAAGCATTCAAGGCTGCTTTGTGGCATAGAGACAATGCTTCTTCATCCTAAAGAGCTTGGACCTATGGATCAGCATATGCTCCTACGCCAAAAATTTGATTTTGGGAGACCTCCACACCTTTTGCTCTTCCTTGCTGTTCCATATGTTTGGATTCTTCTCTGAAATAAATTCCAAACATCAAGGAAGGTCCATCATCCAATACTGCAGACACTAACTGAAAAAAATCATGGGGAATAGCTCTGACATTAAAAGCCCAAGTCCTTATTTCCTTAACAAATGCAGAGTATAAGCCATAATTAATGGCTTGCTTAATTTCTTTTATATCATTCATTCCTATTGGCATCCATCTACCTTATTTGGCTCCCTTTGAGCCTTTAGAAGTTGACACTTTTTCATTGTAAATTACAGGGTATGACACTAAAACCCTCAGTAAACCAGTTCTGACAGCCAGCGGTGACATTGTGTCCTGTCCTTGGGGCTTCTTACCTGTTCATTAGTTTTGTAACATGAGGGGGCCTATTTGTTTGTTGGGGTTTTCTGTCCCGCCCGACCCCCAAGCTATTTAGTCCAAGGAAAAATCACACTGAGAGATATCTATAAGTTATAAAGCTGATTGGCCCATTAGGTCTAGCCTCTTACTGGCTAATTCTCACATCTTGATTAACCCATTACTCTGATCTATTTTAGCCATATGGCTCAGTACCTTTTTTAGCTGGGGCAGATCACATCCTGCTGCTTCCGTGATCTGGGCAGGAGTGGGAGGAATCAACTTCCTCCTCCCCAGAATTCTCCTGCTCTCCTTACATCATTTCCACTTCCTGTCTGGTTTTCCCACCTACACCTCCTGCCTGGCCAATCAGCGTTTATTTAAAACATGATTGACAGAATACAGACAATTCTCCCACACCATAGTTTCAATAATTTCCTCAATCATTTCAAATCTTTTTATCATTATCTCTCATAAAGCCTGAATCTCCTGACCTACATATGTTTCCAGTGATTTCACTAAGGTATCAATTTCCTGGTCCCCATTCTGCACCTGTGATTCTAAAGTTTTAATGTTTCCCTTCAAGGATAACATCTCCTCTGTGAACTTTTCTTGGATATCATGTAGATTCCTGGTGTGGGAGAATTATCTGTATTCTGTCAATCATATTTTAATAAAACGCTGATTGGCCAGGCAGGCCGTATAGGCAGTAAAGCCAGACAGGAAGTAGAGGTGGAGAAGAGACTGGGAGTATTCTAGGAAGCTCCCTCTGTCACTCTTGCGCAGACCACCGAAGAGGCAACATGTAAGCTGACAACTGAAAAAGGTACCAAGCCATGTGGCTAACATAGATCAGAATAATGGGTTAATATAAGCTATAAGAGTTAAAAGAAGCCTGACCTAATGGACCAATCAGTTTATAATCTTATGGAGTCTTGTGTGTGATTTTCTTTGTTGCTGGCTGGCTGTGGGGTACTGGGTAGAACAGATACCCCAACAATCTGGCCATCATGGTACAGATTCCCATCCTGGAGGTACAATCTGACTGTTACCTTATCAAAACTTTGTGATAACTTCTGAATGTCAAATTCAACAGTATGAACCCTTTCAGGTAACTTCCTAGTACCCTTGGATATGGAGTTAATTTTGCCTATCATAGTATCCATTTGTTCAAATAACCTCTGATTTTCAATAATTTTAATCCTTTCAACTAGCTGTTCATTATTAGTCCATACAGCTTGTATCGTTCCTAGGAGTGCCATATTCTTCCTTAATGGTAGAATATGGAGAAGAAAACTGAAACCTAGTAACCAGTAAATTGAGGTATCCCCATAGTCATATAAACCTCGCATGGTATAACCCATTGTATTAGTAAAGAAACCAGTAAAAGTTGCATGGAAATGAAAACTGCCATATTACCTATTATCCAGAAGGTGGCAGTGTTGCCAAGTCGAGACTAGAACCAATGCAAAGGAGACAGAAACAGGGTCTTGTTTCAAAGTCCGCATTAGTATTTGTTAAAGACTGGGAAATATGAGTTGCTCAACAAAGTAAATGTAATTAAATCAATTTCATACACGGAACCAGAAACCCAGAATCCAGAGTAAGAGAACAGCAACCCAGAAGCCGCATACACCTCCATGTGACAAAGAATTGCCCTGAGGGGTTGCAGCCTTTGGCAACCGCTTGTGCTCTGACTTGCACTGCTTAAGAACTGTGCTGAAAGGGGGATTTAAAAACTGCTTAGAAAAGAACAATCCAGGCGGCCACAGACTATCCAGGCCCATGGAGCCAGGGAGGCGTGGAGTTTAAATCTATGTGGGGAGACATATGATAGGGTATATGGGGACTTGAAGCCAATCCAAGGCATGTAAAAAGAAAATATAAAGAATTGCACCAAGAAAAGCCACTGTGCGATATTCTATATTGAACTGCTAGCCCCTCGCCCAGGCCGCGACTGAGGGAGGGCAGGCAGCCGAGTGTGTGTGGGGGGTTCTAAAACCAAATGTTGGGCACCAGATGATGGCATAAGTCACAAAACATTCCCACATCAGTTTGGAATTATGATTAATAAAAGGGTTATTTATTTAAAGGGAAAAAACTTACAGATCACTGTCCTAGAAAACAGCCCTCTGCACAACCAGGAAAGGAGTCTAGTAGCCAGAAGTGGAGCTAGAATCAACAGAGCGAGCACATGGCTACCGCTGCTTTTTAAAGCCAAAGAGGCCAGGCCCAAGTGGGCTGGTATTGTAAACGTTATTGGCTGAAGGAGGAGAAGGAGCTCCCGCAGCAACTGGAGGCTGGGGGTCACCTCATTGCAATAGCCAGACTGGAGTCACCCTTCTACCTTTCACCTTGTACATTCTGGTTAGGGGTGGGGTGGGGATCACTTTGTGAGCTTTCAGGAAGAGAGATGACCATGTCATGCTTTCAGAGTGGAGGTGAGCACCTCAGGAGGCAAGAAATGGGCCTTTTGAGGAGAAGAGGGCCCCTACTGAGGCAGCCCTTGCCCGTGGACAGCCTAGACACAAGTGGGGCCCACATGAGCAAACAGGAACCATTTATTTCCGTGACTGCTCTGCCTAGGCTCCATCTTCTGGAAGGCATTCACTAAGGGAATGAGGGTCACTTAAATCTCAGGGTGCAAGTAGGTCCCAAGTGGACCGTGGAAGGCTGGCTGTGGTCAGCGGGTCCCCAGAGCCTAGTGAAGTCAGTGTGGTGTGTGCTGCCCCCAAAAGGGTCGTCCTGTGGAAATTAGCCCCTTCCTCTTCCCCTGGACCATCAGCCTTCCCTCTTGGTGTCCACTTCTGAGGTCCCAGAGATGTGGAGACACGTGGCTTTCTTGGGGAATATGGATGTGGGGTCTTAGAAGCCCAGCTGAATGGACGTGGGGTCTGAGAAGCCCAGTTGAATGGACATGGGGTCCCAGAAGCCCAGCCGAATTGACGTGGGGTCTCAGAAGCACAGTCGAATGAACGTGGGGTCTCAGAAGCCCAGTCGAATGGATGTGGGGTCTCAGAAGCACAGCTGAATGGACGTGGGGTCTGAGAAGCCAATTTGAATGGACATGGGGTCTCAGAAGCCCAGCCGAATGGACATGGGGTCCCAGAGCCCAGCTGAATGGACATGGAGTCTCAGAAGCCCAACCGAATGGATATGGGGTCTCAGAAGTCTAGCTGAATGGACGTGGGGTCCCAGAAGCCCAGCTGAATGGACATGGGGTCTCAGAAGCCCAGCTGAATGGATGTGGGGTCCCAGAGCCCAGCTGAATGGACGTGGAGTCTCAGAAGCCCAGCTGAAGCACACGGGCCTAGAGTCAAGCTCGACTGTTTGTTTTGACAGTTCTCCACCCAAGGTGAGAGTGACTGTAGGAAGAAGCCCCCTCAAGCTTCGGCAGCATCCACATCCGGGGCTGGGGAGGCTCAGAGCCATTTTGTGAGGCTCGGGAAGGACCCAGCCATCTGGTCTTCCTACATCCGGGGCTAGGGGGCTTGGAGCCATTTTGTGAAGATCCAGACAGAACCGGCCAGGCTGGTCTTCCTACATCCGGAGACCTAGTGGGGCTCGGGGCCATCTTTCTTGGGGACCAGAAGGGTGTCGGCCACAACGCACTCCAGGTATCTGGGCATTGGGGGGCTCAGGGGCACTTTCTGAGGGGCCTGAAGGGTATGAGGGATGGACGAGGTGCTTCCGGCATCAGACAATGGGGGTTTGGAGCCATTTTCCAAAGGACCTAGAAGGGTGAGGGTCAAAGTGCGCCCTTGCATCTGGGACTGGCGACCTAAGAGCCATTTTGTGAGGTTTCCGGGAGGGAGACCTTCAGGCTGGTCCTCCTACATCCAGGGCTGGGGGCCTCGGAGCCATTTTGTGAGGTTCCCAGGAGGGCGACCTTCAGGTATGTCGTGCCACATTGGGCACCTTGGGGGTTCAAGTCCTAAGCTGTGGTGCCTGGGAGTCAGTCAGAGGGCTCTTCCTGCTCCCAGGAATAGGGAGCCTGGAGCCATTTTGTGACCTGACTGGAAGGGTGGCGGCCATGTCGTGTTGTTGCTGTGTCCACTAGGGTGGCCTCGAAGTCAGTAGAACTGCCTGCCTCAGCCTTGCTAGGGTCGTGATGAAAGGCTTGTGCCACCACCCCCGCTCCTCTCAGAGGAGTGACTTTTAAGGGGCCCTGTTACACCTGACAGTGGCTTTGCATTCAGCATGTCTGTGGGACCCTACTGGACTTAAGAAGCGTCACTCTGACTAGAAGGTACCCAGATGGTATTTCCACTGTGGTGTACCTGGAGGAATTAACATGTTTCCCCCTCCTTCCTCCTTATATGTGCTGTGCCTTTCCTTTTACTGCGCTATGTGAAGGAGGAGGGGATTTGTCCTGGGGTAAGGCCTCAGAGATGTAGTGGCAAGGATCCAGGGCCACCAAGGAGGAAACAGTCAGACCTCTGATACAAGATATAAAAATAAGCCCTTACTGTCAACACAGACTAGCTATGGGGGTCGACTGTGGAACACAGGTGTCACCTCTGACTTGGGGTTGAGGGGATGAGGTGGGGGCTCACAGGTGACTTGGACCTGAAAGATGGATCTGAGAGTCAGGAAGGGTATTGTGAGGAACAAAGAGGAAGGAAAGCTTCAGAATGTGTGAGAGAAGGCAGGGTCTGCCCCTTTGCCCATATTGAGCAGTTCAGGCCCTGGCATATCCAGAGTCGAGACAAATTCACTTCTGTGTCCTCTCTCAGGGCGGTGAGCCTTTTCAGTGTCGGGGACCACCACAGCCCAGAGGGGAGCAGGCCTGCTCGCCAGAGTCCACTTTCCATCAGGACTCCAGGTAAGCTGTCACGGTTGGAAATGAACATGCAAAGAGGGCCTCATATCCCAATCAAGAAGACTGCTTAAAGCATGTGCGCCCCTCTTCTCATGCCGGGGGGGGGGGGTGGGTGGGAGGGTGGGAGGGTGCAAGTGGGGGCTTCTGTGCCTAGCTTCCTTGGACTGCATGACTTGGGTTGAGAACTCTACTGGGAATGATGACCTTGTTCCTAGGGTTGATATCAGATCAGCAGTGGCGGCCACGTCTGGAGAGCAGCGGGATTCTGCAGAGTGTGGACCTTCTCTGAGGACTAAATCTGAAGCAGAGAGCCAAAGGACCTCACTGTCTGGGTACGACCCAGAGTCCATGCTCAGGGACACCAAGGGCTTTGTGTTCTTCGGCACGTCAGAGTCCTTGTAGAGGTGGGAGTTCTTCTGGGAAGCAGGGGTCTCCAGAAAGAGGGTAAAGATGCTTTTCCGTGGACGTAGGGGACTCCTGTCGCAGTAGAGATGAGCACACGTGGGCATCACAGCCATTCCCCCGCAGGGGTTAACGTCTGTGCCACCGGCTCTTTTCTCCTGAGAGGATGGTTATAGGGCCGCCAGGTGTGGAACTTCACCAGAGTCGGAGATCTTGTCTGAACTGAGTTCTTGGTTAAGTCGGCCCTGGGAAGTTCCAGTAAAGGATCTCAGGAGGCGAGTGAAGGAGAAAGTGGTCCCTCCAAGGACTTCCCTGAATCCCTGACTCACAGACAGTCCTGGGAGGGGCTGCAGGGCTGAGCCCTCTGCCCTGGTTCCAGCCAATAGTCTAAGGGAGCTGAAGGGCCTGCTAAGAGCACCTTGGCCTGGGGCATCAGAGGGAGGCTCGGGTCTGTGAGGATTCCTTGTGAGAGTTAAGAGAGTCCCATCAGCTAAAAGCAGAGAGTACTGCCTACCTACCTGCCTTCCTGAAGGCTGTGGGAAAACGGAGGCACCTTGCCTGGATTCCTTTCAGTCTCCCATTCTTCTTTCTTACAGGCATAGTCTCTTGTCTTCAAGAGTTGGGATCCAGGGATCACGGGGACGCTTCTGGAACTAGCCATTGATCAAGGTGAGAAACGGGCTTGTGGCCTGTTCTAGCCCAAATGAGCCACACTGAATCGACCTAGCTCTTTTAGCTCTCCCAAGCCCCACTCACCGAACAGGTGTCAGGAGGTGTAAGGTGCCCTCACTGCCTTCTGTTTCCTCTCAGAGCCACAGAAACTTGTTTTGAGAAGCACACACCCAGGGATTTGGGGCTCCTCTTCTTCCAGCCTCTCAGAGGCACAAGAAGTACCAGAGTCCTTTGGCCCTAAGTGCACTCCCCAGGCAAAATCCTGTGACAGGTGCTTTTTGAGAGTTGCCCAGGGAATAACTGTCAGAGTCCTCTCAACCTCTCCCTTCCTCCCCCAGGCCTGTGAGTGTTCATCTCTGTGACCCACACCTGCCTGTCCTGCCTGTGTTCCCAAGGAAACTCAGCATGGATCCTACCAAGACCAGCCATGGCCTCCACTTCCCTGACAGCGCTCAATTCCAAAGGGAGGCAAGGGGTCTGGTGGGAGTCCAGGTCCCCATAGCAGAGGCGGGGGAGGAGGAGGCCACTGCCACGGTCCCCATAGCAGAGGAGGGGGAGGAGGAGGCCACTGCCACCACCTCGGGGTGTGCGTCCCTTGGAGGAATGCTGAGTTCTCCTCACAGTGCTCAGAGAGCCTCCTCTTCTCCCACCGCCATGGGCTCAATTGCAATGGCACCATCTGCTCAGGCCTCTGGCAATCAAGCTAGCCATGTGGCTAACCCCGAGCCTCCACTGCAGAATGCGCTCAATAGCAAGATCGTGGATTTGGTTCTCTTCCTGCTCGTCAAGTACAGGAGGAAGGAGATAACAACTAGGGCAGAAATTCTGCACATGGTCATCGGAGATCATGAGGCACACTATTCCTTAATCTTGAAGAAGGCCGCTGACTGCATGCGACTGATGTTTGGCCTTGAGATAATAGAAAGTAACTCCCTTGGGGACCCCCTTGTCTGCTCCTACTCTCTTGTCCATGCTCTTGGGATCACCTATGATGGGATGCAGCATGGTTCCCCAGGCATACCCAAGACAGGCCTGGTAATAGTCATACTGTGCATCATCTTCATAGAGGACGATTGTGTCAGTGAGGAGGTGTTGTGGCATATATTGAATAGGATGGGGCTCTATGCCGGGAGGGATCACTTCCTGTGCGGGGAGCCCAGGAGACTCATCACTGAGCATTTTGTGCAGGAAGGGTATCTGGAGTACAGGCAGGTGACAGATAGCGATCCTCCCAGCCATGAGTTCCTGTGGGGCCCGAGAGCACATGCCGAAACCACCAAGGTGGAAGTCTTGAAGTTTTTTGCCAGGGTTGTTAAGCAGGATCCCATATCCTATGTTTTCCCTATGCAGAGAGATGAGATTGAGAGATCTGAGGTCACGATCCCCCAAACAGTGGCCCTCCTGCCCTGACCAGCACACATTCTAGTGCACTGGCAGTTTCCAACCAACATCAGGTGGGGGCAGAGTCAGATCTAAGAACTGCACCCTCATTGAAGTGCTGGTCGGAGGAGTTGGGAACCTTTTCTTCTTGTTCTGACTGCGTGATTTGGGCAATCTTGGTATTTCAAAATGTTGCTACTTTTACTGCAAGGTTCGTTAGCTGGAGATGTTTTCATTTTACAAATGGAATTAGTAAAGCATGTATTGATAACGCTGATTAGGAGAATTTTGTCATTCTGTAAACACTTGAGGATGACTCATATCTAGCTTGTAACATGTCTCAAGATACTGTAGCATTCTAATTGGGATTACTCACTCAATGGGAAAGAACTTGGGATTGTCATGAAAGAAAGAATAATAATATTTTTGATTGCCTTACTAGTTTTAGCTTCCTGTTCTGGTTAGCTAGTGAAAATGAGAGTTAAAGTAAGGTGATTGCTGACTTTGCCCCATTTCTCCCCTGTAAATAGTATATAATATACTGTACTTTTGGGGGGTTTCGAGACATGGTTACTCTGTGTAGCCCTGGCTGTTCTGAAATTTGCTCTGTAGATCAGGCTAGGCTTAAAATAAGAGATCCACCTAGCTTTGCCTCCCAAGTGCTG
This sequence comes from Myodes glareolus, assembly GCF_982192425.1. Taxonomy (NCBI): domain Eukaryota; kingdom Metazoa; phylum Chordata; class Mammalia; order Rodentia; family Cricetidae; genus Myodes; species Myodes glareolus. The sequence goes on from NC_142053.1 coordinate 5,855,046, forward strand.
GGATTAAAGGCATGCACCACCATGTCCAGCAATGCTGTACTTCTCAATAAATGTATTTGGCATAAGATATAGCTTGTGCTATAGCTTCTGACCCCAGCTTTTATCTTCTCTGTCTTTTCTATCCTTGTTTCCTAGCACCTCCTGTTATGTGATGTTTTGTTTGTGATCCGACAAATAAAGCTTGGTTGGATTTGGAGGGTGGAGCTAGCTGCTAATTAACCATAGAGGTCTAGAAGCCTGTACAGAGAGAAGACAGGAAATGGCATAGAAACAGGAACTCTACTTTTTTGGATGGAGGAATGGGAAAGAGGTAGGTGTTCGTATTCAGGCACACCCTGGCACAGCACATCACATCCTGTGCCTGCCTACATAGCAGAAGGTACCCTGTCCCTTTAAGAGACATGCTCTGACCACTTCCAGTCTCTTTTCCTTCCCACCATTCTTCTGAAGAGGCAGGTCTCTGTCTCTCCCCCTCCTTTCTATCCTCTCTCTGTGTCTGTATCTCTCCCTTTTCTCCCCCTACCGTCCACAATACCCTTTTCTCAAATAAACTCCACACTCAAGTTCTCTCTCTCTGCGTGGCATATTCTATTACCTGCCACAGTCCCCCCACCCACCATGGCACCCACTGAGTTCTCTCTCAAGCTGTATCTTACGTTGGTGTATGAATCAGCCAGGCTCTCTCCATGTTCCTTCTGCCCGCCAGCAGGCAGACAGCTTGAGGCACATGGAGATCCTGGACGCACAACCGCCCAGACCAATAGCTAGCAATGAAATTTCATACAACATCAGTAATAACAATGGGTCCCTCTCCCTCTTCTGGCCATGCTTCCGTGAGTGCAGATTCATCTTGGCTGTGGTTACAAGTGTGAAAAGACCCAGTAGTGGTCAACTACATGCCTATTGTCCTTAAAGCCCTTCAGGTCCCTGATCCCACCTGATGACGTAAGGGTGCAGCTTCTGCTCATCCATTCCCACAGCTCCTGGACCTTGTAGGTGATGCCCTAAGGCCAGTTTGAGTCACATGCTGAACCTCTGGGATGCTGGAGTTTAGTCACCAGAACTTTTTCTTTTCTACCTCGCTCATGGAAACTGTGTCACTCCCACACCTCATAGGTCAAACCACATACCTGTTTACATTCTGCCAGTGAAAGTAGGGCCTCTGCTCTTTTTTTGTGTTCTTTTTGATTATCTGACCCTCTCTCTTGCCTGCTGCAGGAGCTTCCTGTGTTATGCCCTGATCCACGAAGTCTCCCCAAAACCAGCAAGGAGCCAGAGTCCCATATGTAAAAGCAAAAAGCCTTTATTTTATGCAAGTTTGCAAACTTGTTCTCTCATTATGTCCAATGTATTGGAATAATGGAGAGCCCCGAGCTCAGTTAGAGTTGGGTTTTTATAGTAGTAAAGGTGGGGGTGAGGGGTTTCTGAGGTTCCAGATTCCTGATTGCCTGACATTTGTCTAGCGGTGATTGTGTGCTGGCGGGTGATCCTAATCTACATAGGTTGGAACATTAGGCATTTTCTTTGGATGGTCTGTTCTTGGGTGGTACTGGGGTAATCTCAGTTTGTGGTTCTTCCTGCAACCAGATATTGTTTCAGAGTAAACTACCAAGACTCAGGCCTCCATTAAACTTATCAACAGCTGAGTCCTACACTGGCAGGTAATAATGGTTGGAAGTAAAGAACTTCCTTTAGGTGGTCTGTTTCTATTTAGCTTATCATGTCTGGCTCCTACACCTGCTGCCTTCCACTGTGGCTAAGCGTGTCTGAGGCAGGATCCTTCCTCTGCCTGGAATGTTTTGATTCACTCACTGTAATTATTCAGCCACAAATAAGGCTGCACTTCTAGGTTCTAGAGTTATGCACGTCATCAGGCAGAAGTGCCTGAATGTTAAAGGGCCCAGTGTGATTCACATGTACACATGCGTGGTTAAATTCATTATGACTCAGCTAATCCCTTGACTCAGGGTCGGTTCTCCTGCAACTGGAGGCCCAGAGTCCCTCACATTCTTCTTTCTCTTTTTTTTTCTTTATCTTTTCTCCCCCCCACGCACCGTGTTGTTTGTTTTTGTTTTTGGTTTGACAAAGGCTATTTGGAGGGGCCTCTGGCCTCTCTGGCTTCCGAGAGTCACCCAGACCAGATCTAGTCAGGCAATAGCACTCCGCCCGGAGGCAGGAGACACTCTCCCACAGGTTCACACCAATTTACACCCTGCCTATAGAGGAAGAGACATCTCCCTGTAGGCCTTGTTGTGTTGCCGTTTTCATTTCGTGGGTTTACACACTTTCAGCTATGGGTAGCAAGCCATCCATGTCCATTCCTCTGGGATGGACGCCTTTTAGAGGCCCCAAAACCCCAGGCCTTAATGCTCTACTTGTTCAACTCCTACCCTCACTCTGCCAGTGTCCCACCAGCTCCACTTTTACGGGAGCTTTCTAACTACTGTCAGAGCACAGGCAAATGGAAGAAGTTTCTTCAAACTGTCCCTGCCATTGCTACTATTGCCAATAAGATTGGTCAGATCCACAAGGTGGCTGTTTTCAATTCATGCCTTTTACTTCCTGCCACGGCTTGTGGCATGGCGGCTGAGCAACAGGGTGGATCACACCTCTAGGTCTCTCTTATTATTAAACTTAAAATCCCTGCAGCTCAAAAACTGTGGCTTTTTCATACAACATGTGACCACTGCCATTTTGACTGAGGTTAGTGACTTGGCCGTCATTTTAACTGAGTAGCTTTTCCATACAACATGTGACTGATGCCATTTTTACTGATATCAGGTGACCTTACCACCATCCTAACCAAAGTTGGATGACTTTACCGATATCTTAACTGTAGGCCCAACTGTAGGCTGTAAATACAGGCTGGAGAGGTGGCTCAGTGGTTAAGAGCATTACCTGTTCTTCTAAAGGTCCCGAGTTCACTTCCCAGCAACCACATGGTGGCTCACAACCACCTGTAATGAGGTCTGCTGCCCTCTTCTGGCCTGCAGGCATACACACAGACAGAATATTGTATACATAATTTTTAAAAAAAAGATATTTACAGCCAAGTTCTCTGGCCATGCTTGGTTTCCAAGGCAGTCACTATCCTGCCAGACAAGCTGTGGCTATCTAACAAAAGCCTCAGGACGTACTGCTCCTTCTCTTTTGTTATTACGTAGATCATCTGGGGAGAGGTGTGGATTCCAAGCTGGTGACTGAGTTGCAGGTGTGATGGCACTCCCACGTCCCTGGAAATAGAATATTAATGAGTTTCCACCTTGTTTTACCAAAAGGAATAAAAGGTGTTTGAATAATAAACACGGGTGATCTTCAGGAATGGATCAAGTCTGAGACTCCCTTCTGATATTGCTGCGTGAACTGTGTCTCATTTTTTTCCCCTGTGCCTCTGCACTGGTCCAGTTAGGGAAAAGTAGTTTTTATGTTGGGGCATAGGACCTCGACACTTAATTCAACATACAACATGTGAGTACTGTCATTTTGACTGAGGTCAGGTGACCTTACCACCATCTTAACTGAGGTCAGGTGACTTTACCACTATCTTAACTGAGAGGCAGATCAAGTGACCAAGTCCTGCCATCTTTACTGAGGTATACCCTGCCTGTTCCCCTGATTTACTTATGTTTTTGTCTCTAAATTCCTCTTGTTGACTCTGTTGCATGTGTGTTTTGCATAGTGGCATGCCATTGGTAGGGCCCACCAAGAGCATCCACTTCAACCAATGCCTGTTTACTGTATGTGTGTGCGTGTTGATACATGTAACTTAAATGAACCTATGTTTACTGTTAAATGTTATAATTGTCTGTCCCTTACATCTCATTTCAGACTACAAAAAATAATAAGTCTCATGTTTTAAACTGGTATGTACTTTTAAGTCTCCTATAAAAATACTTTATATTTAATCCAACCTGCATTTAAAATATATGAAGCTGTTCTCTATTATTGTCAGTTCTGATGTTAACCTTTTATTGCAAGCAGTTTTTTCTTCTTTCTGTCTTTTTATGAGTATAAATATTACCTGTTAAGTTAGCCAGTACAGTCAGTCTTGGATCCAGCTCTCCAGGCAGATTCTATACTGTAGCTATCTATACCTGATAAACAGCTCTCAACTGTTCAGAGATCTGGGGAATATGGCATTTAAATATTTAATTATTAAAAAAATTCATAACCAAAAGAGACAAGTTGGCTCCCAACAGCAGCACTCTATTTCCTCCAAAGGAGACAGAAAACAAATGGGCACAAAACAGTGTCCATCCATACTTTGCTTCAGCTGCCAAGCACTGACCACTAGACAAAACTGCCTTTCATCTAAACTAAAGATCACCAGACAGTGGACAGAATCGCTGGAATCGACAGCCTGGCTGCTTGGGTCAAGGTAGGCTTGTCTTCCTACAGATTTCGTTACCCCTCAGTAAGGGTAAGTCTCTTCTGGAGACTGGCAGGCCTAGCGCTAAACAGCAAAAGGCAAATACAACCTTCAACGACCATAGAGGACCCTGAGCAGTAGCTCTAGGTGCCAACCAAGTAAGTTCTCTGTCGTTTTTGAATCAGTAACTCAAGTAAAATTTTATCCTTCTCAAAGATTTCTGATGCAGTTTGACAGCTGAGAGGTTTTGTCAGTTTAAAAGGACAACCTCACCAAACAAATTTCAGCAAATTACAAATACAAGACCTGCAAGTTATAAAAGTGTGAGGACAAGTGCACGCTATCAAATTTCTCTCTTACACTGCCTTCCATAGTCTTAAAGATACTTTTCATTGTACAAACATATCTGTCACAGTCATTCTGGCATAAATATGCTGCTGTTTACACAATGCATATGTCTAAAACTTCTGTTTTCACAAGCCCAAAGAATTCTTGTTAAATTCCAGGGAGCCGAAATGAAGGATCCACCTTAAACAGGTCAGATACACCCCTCTCAATTCCCTGGTCCTAATATTTTTTCCCTTAACTTTATCCACTGTTCTGCCAATATCTTTAACGAGTGTAAGAGACACCAGACATTTCCATACCACAAACACTGGACAGGAGCAAAAAGACCAGTTATGCCAGGATGTGACCAGCACCCAGCCTTCTCAGGTTCCCCCCAAAGACAACACCCACAAATAAGCAGGAAACAATCTTGAGAATCCGCTGCCCAATTCCTTGTGGTGCCTAATCTCCTGCCTTTTTATTATAAAAAGAGATGGGAATGTAATGATCTTTCCTGTCCCTTTAAGAGACAAGCCCCACCCACTCCCTCACCTGTTTGTTAGGCAGACAGATCTTCCTTCCTGCTTGCAGCCTGAGTCTCTTCCTTTTCCATCTCTCCCCCAAAGAGGCAGCATCTGCCTCTCTTCATTCTCCCCACTTCCCCTTCCCGCCTTCTGTTTCTCTCTGTGAGTCTCTCTCTCTCTTTCTCTCCCTCCTCCTCTCCCTTCTCCCCTTCTCCCTTTTCCCCTCCATAACCCACTAAATAAATATCCAACCTCACACTGCATGGTGTGCCTATCCATGTCTCTGTCTCTCACCTGCCGCATGGCTCCCTGCCCAGAACCAGCCACTTTCAGAGACCTGCAGCATGGTCTCATGCACCATTCCTGCCTGAGACTGGCTGCTCTGGGAACATGTGGCATAGTTAAATGGCCCTCTGCCCGCTGTAGCCACTCAGGATCCTGCAGCATTTTATCTAATCCATTACACTCACCTGTTCAAAATGAATCTCTCTCTCTCTCTCTCTCTCTCTCTCTCTCTCTCTCTCTCTCTTTCTCTCTCTCTCTCTCCTGTTCAAGCCACCACTGCTACCATACTATTCAGCCCAGAGGGCAGGTTCCTCTTTCCCACCCAACTGCAGGCTGGCAATGTATTCTGGGGAAGTTTCCTGTCTGCTTCATGTATGAATGGTGTGTGGCCACATGGATGTAAATCTGTTTAGATGTATGTTTTTTATGTTTTGTATGTCTGCCTTGTTATTTGGAACCCTTTTAAAAATTCATGACTGCTCTAAAAACCACATGGTTTCTCCATGCCTTGCAACATATATGCAGGCATCCTCTTTGCTACACACATGTCAGATGACCTCACCATTGTCTTTGCTATGAGTGATCGTGTAACTGCTGTCATCTTGATGAAGGGCAAAGAGGGCAGATCAGATGACCTCACCACCATCTTTGCTTTGGGTGACCATATTACCACTGCTGCCTGTTAGCTCTCCCAGCTTGCAGTGACCCCACCCACCTGCAGCAGATCTGTTCACTCCAAACTTCTAGGAATCTGCAACTTTGATTTTCAACTTTCTTTCTCTCTCTCTCTCTAAAAATTATTTGCAAATGTAAGCTAGTTTTAACTATAAGTGGATATGTGTATGCAACCTAAATTCAACCGCATGTATTTGTACATGTGCTTACTGTTAAAAAATATTTTAAGCAGTCCTAATGAGCTCTGAGCTCTGTTCATTATATTTCCTTCTAGACTAAGGAAACAATAAATCTCAAATATTCTAAATTGGTATGTACTTTTAAATGATGATAAATAAGTGGTTAAACCTGTTACAACATACTGCATATGTGTTTCAACTCTGTTTTAAAATATATTCTATATAATTTTAAAAATTTAAGGTTATAAAGATGTATTTCAGATTAATAAAAACTAACCTAGAAATTTCCTGTAAGCTGTTCTTCACTATTGTCAGTTTTATTGTTAAGCTTCTAGTGCAAACATTTTTTTTCTTTGTCCTTTACAAGTATGACTCTCACCTGTCAAGTTAAGGTCAGTTATAGTCAAGCTGGAGGATTTTGTGTAAAACATTCCTCCATAACCTCTCAGCTTGGATCCAACTCTCCAGGCAGAGCCTATATTGTAGCCATAACTCATATATACCCAATTGACAGCACTCAAATGTTCAGAGCTTCGGAGAATATGGCATTTAAATGTCCAATTTTAAAAGGCTTTTCATAACAGAGAGACAGGTTGACTCCTGGCTATACCCCTTCCCCAAAGAAGATAAGTGGGCACAAAAGAACATCCATCTGTAACTTGCTTCATAACGTGAATGCACTAGCTACTGTGCAAAACTGAGTTTCATCTAAACTGCTAAAGATCTCCAGACAGTGGACAACAGGACACTGAGTAAATGACTGCCTGGCTGACCAGGGCAAAGTAGGCTGATATTCACAGATTCCTAAACCATACTATCTTCTGAAGCCTGTTAGACGCTACCAGCTGTAAGACAGATGTTGTATTGCCCTCAATGACCATGGAGGACCCTGAGAAGTAGCTGTCTAGGTAGCCAATCAAGTCTCTGTCATTTTAAAATCATTAACTCAGGTAAAATTTTACCCTTCTCAAGAAGTGTGATGTAGTTTGATGGCTGAGAGGTTTGCCAGGTTAAAAGGAACAACCTCACAAAACATATTTCAGCATAACTTTCTTACCATGTTAAAATAAATGGTGTTTTAAGATACAAAGCTCAAGACGTGAGGGTCTAAGAAAGTTTTAGGGTCTAAGAAGGTGTTAAGGTATGCAAATACAAGTTATTAAGGTACAGACAAAAGTCTGAGGATAAAATGATATTTCAGGGTACAGGAAGGTATTTTAAGGTATGTAAGTACAAGTTATAAAGATCTAGTTATAAAAAGCTTAAGTGATGACAAAGGCAAGCAATTTGAGACATTTAAAAGAATAAAGCATGTTCTAGATCTCTCTTTTATTATGCTAATATTAGGACCCTAAGGGTCCATAGTCTTAACAATAATCAATAAAATTTCTGGTAGGCCATTAATCTAGCTCTGGTAGATTACTACTACTACTATACTGCTAGATCAAGATTTTAAATCCTCTTTGGTCATTCTCTAATTATAAACTTAAAAGATACTTTTTATTGTGCAAAATCATCAGCCACAGTCATTTCTGACAAGTGATGTAGGATTCCCCTCTGTATGCTATGAATATGTTGTATTAGCACTGGTTAATAAAGAAGCTGCTTTGGCCTATAATTGGGCAGAATATAGCTAGGGCCCAAGATATATAGAAAGAGAATAGGCAGAGTCAGAGAGAGAGACGCCATGTAGCTCCCAAAGGAGACAGATACCAGAAGCATACTGGTAGGCCATAGCCTCATGGTGATACACAAATTAATAGAAATGGGTTAATTCAATATGTAAGAGTTAGCTAGAACCACGACTGAGTCAGTGGCCAAGCAGTGTTGTAACTAATAGTTTCTGTGTGATTTTTCGGGTCTGGGTGACCAGGAAATGAAAAGGCAGTCTCCATCTACAAATGGCACGCCAACATGGGACAATTACATCCACATAAAAACCAAGAGAGCTTGAGAAGGAATTCTAGACACAGAAGAACAGAATTTATACAGTTTCTGGTTAGCCACATTTTTTTTTTCAGACAGGCTCTGTTTACTGACCACAAGCAGAGACATAGCTCCTTTAAGAAGGCTTCCTGGTTCATACTGGCAGCTTGAACAGCTCTGGCTCTTTTGGGAGGTCCAGCTAAGGAACACTTAAATAGGGTTTGTGAGCAGAGTGCTACAAGTTGCTTAATGGCAACATAGACCTGCTGCATCTCTGGAGCTAGGGCAGTGAGCATGGCTTGCAGTGCTGATGGTAAACATACCACTGCCATGTTGAATTGGGCATGGCCAAACGGCAAAGAAGCCTTAGTCTGAGTCAGTTTAGCATTTTAAGAAGCACTTCTGGTCAGAAAAGGATTTCAAATACACAATAGGATATATTCAGACCTAGAAGTCCTTTAAATGAGACACAGTGTGTTTAAAAACATGTACATATGGTGTGGGAAGTCCTTCTGTATATGTGTTGCTTTTATTAGTTAATGAATAAAGCTGCTTTGGCCAATGGCTTAACTGAGTAAAGCCAGGCAGGAAATCCAAACAGAGATATAGAGAGACAGCATGAAGAGTCGGGGAGATGCTGTGTAGCCACTGCCAAAGGAGACAGATGTCTGGGAACTTTACCCATAAACCACGAACGAGCCTTGTGGCAAATATAAAATTGGTTAATAAAGAAGCTGTTTGGGCCTATGGCAGGGCAGAATAGAGCTTGGCAGGGAAAACTGAAGTGAATACTGGGAGAAATTAGGCAGAGTCAGTAAGAAGCCATGTAACCACCACAGGAGGCAGATGCCTCCACCAGAGTCTGGGTGGAAATTTTGCTGGTAGGCCATGACCTTGTGGTGATACACAGTTTAATGAAGATGGGTTAATTTAAGATGTAGGAGCTAACCAATAAGAAACTGGAGCTAACTGGCCAAGAAGTGATTTAATTAATACAGTTTCTGTGTGGTTATTTTGGGTCTGTCAAGCAGCCTCTGCCAACATGCAGAGGATTGCGAGAGGGAAGAAAAAAACATATAGCTAAAACAAAGCCTTTAAAGAGACAGTAAAAGTGTAATATGAAAGAGTAAAGTCATAGATTAAAGGAGTAAAAAAAAATAAGCCATATAAAGATGGAATATACACAGAGAGTCTGGATTATGCATATTATTGTGTTTTCTTTGAATTTTTGACTGCAGAGAGATATTTGATTCTGGGGGATGTTAAGCTAAACCAATATATATAGGTGTATATATATATATATATATACCTATATATATTACAAAATATATATATATATATATATATATATACCTATATATATTACAGGTATCTTGACTTCAAAATTTGAGCCTAAGGATATGTTTCTTTGGAAGAGAGGTTCTGCTTTTGTTTCCACAGAAGATGAGAACCTCTGGATTCCTTCTGGGCTAATGTAGTTTGATGGAACAAGACCCCTATGAATGGTCTCCATGAACCATAAAAATACTTCACCCAGGACTGGAGAGATGGCTCAGAGGTTAAGAGCACTGGTTGCTCTCCTAGAGGGCCTGAGTTCAATTCCCAGCAACGACATGGTGGCTCACAACCATCTATAATGAGATTTGGTGCCCTCTTCTGATCTTCAGGGATATATGCAGGCAGAACACTGTATACAAAATAAATAAATCTTTTAAAAAAATACTTCACCCAACAAACAACAGGAAACAGTTTGGAGAAAACTGTACCCAAATTTCCAAAATGATTGCTTATAATTTTTTTATTTAAAAGAGGTTGAGTATAAATGGTCACAGTCAATCTCTTTTTTACGAAAAAAGGCCACGTGTTGGTGGCACACACCTTTAATTCCAACACTTGGGAGGCAGAGGCAACTGGATCAATTCAAGACCAACCTGATCTACAAGAGCTAGTTCCAGGACAGGCTCCAAAACTACAGAGAAGCCTTGTCATGAAAAACCAAAAAAGGGAGATATGATATAAAGATAAATAGCTTGCATTGGTATGGATCTTGGTCTATTGATACAAATTTAAGATCATTTTTGTTATATGTATTTCTGTTCTTGTTTAATGTTTAAACAGCCTCATTTAAAAATGTAATGTATAGATAAGAAATAAAAATTAATAGGTAGTCATCTATAATAATCAAACTTTTATTATGTTAGTTAGGTTTTCTAGATATGTAGAGATATATTTCAGTTAGATAGATAATCTTCGAAGACCTACAGAGTATGGCATTTAAAATGCTTTAAGAACTTAGTCTTTTCTCGACAGTGAGACATGTCTGCTTCTGGCAGTACCAATCTACTTCAAGAGGTTGATGGGCATTGAAGAAACCTCATTATGGAATTTGCCTTTAATATAACCAGGCTAGCCATTTGGGCAAAAAACTGCTCTTGCCTGGACTACTTGATGGTGTACTGTATGAACTGGACATGCTGGACCCACAGAAAAGTGACTACTGAACTTTCCAAAAGATGGGATTTTCCTTCAGCATTTCTGCTTCACAGAAGAAACTGCAAGACATTCTGCAGGACACAGAAGAAAGCAACTGATGGACTTTGCCATTACAAGGCAGATCTTCAAATTTCCTGCTTCATGGAGAAGTCTGTCAGATACTGTGGGTCTGTAGACTGAAGATGGATGTCCCAACATTACAGAACTTTGGGTGACTGTTCAGGCAGCAAAATGTCTCTGTCAATTCTACAACTTTGGAAGTTGCTTACAATGCACTTCCTTGCTATGGGACAATGATCTGTACCCTGTCGCTTGTCTTTTAAATAAACGCTGATTGGCCAGTAGTCAGGCAGGAAGTATAGATGAGGCAACCAGGCAGGAAATAGAAGTAGGGCAATGAGAATTGTGGGAACAGGAAAGAGTCTGTAGCTATCACCTAGACACAGTAGAAGCAAGATGTGTCTATCACCCAGACACAGCAGAAGCAAGATATGACTGCCCAAGCCACGTGGCTAACACAGACAAGAATTATGGGTTAATATAAGTTATAAGAGTAGATAAGAAGCCTGAACTAATAGGCCAATCAGCTTATAATTAATGTAGACATCTGTGTATTTCTTTGGGATTGAATGACTGTGGGATCTGGTGGAACAGAAAACTCAGTCAACACTTCCTGTTTGGTTAGATAATATTATATCCTTCTGGGGGTTTTTAAAGAGTTGAAGACAGTTATAGTTTTCCCTTAGTTATAATAAAAGATTAATTAGATATGAAAATTTCCAGATACAAATAGACTAAAGATTGTAACTAACTCTTGCTCAAACCTGTTTTGTTATATTTAATTTTACTATGTTAAAGTTAAAACCATCCTTTTTATTTAGACAGAAAAGGGAAGATGATGTGGGATTCCACTTTGTATGCTATGAATATGTTTTATTACCATTGGTTAATAATAAAGCTGCTTCAGCCTATAGCAGGGCAGAATATAGCCAGGCTGGAAGAGATATAGAGTAGGCAGTGTCAGAGAGACACCATGTAGCTGCTGAAGGAGACAGATGCTAAAAGCTTACCAGTAGGCCGCAGACTCGTGGCAATACACAGATTAATAGAAATGGGTTAATTCAAGATATAAGAGCTAGTTAGAAATATGCCTGAGTCACTGGCTAAACAGTATTATAATTAATACAGTTTCAATGTGATATTTCTGGTCTGAGTGGCTGGGAAATTAACGAGCAGTTCCTGTTTATATAACAACTGGTGGGTTATTAGAAACTAGAACACTCAAGTAATAAAAGAATTAACATGTGAAAAACTGTATATCCAATCCCCCCTAGACCACAAATCCATAAGCCTTATGGGTCACTCAGATGACAGGAATACATTCATATGGACCCACCAATGACAAACAAATAAGGATAGTTGATGATGTCCCAGTATCATTAAAGAGAACAGTGCAAGGTACCACATGAGAAATGCCTGAAAGATCAGTTACACCAGTCTGCTACTTTTTATCATTATAATAGCCAGCTATTTTTAAGCCTTAATTTGTTATATGTTATAGCCAGGTTTTTATAATTGGTAATCACAGAACTTATAAACTTTAACATGTATTATCATTAAGTTTTACTTTTTATATACCTTATATACCTTATCCAGCCTCTGTATACCTTAAATAACTTATTTGGACCTTTATAACTTATAAAAAAGCCTTTTTATTTTTTATTTTATAAATATATTTCCATTTCACTCTTTAAATATAAATTCTTATTTAAATATTTTTATCTTGCTGGGTGGTAGTGGTACACGCCTTTAATCCCAGCACTCGAGAAACAGAGGTTGGTGGATCTCTGTGAGTTTGAGGCCAACCTGTTCTACAAGAGCAGCTAGGACTGTTACACAGAGAAACCCTGTCTCAAAAAAAAAACCCAAAATTATCCTCATAACCTTTTCTGTTTATTAATACCATGAGATTTGATAGTCATCAAGATAAATCTTGCCACTTTTTACTTTTTATATAAAATTGGCTGGAAAGGCCTGTTCCAAGCCATTATCTACTTAAGTAACTAAGATCCTGCAGAGTCTATCTTAACAGCTCCTTTCTGGCAACAGCTGTAACATTTTGTTGGGTTGGGTTGGTTTTTTGAGACAGGGTTTCTTTGTGTATCCTTGGCCATCCAGGAATCCACCATGTAGACCAGGTTGGCTGTGCACTGAACCATCTGCCTTCCTCTGCCTCTGTACTGGGATAAAAAGAATGGGCCATAAGCACTGGCAATTGTTAACTATTTTTTGTTATTGTTATTGTTGAAAGTTGTCAATCTTAAAGTTTTATTTTTTAAAATTACTATGTAAATGTTATGTATCATGTAAAAACTATCAAAATTAAAACAAAATATTAAAATAAAGCATAAATATCTTTTTAAATGAAAAGCTGGGGTCATAGGTAGTTTATGGTGGCTGAAGAAGAGAGGGAAATGATAATTTTTAAATCTCTAAGGAAATGTTACCAGCTCAATTTTAGTCTTTATTTTTGACTTTATTTTATCTTTTAGGCTGCTCTGTTCTTTTTTCCTGTCACAGAGCCAGAGGATCAGCCTGATGGTTTGACCCAGGAGAAGGCTTTAAAGAACATTTTGAGAAAAAGCATGTTAAATATGAAATGGGAGGACCAAACTCCATATTCTAGAGTTGTTCTTTGGCTTAAACAGCACAGGGCATTTTGACAGAAGCAGCTGCTCTGTTTTGATTGAGAGGAAGCTCCTTTGCATTATTTGCATCCAAAAGAGTGTTCAGAATTAGAAGTTGGAACTGGTAAGACCAGATGTGTAGAAATTAAGTGGAGAGCAGGAGTGAGAGCAGAAAAAGGACTGGAAGGTGAGAAATGTTTTAGAATTTCTGTCATGAAGTTGTTTGAGTTAGTGCCTGCCTATCCCTCTCAGGCTCTTTTGCCCCACCTACTCTGCACCAAGGCTGTGGCTCCCCAGGCCTGCAATTGTTCTTTTGAGAGGCTAGTAGGTGGGTCCAGGACCTAGGCTTGGACTGCTGTGTCTTGCAAAAGCAGCCTGGGGCTCCAATCTTCTCAGCCACCACTGCTCTTCTGATCATCTTTAAAAAACACATACACACAAGGTTCCTCACTTTCTAGTGGTTTAGCTAACCTTCCAGAGTTAAAGCAACCACCGACCAACATGGCCTCCAGCTCCTTGCAGCTGCTATGATTTTGTTGTTGTTTCTATTTGTTTGTTTTGTTTTGTCTTTTCTCCATTTGTCTGTAAAGTACCCTGCTGTAGAAGGGGCATTTGGCTCAATTAAACTTGTGGGAGCCATTGTTGGTGATTTTTATAACGGTATCATCAAATAAATTTTTCCTTTTTTCTGTAACATCATGACACAAAAGAAACTTAAGCACTGGCATCACATTTTGTTTTTAGGATCTTTTTATCCCTATTTTTTGACATTTTATTTTTGCCTTTTGTTCCCTTCCCCCAAGTCTGTTTTGGAATAGACTCACCAGAAATTCGAGGCTGTTGAACTACAATTAAATCAGTTTAGCCTGTGGATCTGTTAAATCTAATTTCATAGTGCAAATCTATTAATCGGGAACTTATTTGGGCTTCATATGTCTTTAAATTTTTTACCTACATGTTCACATGTGTTTAAATTTACAGGAAATTTATCAGAGAAACAAGGACAGATTTTTTAGAATGAAAATAAAAACATTTTGAAGTGCTTTAGCAATTCATTCTAAGAACTAAAACAAAAGCAAACAAAGCATCTCAAGGGGAAAAAGTGCTCTTTAGAATTTAGCTGTCCCATGTTTTACTGCTGACTCTTCACCTCTTTTTTCAGGCAGTCTTCCTGTCATGATGTGAGTGTGTGTGCATGTGTAATATATATAATATATTTATATACATATAATATATGAGTATTGCTGATTATATTATGTATAATTATATATCATATCATATACTACATATGATATATAATGAATATTGCTGATTATATATATATATGTATATATTATATATACACACACATATGTATATATTCTCCTGTACTCTGGAATCCTTGCTCATGTACAAGTTTGACCTGAACCTGGAGGTCATTCTTCACTGACTGGATCCTAAAGGGAAGGCAAAGTGTAAATCTAATTAATCTTATCAATAAAACCAGGAGTCAGAAATCAGTGTAAACACCTGAAAGATCAGAGAAGCAGAGGAGCAGCCACAGTCCCTTCCTACTGTAAGATACGGCAAGGGATATGGTAGATCCCTGTAGTGGCATTTCATTTGTATTTTAATAAATAAAACTTGCCTAAGGATCAGAAAAGTAAAACAGCCCCACTATTCAGCCTTACTGACCCTTTCCACTCTGCCATCTTGTGCATGCGAAAAGAGCAACAACCCTTTAAGTGCCCCAGACAACTCTGCACTTCAGGAGACAAGTGGTCCACGAGAAGAGGGCACATCTGAGAATGATAGAGATTCCCCTTTGGCTACTCTTAATATGGAAGGGACTGGGCATGTGCACAGTAGCTCCTCGGGGCACCTCAGATATGGGTATGTGATGTCTCTATACAACACTTGCCGTTCCATCCTAAAAGCTGCCCTCTCTGCTGTATCCCTAAGCGAGTTGACTGAGGAGGAAAAGGAGGAGGAGGAAGAAGAGGATGGGGAGGAAGAAAATGGAGGAGGAGGGAGATAATGAGGAGGAGGAAAAGGGGGGGAAGGAATACTCAGAAAACACGTGTATAATCTGTGTACTATTCAATAACAAAAAAAGTCCATGAAGTCGCAAGCCACAAAGGACTGAGAAAAATCAGCACTTTTTTTCCCCCTGGAAATAAGCCAATTTTAGCTCTTGCTAAATACAGATCTTGTGGTGGTAAATTAAAATCCTAAATATGCCCCTAGAATTTATGTGCTATCTAACCATCTGCATTGATTCTGTGTCCTTGTCTTCCACACCCTGGGGTTCACCTTGCCCTCTCATGAGAAGCAGCTGCATTTTATAGCAGGCAAACGGATATGGCTTATATCAGAGTAACTTCACACAAGTTAGGTATCTCAAATCAGGAGACTGTGTTCTCTCAGGTCCCCGACCCCAGTCAATGTTACCAGGAATTTTCTGAAGTTCAACTCTGGCTGTCAGTTTGCCAAAGGATGACTAATATTTCTTGGAACTCAATGATACATAGTTTACATAGCAAGTAGGGCATTTGCTTAAAAATTTGCTACAAGATAAAAACTACCACATAACACTTAAACTTCATGCTACCTGAGTAATATTTAGGATTCTCTAGGTAAAAAGTAGCTGGGTGACACCCATTCTTTATTGCCTGAGAGAAACTCCACAGAACAAGAACAAGGATGGGCCACTGTTGATTTCCTCTTCATCACAGATTTATCAGTGCATTGGTGTTGACTCAGGACCGGATTCCAGACTTGTGACATGGTCCCTGCATGTTGTTCATATGCTGCATGGGGTTTGACATGAGAAAGGGCAAAGGGAGTCCAGACACTAAACACTTATCATCAACACATTTATTTATGCATTTCAGAAAACAGTAGGACTAAGGTGAACATCAGCAAAAAGTCATTTCATGGCAGTTTTCCTTTTCCCTAAGGCCAAGGTTCTTGAAGCTTTGTGGGTTCACTGCCAGAGCCACCACAGGAGGGGTGTCCTCACTTCTATCCCCTTTCTTGATGGCACAGCAGTCTGGGTCTGGCAACAGCACAGAGTGGGATGTAGCCTGCATGGCAGTAGGGGCTTAGAGTCCCCCTGACGTTTAGAGGTTTATGCTCTGATGGACTAATGACAGGGCTATTATTTAGTTTTCCTGACACTGTTCTCTAGAGCATTCACTGCTCCAACCCTTCCCCAAAGGGATCAGGTGCTCTGGGATATCCACCTGGAATACATCTTTTCCCCCTTTTCTAGGTATGGGCTCTAGTAACCATCTGGGGTTTGAAATCGGAGTCAGGTACTTCTGCTGCACGTTGGTTAGCACAGCTTGCGTTTCCAGTTCGACAACCTCATCAGCAGTTAAGGTTTCGGGACACTGCAAAGTCTCTCCAATGTCAACAAGTCCTGGGAACAAAGACAGAAACAGATGCATTCTCTTCTATACAGCAAGGTTATTGTTATGACAGCAGGGTCACTACAGTGTCATTTGATGGGGTATAACATGTCACCAATGACAGAAAATAGGAACTGTTCTTGTTGAATACTGGGGACATAACCAATTGAACTAAGGGACCCTGGGTGAGGCAGCCACAGGCATTGAGGTAAAGGAGAATGGCTTGTCCTCTGTGCCTCCTGTTTTAAGTGACAGTCAGATTCTAGCATACTGCTAAGGCTGGCATTGATCTACTGAAAGAGCATCAGCCCCAGACAGGAAGCCTACAGTCAATAAGATTCCTAATTGGGTCACCAGGAGACTGAATTAGATGTTGATTGCTGTCTTACCCAGGGTCCTTTTGACAGGCATTAGGACTCAGGAAAGCAGCCTTCCTCTAGACAGCACACCACTTTTTCAGCGCCTATGCTGAACTGTCATAGGCAATGCCTTTTGCATATATTCATGCTCAAATAATCCAGTACTACAAACAGGTACTGACTTGACACAGGCTTTCAGAACACAACATAAACAGGATCTGAGACCTAGAATCAAGAGTAACTATGTGAATCTGTGGGACCCAGGCCTATGTACACCAACCTAGTTACTCCAATTTCTTGGGTCTGCTCTGCTTGCTAGAGGCAAGCAAGCACTCTCATCTAAGAGAGGCTTCCTGACTCAGCTTTAGCTGCAAAATTCTGCAGCGTTTTTAAGAGGTCCTGCCATGAAATACTTAAATGGTGTTGATGAAAAGCTGAACACATGCTTTTCGGTTTTCAGCTGTAGCAGGAAAAAAGCCACGCTGTTTTAAAATGCGGCTTTCTGGGCTGTCCTGCCAGGGCAAACTCTGACTCTTTCAGGCAGGCAGTCCAACTGAGTGTGATCTGTGAGCAGAATGCTGCAGCTTGCTTGCTGGCAGGGACCTTGAAACGCCACAGAGTTGTGGCAATAAAAATGGCTCCAGCAGTACCTCTGTCATGAGGCTGGAAAGCTAAGGAATGGGCTAGATCCAGCCGTCAAAGCCACAGTTTTAGACTCATGTGGTCAGAAAAAGAGAGAGAGATACAGTAAAGAGAGATTCAAAGACGGAAAAACCTCTAAATGGTTTATTATGTGTTAAAAATATATGCAGGCTAAAGGTTAAATTTCTTGGGGTAAAAAAGGAAGAAAGAAAGTAGTTGGGTGTGGTGGTACACACCCTTAATCCCAATGCCTGGGAGGCAGAGGTAGATTGACCTCTGTGACTTCAAGGTGTGGTAGGACACGCCTGCCTTTAATCCCAGCACTTGAGAGGCAGAGGCAAGTGGATCTCTGTGAGTTCAAGGACAGCCTGGTCTACAGAGTTATTCCAGGACAAAGATATACAGAGAACCTATCTCAAAAAGTAAAAGTAAAAATAAAAGGAATAGAGGTTAAAATAAAGCCACATAAAGATGGAAAATACACAGAGAATCTTGATACTGTATGCTATTATGCTCTCTTTGAATTGTTTGAATGCTGAGGAAGGAGCAACAGCTGCTAAAAGACTTGTTTATAAATGCTGCTGAACTAACCCAAGATAGGTATTTTGAAAATACCTTGGCTTCAAAACTGAAGTCAAAAGGTATGTTACTTTGGAGAAAAGATTTTGCTTTTGTTTCCGCAGAAAATGAGAGGCTGTGGATTCATTCTGAGTTAAGAAAAATCCAGTTTGACCAAGGGAGACCACCTGAGAAATCTCCAGTAGGAACAGGTGGCCCAGATGTCTGAGTTCTTCATCCAGAACAGGTTCAAGACTGCTGCCTGAGATGATCACAACTCACAGGATACTCCAGTCAGGACATGATTATAACTCTAAATTTTCTTTAGGTCTCTATAAGATCATCAGCGCCCCCAACCAGCAGGAAGTAGCCTGGAAGATTATGCCCACATTCCCAACAAATGGACTATGGGTATTTTCCTTTTTTTAAAAAAAAAAGAGGGGGATGTGGTGCGGGAGAATTGTCTGTAATCTGTCAATCATATTTTAAATAAATACTGATTGGCCAGGCAGGAAGTATAGGTGGGAAAATCAGACAGGAAGTAGAGGTGATGCAATGAGAACCGGAGAATTCTGGGAAGCAGGAAGCTCCCTCCACCATTCCTGCCCAGATCACCGAAGAAGCAACATGTGAGCTGACAGCTGAAAAAGGTACCAAACCATATGACTAACATAGATCAGAATAATGGGTTAATATAAGCTATAAGAGTTAACAAGAAGCCAGAGCTAATGGGCCAATCAGTTTATAATCTTATGGAGTCCTGTGTGTGATTTTCTTTGGGGCTTGCTGGCTGTGGGGTACTGGGAGGGACAACAAGCCAGCCCTTCATGTTACAGGCTGCTTAGAAACTTTAGCACATACCCTCTAGCTAAAAGCAAAACAAAGCATGTTTTGAATTATTTTGAATCGTGTATCAATTGTTTACTTCTTATTTGGTACATCCTCACTTACCAGCTATCACACCTCGGCCATATTTTTCTCCTTCCTGTAGTAAGGTCTGAATCTGCGCCATTGTCATTCCCAATCTCTCTACCAGCACCTGCTGCCAGGCATCATCTTCCCAGTCCCTGTGAGCAATATGGATGGCGATGGTACATTTCTGATGGTTCCTCAACAAGGGACGCCAACGGGTCTCAAGAGTCTTGACTCCATTTAAGATTAAACCAGCATAGGGCTGCCGGAAGGAGAGGCAGGGAAACTTCATTTTCCTCAGAGTCTTTGTGCCTAAACACAGAAGCACATCACAGCTCAGCTCTCCAGGCTCACATTCATTAGGCCTCACCTTCCCCAGAGGCTTCCTATGTGCCCTGAAATATCACTGAACTCAACATGCTTCTTGTTAAGGTTGATGATGCCCTGCTCAATGTCAGGCCCAATGCCAATGGCTGCAATTAGGATGATGCATGGTCCACGTAGTCTTGGGGAGCTCACAGAATAGAATGGAGATAGCTAGAAAAAGGTACCATGAGAATAGCGTGATCAGTGCTGACAGAGGTCACTGAGCTGTAGGGAAACACAAAGGAGGGAAGGCCATCTTGACCTAGTCAGGCTTTACATCTGAGTAGGCTGGCTTTTTAGCACAGAGTGACAGTCTAAGCTTTCGTCTTTTTCTTCCTGTCTATGTCACTGTACAATACTTTTTGCTTTCTGGCCCTGTCATTATAGGTCATATAGGACTGGAACTTCCCACTTCCAATCAGAGTTACTGAACACCAATCCTTGAAATGGAAACTTGATTTACTTTTGGAATTCCCTTTGACCTCGAGTAGCCTCATCTATGTCTCCTCCTGGGTCCTGTGGGGGTCATGCTTCTCAAGCACTTTGTTGCAACCCATGACCTGAGCCTAAGTAAACAAATGATGACACTATGCACTAGGGTAACAATCCTCATATACTTTCTATGTTCCAGTTCCTAGGTGATCAGGATCTTTGGATAGTGAATCGTATCTTCAAAGGACTCAGCAGAGTCAGTATGACTATTGGGACCCTAGTATAGTCAAGGGAAAAAAGATGCTGAGTGAGAAAGCAATGGCCTAGGGTGGCAATGTCCTGATTTTGCACATCTCCTATCTAGATCCTTGCAGTCTTGTGTGTTCCTTGTGAGAGACACACTGTGCCTTAGAAACTAATAGGGTCGTACTGACAGAGCCAGGGACATTAAGTCAGAACCTCAGCTCAGTCTTAGCATACCACCCAGTTTTCATTTGCATGAAGTGCCAAGAATACATTTCCTGCAGACAGAGCCAAAGGTGACCATTTTCAATATTGTGGCAGCAGGAAAAACAGGGGCACTGAGCACAGGGCTACATCCTGGCTCTGCTGTCTACCCATGAACTGCCCCTCCACTCCATTCTGGTTTTGGCCTTTCTGACCCTTTTTAAAATATATAACCATAGTCTCATGGGTCTCCTTCAGTTACATGACATGGCCCTTCCAGGATAAAAGCAGTGTGCCAGGCATCCCTTTCTCCCATCATATTTCAGCTTGTCAAGGCTGGCAGCACTAACAGTCCTACTTAGATTTAACTATCAACTTGATGTAACCTAGACTCACCTCAGAAGGGAGTCAATTGAGGGACTGTCTAGATAAGATTGGCCAGTGTGGACATCTGGGCGGGGAGTTTGAAATATTAATTATTGTAGGAGGGTCCAGCCTACTGTTGGCAGTATACCACACCAAGGAATGTGATCTTAGGCTATATATGAAGCTAGCTAAGCATGAGTCTATAGGCAGGCAATGTAACAGCATGCCTTCTTGGTTTCTGTTCCTTGGCTTGAGTGAGCTCCTTGGTCACAAGTAATACTATGTTGAATAGTATACAGGTCTGGCTTCAAGTTTCTCCCTTAAATTCCTGCCTTGACTTTTTCCAATGATAGGCTGCAATCTGTAAACTAATATTCTTTCTACATCAGATTGGCCTGTGGAAGAATGTCTAGATTATTAATCCCCAGGCAGGTGGTCCTGAGCTGTACAAAAAACCTAGCTAAACATGAGCTTGTGAGTGAGCCAGAAAGCAGTGTTCTTCTAGGTCCTAGACTCTAGAGCGTTTGTCCTGCCAGCATGCTCTTGCTCAGAATCACTGTCTGCACACCTCTTTTACCACACAATGGAAGTCCCTTCTGCGAGGCACTCATGCCTTCAGGCTTACCCTACCTCTTTAAAAATTGTTTACTTAATTTTAATGTTCTGTTCTAATTCAGATTTTATAAACATAACAAAGGACATCTTGTTACTTATGATTGAATAGACATGAGAAAAAATAATAAACACACCATATTTCTCCATATGATTCATGTATGACAATGCATAAATATTTTCCACATTTTTAAATTAATTTATTTTAAAAACTATCTTTTCTCATTTTACATACCAATCCCAGTTCCGACTCCCTTCCCTCCTCCCATTCCCTACATCTTTCCCTCCAATTCCACACACCCATCCACTCCTCAGAGAGGGTAAGGCTTCCTATGGGAAGTCAACAAAGTCTAGCATATTGCTTTGAGGTGGGACAAAGGCTGAGCAAGGTATCCCTCCAAAGAGCATGTTATCCTACCTTCTTTACACAACACTCGCAGCAAAAATCTCACAAGACTGCTGCACACACAATTCTCTGACCTCCCTTCCTTTCGTGCTCCATCCTGGACGCTCCTCACAAACCTAGTTTTATAGGTGTAACATGGAGGGGCCTGCTTGTTGAGGTTTATGTCCTGCCCAGTTCCCCACAGCCAGCAAGCCCCAAAGAAAATCACACAGAGATCTCCATAAGTTATAAACCTGATTGGCCCATTAGCTCAGGCTACTTATTAGCTCTTGTGGCTTATATTAACCCATTATTCTTATCTATGTTAGCCATATGGCTCGGTACCTTTCTCAGCGAGGCACCTCACATCTTGTTTCTTTGATGATCTTGGCAGAACTGCAGAGGGATCTTCCTGCTTCCCAGAATACTCCTGTTCTCATCACCCGCCTCCACTTCCTGTCTGGTTTTCCCGCCTATACTTCCTGCCTGGCCAATCAGCATTTATTTAAAACATGATTGACAGAATATAGACAATTATCCCGCACCATATAGGGAGAACAATTGGCCTATGGCAACTCTGCCTTCACAACACTTAATAGCTCAGCATCCCTGGTTGTCCCCTTTCCATGCTCGTTGGCCTGCTCTAGCTCCTATGACATGGCCCACACCTTCTTACTCAGGTGACTGATCCAGGCTGTTGGACTTGGGAATTCAACTTCTATGAACCCAAATTCACCGGCTTCCCATTTGTAAGTGCAGCCATAGTCTGTCCAATTTTTGTTGCCTAGATATAGTAGTAGCTCTTATGCTTTCTCTTTCCTTCTCCCACCGCCTGGTATGCAGCAGCACTTGCCTATGAATGCTTCCCTCAACATCTCCCATCCTATCCTATCAAGCCCTGACCATCCACTGCCTCTCCAAGCACTAGTTTTTTGGAGGTTCTGGGCTGTGAACCTTGCCTGCTGCCCTCTACTATCCACACTGCGCTTAGTACCTTGGTACTGGGGTCAGCAGATCATCTCATTCTTTGGCTGAAACCTGCCCAGGGCTCCTGTCCCACCCAGCCCAGACTCTACCCACTTTAGTAGGCCCCTCAGGGTCCCTTGTAATCTGACTGCCCAACCCAGACATTTCCTCTCTTCCCACTTCATTCACTGCCCTGCAGCGAAACCAGCTGAGTGCCCTTCTTTAGGGCACTGCAGACAAGCCTGCCCAGTAGATGAAGGAGTTCCCCGCTTTCCCTTGTCTTTGCTTCTCCACTTGCACAAGCAGAAGGCAGATAAAGAGAAAACAGCAAGTAAAAGATAGTTATATTGGCTACTGGCAGCAAGTTGTAGAGATAAGAATTAGGGCTGACCTTACAGAGGACACACACATGCTTCTCACTCAAAGATTGATTCAAAATCCCTTTCTGGCTGGGACAAGGACCACCTAATGTAGAAAGTTAATTCTGCAAGTGGTTCCCATTATTAATCCAAGCACACATGATCTAACAGGAGAAAAATAATGCCACACAGAATGTGGTTGCATGGAAATGTTCAGATATACCGAATACCAGTGTTTTCAGTTCTGTCTGGTAGATAAGACCGGGCATAGTATCAAAAATCACAGATCGGCACCCCTCACAGTCTGGGATCTCCGTGAATTCAGTCTAAAAGTAAGAAGGGTCCGGGGCCTGTGGAGCAGCATGGTGTTCATCCGCCTGCATCCACACTTCGGAGAGACAGTGAGATGCTGTCAAGATGGAGCAGGCAGAGACCAACCAGCTTCGAGCTAGACCAGCCTTGTGGGATGACCCAGGGTTACAAGTTGCACAGTCGGGGAAGTCAGAGCCTGGGGTACCTTCAGTTGGATGGGGAAAGCGCACAGGCTGACTCAGAGGTTACCTGTCCTTTGCTGTGGGTCTCTTCAGTGTTACTGCTTAGCACTCAGCAGACTCCAGTTTACAGAAGTCTTCCGCCTTTCAACGTTCCAGGAGGCCTCCAGTACCAAAGGCTCCTAAGCGTGGGTGGCTAACATTGGCTTGAAAGGAAGGAAAGCATTTGGCTGGTGCCGCCCAGTGTTCTGGGACTTTTTAACTCTAACTGCTTTAAATAGAGGAAGGCTCGCAGAGACGAATCTGCATCCTGTGCACATAATCTTGCGTAAGCACGCACAGCACGTCCTTCAACGTGCCTAAACATTCGCAGCCAATTAGAACTACAGATACCATTCATATATCAAAGATAGGAGGGCACAGACTTACGTAATTGAGCAGTAAGCCACACTGAATGCTAGGATATGTTGTAGGACTTACCGGTTTCTTAAAGCAATCTGGCAGATAAAGCTGGGTCAGGGTCTGTAGTAGGCGGCTGAGAAAGGAAAGAAGTGAGAAAAGGAACCGGGTATTTAGTGAGACGGGTCGGCAGAGACTACGGAAGTAGGAACAGTGTGCCCTGGTGCGGGGTGGGAACTGTGACGGAAGAGGCTTGCTGAGGAGGGGCTTGGAATGGGTCCAGGGAAGAGCTGTGAGCCCTGAAGTTAGGCGTCGGGTGCAGCGGGGCGGGGCGGGGCGGGGCGGGGCGGGGCGGGG
Organism: Myodes glareolus; assembly: GCF_982192425.1. Classification (NCBI taxonomy): domain Eukaryota; kingdom Metazoa; phylum Chordata; class Mammalia; order Rodentia; family Cricetidae; genus Myodes; species Myodes glareolus. The sequence goes on from NC_142053.1 coordinate 5,879,554, forward strand.
CGGGGCGGGGCGGGGCTGTGAGTACCGGGTAGGAGTTGGGAATGGGAGTTTCTACACCAAAGAATTTCTTGGGAACAGATGGGAATTGCCAGTGCTTGTAGTCTGGGCCAGGCAGTGATTAGAGTTGGGCGGGGTTGTGAGTACTGTCCTGCTTGGGTGAGGCTACCGGGTTACTAAGGCAGAACTTTGGATCCCAACTTTATTTGGCCCAGATCTACTTAATGAGAAGGGAAGGGCTGTGCATATTAAAATGACAGTGGTAGCCAGACTGAATATTTAGCAAGGTGGGCAGGACCTCAAAGTACCAGCCAGTGAGCGGTGAGATAGGTTGACGGAGCTGAGCCTTGGATCTTGGCAAGTGAGATGGAGGGCTACAGGAGGGGAGGAGTAGGGAATGGCTGTGCTTGCTGAATTAGGAGTGGTTGGTGGGGCTGTGTTTGCTGAGGTAGAGGTTGGAGGCCATTTAGGGATTGGTGGCGTACGAAGCAGGAACAGAGTTTTGGACATTGACATAATAAAGGCCTAGAAACTCTGAAAGAGAAGGGGGGCGTTTGTGGTGATATAGGAGTGGCATGTGGGGCATGCATTCTGGGTTAGTAGTGATGGGTGGTACTGCGTATGTTTGATGCCCGGGGGTGGGCGGGGCTCTGCGTGCTGAGGTTGGAGCGGTGGGCAGTGCTGTGCATGCTGAGGTAGGAGTGATGGGTCGTGTTGCAAGTGTTGCCCCAGGCCTGTAGGGTCTACAGAGTACCAGGAAGAGGCTGTAGTTATTAATTTATGGAAGGGGAGGGAGACCTTTGACTACTAAGTGACTATGGGCCACTGGACAGAGAAGACTTAGACTGTATGCTGAAGTAGGAGTGGTGGGTACAGCTAGCTGTAAGTGCTGACCTAGGGTATGTCTCAATAGAAACAGGCTTGGTTCTCAGTGGTGGTGCCATATGCAGTGGTGCTGGAGCTTTGGATATCAATACAGTATGATGCAGGACCACTGGGAGTGGAGGGAAGAGCAGTGCATGCTGAAGTGAGAGTAATTGGTAAGGTAGTGAGTGCTGGCCTAGGTGGGCAAGGCCTTGGCAGAACCAGGGGAATGCCAAGAGTGGTGAAGTATGACGCGGAGCTTTGACTACTGCACTGTGACTGCTGACCACTGCGGGTGAGTTCCTGGGAGCAGTGATGTAGGAAGTAGGGAGAGAGCTTCGGCTTCTAACCTGATGTAGGCTGGCGCTAATGGAGAAACAGGGCAGATGGTGTTGAGGATAGCCAGGGGCAGAGATGAAGGAGAAGCAGGGTGGGCCAGTGGGTGGTGTAGTACAGGTGGAGGGGCTTCCGGGAGAACAAGGTAAGGCTGTTAGTGGTTGAGTACTGTGGGACAGGAAGAAGTTCAGAGCAGACCTGTGGGTTACCAGGTAAGGCATTTGGAGTGGGGCTGCGGGAAGAGTAGCAGAGCAGGTTGTGAGAGCTGAGTAGGAGCAGTGATACGTGTGTTGCTGGATAGATGCTGGTGAGGCTGTGGAGGAGCATGGTAGATACAGTCAAAGAAGCTTGGGAGTGGCTAGGTATAATTGGAAGGAGACACTCAGAGATTGTGAGGCACATCCTTAAGTAAGGCAAAATGACAAGGAAGGGGTAACTTAGGGACCTAACCATATCCTGAGGGTGCTTTCCAGGGGAGCACCATAGAAAGCATGGGTGCTGTAAAAAGGCCAGGAATTTTTGTCTGGGACTCAGGTGGCCTTAGGCTGAGTCTTACAGAGCACGGCTGAAGTCAGCTTTCTTTTCTCCAAGCATACTGTCTAAAACTGCCAATGGCCCTGATCTTATTAAACCTTATTTCAAGTGTGGACTTGGCAGCCAAGCTCTGAGTTCTTACTTCTGAAGCACCTTAAGGAAATGTGTCCTCTTCCAGGTTCCTAGGGCTCCTTCTTGAGGACAGTCTTTATCTGCTGCTTGACTCTCCTGAGCCTCTGGATGAGACTGTCCTGGATAGCTCCTCTCCAACCATCCTCCACATACAGCCTTCTACGCTACAACTTCTCCTAACCCCATCACTCTTTTAGATCTTCTTGTTTTGGGGTCCCAGCACAAGATCTCAATCCTAGCTCTCTTCATCCATATTCTCTAGTGTGGATCAGGGCCATGCTGTGCACTTCCTTGTCTCTGACCCAATAGACTTCACTAGGTCAGTGTCTTAGGACTTCTCAGTGTCCATACTCTGCAATACCTATCTCACTTCTGTCTTAGCTGCCCCAGTCCTTCAAGACACAACTTTACCATTGAATGCCCCAGGTTTAGGCACTTTTGTCTCTCAGCTCTGGTAGCATTTTGCAAGGATCCCCATGTTTCTTGTGCTAGATTCATGGAAGCCACCCAAGACTGTAGCTGTTCTCTTAGAGAGAGAAAGAGTTCCTGCGTTCTCCAAGGTAAAGGGGAGAGAATCTGCACAGCATGTCAGGACATTAAAGACCGCTTGTCAAGATTCTCTTCTGGGTTGGCCTATCCTAGTGGACTTCTTCCTCTTTGGATGGCTGCTGGCTTCCTTCCGACACCTGAGCACATGCTTGGAACAGTTTCAAATCATGAGCCAGGGCACCCTGAATGTGGACTGCCCCCCTTCCCCTGTACCTGCTGTGTCAAAGAGCTGGAATTTGCCCGAGAAGCCAAATTCTTAAAGTAGATGTTTCCTAGTGAAGAATTATAGAAGGGCTCCCTATCCTGATTCATACAGCTCCCCCAAGAGTATGTTGTTGTGAGTATATTGAGTGGGGTACACACTATAACACAGTTTCCTTGGGGGTTGGATTGAACAGCAGAAGCCTGACCTGTTCCCCGGAATGAAAGTACAAGGTTAGTTTTCTACTGCAGTATCTAGAAAGCCTTGGAAGAATCACCTTACCGGGTGCAGGGAGAGTCTAATGGCATTTCCCCTGGACACCAGAATGTCTATCTGTCTTGACTTTCATTTGAAATAACAATTCATAACTGTGGTAGCTTGAATATTATTAGCTCCTACAAACTCATAGGGAATGGAGGTGTGGCTTTGTTGGAGTTGGTATGGCCTTGTTGGAGGATGTGTGTCACTGTGGGGGATAAACATTGAGGTCTCACAAATGCCTCAAAGCCATGCCCAGTGCTTTAGAACACTTCCTGTTGCCTCTAAGTCAAAACATCAGGACTCTCATGTCTGTAATGTAAGTACCATGTCTGCTAGCGTGCTGCTCTGTCTCATCATGATAATGGACTGAACCTTTGAGAATGTAAGCTACCACAATGAAATGTTTTTCAGTTATGGGTTTCCATAATCATGGTATCTCTTCACCGCAATAGAAACCCTAAGACGGCTACCAGTCCTGGAATGAGGTGCTTTCTGACCACTCCTCTCAGACCACCTTGTCCTTAGAGCCTGCCTTCCTGACCACTGCTCTCATAGCGTCCTGGTGGGCACTCAGCCAGCACTCTCGGATCATCCTTATTAGCCTTAATTCCTCTCCCCACTGACATTATACGGCCTTTGCCCAGTTGCTAGGGCGATGCTGCTCCCTAACAACTCCTGTGCTCCTTGTCGGGTGCTTCTCAACCTTTCTAATATTAGTGCAATCTTTTGATGGGCCTTCTCATATTGTGGTGACCCCAACCATGACATTACTTTTATTGCTATTTCATAACTGTAATTTTGCCACTGCTATGAATCATAATATAACCCGGAGGTTGAGAACCACTGTCCTAGCCCATAACTCCTTTGTCTTAACTCTTTTGCACCTCAAAAAAATGCTGCCACCATACCTCCCTTACTTATTTGACTCAGAACTACAGGATGAAGATGCCCTCTACCTGAGAGGGTTTGTTTTTGCTTTTGTCCTGAGTCCTAGGTTCCATGAGTCTGTCATCCCTTCAAATATTCTTTACTCAGTCCAGCTTCCTCCTCTGGCACACCCCCCCACCCGCCCTGTGCAGTTCTCTTGTTTTATTGGAATGATAGGGGACCACTTTCCAAGTCTCTGTGTTATTCCTGTGAGTAGAGACTCACAGTTACCTTATTAACTCTTCCTCCCCAGGGATCCTTTGCCTCTGTTTAAGGATTACTTTTAACTTAGAATTAACTAAGTGCTTGTAAAGATATTTGCATGTTAATGAATATCCCATTCCAGGTCCCTGGAGCCTGCAGCCTCCCATGGCTGGTGAGTGTTTCCCCAGAAGGAGCCTCCCTGGGCTGATGAGTGTTTCCCTGAAGGAGGTGCTCAGGCACTGACTCCTGGAGAAGGACTTGCCTTTCTTCTCTCTCACACTTAGAGACCACACAAGCTGGGGAAGCTCTGCCCTTCTGGGGGCCTCTGTGGTGATTGGATGTTTTTTTTTTCTCTCTCTCTAGCCATTCCTGTTGTGTCCCCTCTCTTTCTGATCCCGTGCTGGCCGGTTCCCCAGATTCCCTTTCACAAACTTCTTTCTTCCTCATCTAAGCAAATGAGATCATATGGTACTACCCCGAGTCCTACATTTATTGCTGGTTTTGACATTTCATATAGACAAGAAGAAGCCTTATCCCAGTAAGCCTATACATGAACAGGTTGCTTCCACTCTCTTGGGTAGGTTTTGTTTTCACACATACTACATGTGGATGGGAAGAAGTGGCATCTCAGTGACCCTGCAGGATGTGGCAGGCTGCTTTTGCTTCACTGGAGAGCTGTGGTGCCTGCAACAGGCTGGGGAAGCATACTTTGGACCTTCTAAGTTTCTTTAAACGGGCTTGTTGAGTTTTGAATTACAAATGTCCTCCATAGGCATATATATTTGAACAGTTGGTCCTCAGTGGTGCTATTTAGGAAGGTTATGGGCCTTTAGGACATCAAGCCTTGCTGGAGGAAACGTGTAACTTGGGGTGAAATTGGATGGTTTATAGCCTCATCACACTTCTGCTTCATTCTCTCTGCTTTCTGTGTTGAAATGAAATGTGATCAGCCAGCTTCTTGCTCCTGCCACTATGCCATGCCTTCCCCGCCATGTGAAGGGTCTGGAAACAAGAATGAAAATATAGAAATAGAAATATAGACACCAAAGATTAGAATGTAGAAGTTTAGGATATAGGAAGAGACACATAAAGCTGTGAATCTAAGTAAACTACCAACAACTTTCTCAGCGGATCACAGATCAACCATTCACAGGAGCTACTTTCTCGGATGCCTGGGAAACCTCCATCAGCTTAGGCCATGTTGCAACTGGCTGTTTTATTTATAAGGCCAGAGCTTCTCCCTGCAAATTGAGAGTAGTGTCCTGACCATCCCTGATAAACGACAGATGTGAACTGAGTTAACCTTTAGGAGACAGAGATATGTGACCTCTGTGTTAGATACTGTCTCCATTATGGAAAACTGGTGCCACCAGAGGAGAGGCATAAGACTCCAGTTTACACCTGGAGGTACCAGGAGACAGTGAATAAATACAATGGTTTATTTAATGAGCTCTGATAACGGAGGTTGTAAAGTATGGCAGTCAGTATCTGAAGATTTACCTAGAGACAGTGTGAAAGGCTTTCTGTTATCTTCTAAGTTCTCAGCCTAAGAACCAGTTAATCCTAATTTATTAACCTTCTAGTATTACTAGCAGCCCCTTTTCTGACTAATTGCTAAAGGCATCTGTTTTCTTGCAGTTAGTGACTTTTGTGGTAATCTCCCCTGAGACATATTTCATGATGGCTGCCTAGTTACCCATTGACATTAGCACTCACTCCCCTCTTTAGGGTCTCCACTGGCCAACCCAAGGGGTCAGAGCAAGGTTGTAAAAATTCCTTTGCCCAGACCTAATGCTTGGTGCCCTTACTATAAAAGGTGGGTTCAGAAACTAGTCAGGGACCACAGTGTCAGAAGGCCGAACTCTGTCTGTGGTCTTCACTAGCTGATAAGCTTCTGTGCCCCACAATGTTTTTGTTTTATTTTTTATTTTTATTTTTAAGTTTGCGTCTGGTTTTCCTAGGATCTGGTTTCTGGAATAAAGTTTGCTTCTGGTTTATTAGACTTGGTGGTGTTCTCATCTTTGCGCGACCCCCCTGGACCCAACACCTTGAGGAGTCTATTCCTCTAGAACCATGTGCCACACAATAAAGTCTTTCTTCGTTTAGCTTCTTTTGGCCATGGTATTTTATCAGAGCTACGTGAAAGTAGCTAAACTCTTGTATGAGCTTTATATTTGAGGCATTCATCCCCTTGCTTCTAAGACGATGCTCTCTTCAGCTACCATTCATTTTCTTCTAATATTTAAATCATGAAATTCACACATGACCCATGTGTTATGCTGGAGGGAAGGCTTCCAATGGCCTGTGACTGTGTTGTCCTGCTCATTTTTTTATATGACTCAGAGGTTGGTGCACTAAAGGCCATTAAATAAATTCACAGGAAATGGATCATCTCACTTTGAATTTAATGACATCATTTGTTCAGAAGTGTAAGTACAGAAGATTCTACTGAGCCCATCTTTCAGATGGACTTCCTTGAGAAACCATGTATAAAGTTCACATAGGACAAGGCATTCAATACCACTGTAAAATTATTCCCATTTTCCTGGTGTTTCATGACCCACGACACAGCTGTAAGTCACTTGGGAAGCACTTTGGGGTCATTCAAGCATCTACATGTTGTGATGTTGCAGCATTCTCTCTTTTGGGGACCTGAATCCCTCTCTAGTCATCAGATACAGATCTAAAAACTGGGAACAGGGCTGAAACAATGCCGAGTGGTGGCTGGTTTGTTGGGGTATCAGCCTTTATACATCCTTTCTCTCTCAGTGACCATTCTGGGGTGTTGGCCTTATGTTCTGTGCACCCATAAGGAGGTCACATTGACATTTTATCTGCCGGCTATATCTAGAGCTAAGCTGTGGTCCTGGCTGCTCAGTGGTTTTCAGTGTTGCATATGACCTTTGCTTTTGCTTTGGTTGCTATGAAGAATGGGAGTGGGAGGAGGAGGGGACTACATCCAGGAAAGGCTTTGTTTACATCGAGAGTTTCTCTAACAGTGTCTCATGTGGTCTTTCAGGTGGAAGGAGAGGATTTCCTCTCTCCTGATAGCTGTGCTGCAGCATGGCCTCTGAGCACTCCAGGGCTGTTTGGCTTAGTTACAGAAGTGTACTTCCCTCAGCCTAGGTCAGTTCTGTTCTGTTGTGCTTATGAAGCCTTTCAAGCCTGGTTGGTGTGGATAAGGTTTATTGTTTCCAGACTCATATACCTTCAGTATTCCCTAAGACCCGTGCCAGAGATTGGAGACTTATTTCCCAATTGGCAGCCCCCCCAAGCCCTTAGTCACCTTATTTTGCAAAGCCCCTGCTTAGCACCTTTTGTTCCCATCCTGTGTTGATATCTTGCCCATACTGATGCAGGAGCATGCTACTCCAGTGACTCCTACAAGTGTCACCTCTGTCCCTACCTCACTATGTGCAGCCCTTTTCGTATTGTACTGACCCTTCCCTCTGAGTATGGTTTGGGAGCAGCTTCTCTGACCCTTCCTGATTTACCCAAAACAACCCTGGCATTAGCATTGCAACTCTAACACTCAACCTAGATGGGCAAACACACTCTAAGAGACAGGTAGGGTCACCTCATGTGAGGGAAGGCCACTAGGGGGAGAATAATTATGCAACGTTTTTCTCCCTTAAGTGGCTTGCATCTACTACATCTTATAGGAAAGGCGGAGGCATTAATCAGGCTCAAAAGTTTCAGAGGTATCTGGGGTATGCAATACTCAGAGGCCTCTACCAGGTGTCAGCGTCCTATACCTAGGACATAGGCTTCACAGGCATTTGACCTGACACTACAGACCTGCTTGGTTCCTCAGACCTTGGCTATCTTTGTTCTTCAGCTACCTATAAGAAGCTTGGTTTATTTCAGCTTCTTCTGCATACCTATCCCTGAGATGTGGAGCACTGTAGGCCGGAAGTGACAATTCCTTACCAAAGCCCCTGAGTCATCTCCTGTGGGTCACCATAGCAACACAGACACCAGCACCCTTATCCATTGTCATTGGAGTTGGCATTTCGAAATGTCCTAGGTATCTGGATGTCCTCAACAGCAAATGTTCTGCCTCTCCACAGGACAGCCAATTTACAATGCGAGATGTACAGCTACCGGGCAGCCACGTTATGCCTGTGCCTAACTGCATGCCACTTAATCCTCATGGATTCCTGTGTAGATTCAGTGGTGATCTCTAGCAGTCCTTAATGGACCCCTTCTTGCCTAGAGACCTCTGGTAGCAGGTGTGTCACCTTGGGTCATCCAGGAAGCCCAGGACTCGGGAGCTAGAACAATGTTTTTATTTAGATCCTCCTCCCACAGATATAACAGGAAGTGGAAGAATTGAAAAGGGTGGGACCCAGCATGACAGTCTTGACCAGTCAATCAGGCAGGTGAGAACAAATCTTACTGTGTTGAGTCTGGATGGTGATGTCACATCCTTCTAGCACATGAAACAAGCAGGCCACGGGGTCCATATGACTGACTGCTGACTCACTGGCTGATTCACGGGATGCTTGGACACAGGAGAGTCAGTGTTGGCTGAGAAGCACAGGACACAGCAGCACTCTTCATACACCATGTTCAGCTTTTCCCCATGGTGGCCTTTCCCCCAGACCACACTTCCTAGAAGATGCTTCCACCTCCCCTTGTGCGTTAGTGAGCTGTCTGGACGGGAACTCCTTCCAAGGCAGCACATCTGGAGAGCTGTTAGCATGGATGTGCACAGCCTGCTGGAAGAGCGCATGTCTTCCAGCATCAAGACACAACACAGAGAGAGATGAGTGGGCACTATCCTGTCTGATGCTCCCTGCAGGTACATACCGCCCCCTCCATTGCCCACTGCCCACAGGGCTGCCGACTGTGTTGTCCTCCTGATCTGTCAATAATGTGACTTGAGCAGAGGGAGCAGGAGTTAGGAATGGAAGAAAGAAGGGCCTGATTCATGGGCAGAGAGCTCCTAAGACCTCACAGAAGAGAGGCCACTGCAGCTGGCTTGTGAGGTCCAGAGGATTTTGTTAGGTGGGGCTTCAGGAGGCCCAACCCAACATGGTTTTGAGAGGCTGAGAGAGGAACAAGGATGGAATAGACGCATGTGTGAAGCAAGGTGGTGGCAGAGAGGGCCAGAATATCGGATGGGCTTCAATTCCTGCAGAAGTGTGGGCCGGACTAAGGTCCGTCCTTGGGTTTCACAGTGATCATTGGGTACAGGTGAATAGTCACTTGTTTCCTTGATGAGATTTTGATGCTGGGCTCATTTGGCTGGTCAGCCTCTGACAGAACTTTGTGTGCTTCAGATGCACCCTGAGCATGACGCTAGAGCCACGGAGATGATAAGCTGCAGCCCCACGACAATGTGTGGGCAAGAGACTCTGCTAATTTCACCTCCTGCTGCGTTCAGAACATGCCAGAGTAGCTGCTGCTGCTGCTGCTGCTGCTGCTGCAAAGTCAGAAGGCATCTACTGCATGGCCTGAGCTGCCACTGTGTCCAAGGCAAGGTTAAATTTAATCAGAGTCCCCTCACCCACTGCCTCTAAACAGAAGGAGCGGCAGGGTGGATACAAGATGATAAGGAAGGGTGGCCTTGATTGTGTGGAAATGATGTTCGCAGAAAGCTATGGGAGAAAGGCCCTCTTGCTGGATGAAATGCCAGTACTTAGTGTTTTTCCACTGTCTTGAGCAGGACATTTCCTCATAGCGCCATCTGCTGGTCTAATCCTCCAACTTCACTGTGAAGAATTAAAGATGGGGTGAGTGGGTGATCAGAGGCATGTTAAGAGAGCACCTTCTGTGCCCCATTAGCTCTACCTTCTTATTGGCTAACTCTTACATCTTAATTTAACCCATTTCTACTAATCTGTGTATCACCACATGATTGTGGCTTACCAGCAAGGTTCTGCATCTGACTCTGGTGGCAGATCTATGGCTTCTCTCAGACTCTGCTCTCTTCCTCCCAGAATTCAGTTCCATCTTCCCTGCCTACCTAAATTCTGCCCTATCAAGAGACCAATGAAGTTTATTTATTAACCAGTGAAAGCAACACAGAGACAGAAGGAACTCCTACACCAAGGGTGCTTTGCCTTCTGGGTGGATAACTTGGGAGACACTTCTTCCCCACTCCCCTCAGGGTCTTCCCTCTTCCACCTTCCTTCTGGACTCCATGTTTTCTGATGAGAAGCCCATCTCTAATTGTTTCAGACATGTCAGTATAGGATCATTCCTCTTTTGCTGCTCCGAAGGTTGTTTTCCTTTGTTCTTAGTGTTCTGGTGTAGTTTTGCTATAGGTTTATTTGGGTTTGATCTGCTACAGACTGGCTCGGCTTCTGAAAGGTGTCTTTGGACAATGTTTGTACTTTTTCCTGTTCTTGCTCCATGCAGTGTGCTAAGTACTGCCACCCTCAGCTTCTGGAGACCCTGTGACAGAGACATTAGATTTATCTCTATAGTTAATGTACATGTCTCTGAAGCTCTGCCCTATTATTTAGTGTATGTGACCATTCAATCTCATTCTTTTAGGGTGAATCATTTAGTGTGGGATTTCTAGGGTTATTAGGTATACATTTGATTATTGAGATACTGCCAAACTTTGTTGAAATTCCTTCTTGTTTTCTCGGTATATTTTCTCTGGGTCTTCACTCTGCTTACCCATTGCTGCTACTGACGCCTCTCCTGATGATGTCTTCACACTTCAGCTGTCATATTTTTTTATTTTTTAATTTTTTAATATAGTATTTATTTTATTATGTATACAAAATTCTGTCTGTGTGTATGCCTGCAGGCCAGAAGAGGGCACTCATTAAAGATGACCTCATTAAAGATGGTTGTGAGCCACCATGTGGTTGCCAGGAATTGAACTCAGGACCTTTGGTAGAGCAGGCAATGCGCTTAACCACTGAGCCATCTCTCCAGCCCCCAGCTGTCATACTTTTAAGTTTAAATTTTCAGTTGTGTTCTCTGTACATTCTAGTATTTACTGAGACTAGGTCTTTTAGTTTTTATTTCTCCAAAAAGATTTATTTGTATATTTTTATTTTATATGTATGAATGTTGTGCCTGCATATCAGTATATTCAGCTCATGCTTGCAGTTCCCCCAGAGGCAAGAAGAGGGTGTCAGAGTCCCTGGAACCGGAGTTACAGACTGTTTTGAGCTAACTGGTGGGTGTGGGGATCAAACCTGAGTCCTGTGGAAGAGCACTGAGTACTGCTAACTACTGTGCCGTCTCTCCTGCCCCCCGTCTTACTTTCTTTAAAAGTGAGATTCTGTTGCTCAGTGAAGCATTTTTCTGACAGTTCACATGACAGACAGTGCTAATATGTATCTCCAGTGTAGACACTGCTGCCCTTTGATGCTACGTGATTTTCTGTTGAAATCCGCACATGGTCATATTGTCTGTCTCGGGATCTTATTGAAACTGGGTTGTAACTGCAGTCCTGTGGCACTGCCACATCAGAGGAAAGAGGAGGGAATTGCCTCATGAGTGAATGGTGGCTTTACACCTTCATCGCTGTACTTGGCCTCCACGATTCTCTGAATCTCCAGGGAAACGTCATGTGATTTCTGGTCAAGACTGGAATTTGGGTTCTGAGCAGGACTTCATTGTTACCTTCTGGCCTGGGAAGGTTAATGATGCCTCATTATCACCCTCTCCTGTGTATGTAGCCTGCTATGACATCCTGGAGGATTGGTCTTATATATTATATATGTTATAGGTACATAGTGTTTGACCAATATATAATATATGTGATTATAACTATATAGTTTATATATTTGACCAATATATAATATATAATTAGCTATCTGCTAATCCTCTTGACACCATACAGATGGATAAGGGGTGACCTAGCATGGTGGTCTCTAAACAGGATTGGAATCTGATCATAGCTGACACAGCT